>NC_088213.1:47512284-47849070 GCF_036934945.1 Oncorhynchus masou masou
CAGTGTGTCAAATCGGAGGGCATGTTGTCCGGTCCTCTGGCAGTCTCTATGGGGTTGCCACAGGGTTCAATTCTTGGGCCGACTCTTTTCTCTGTATATATCAATGATGTTGCTCTTGCTGCGGGCGATTCCCTGATCCACCTCTACGCAGACGACACCATTCTGTATACTTCCGGCCCTTCCTTGGAGACTGTGCTATCTAACCTCCAAACGAGCTTCAATGCAAACAACACTCCTTCCGTGGCCTCCAACTGCTCTTAAACGCTAGTAAAACCAAATGCATGCTTTTCAACCGTTCGCTGCCTGCACCCGCACACCCGACTAGCATCACCACCCTTGATGGTTCCGACCTAGAATATGTGGACAACTATAAGTACCTAGGTGTCTGGCTAGACTGTAAACTCTCCTTCCAGACTCATATCAAACATCTCCAATCTAAAATCAAATCTAGAGTCGGCTTTCTATTCCGCAACAAAGCCTTCTTCACTCACGCCGCCAAACTTACCCTAGTAAAACTGACTATCCTACTGATCCTCGACTTCGGCGATGTCATCTACAAAATAGCTTCCAATACTCTAATCAGCAAACCGGATGCAGTTTATCACAGTGCCATCCGTTTTGTTACTAAAGCACCTTATACCACTCACCACTGCGACCTGGTTGCTCTAGTCGGCTGGCCCTCGCTACATATTCGTCGCCAGACCCACTGGCTCCAGGTCATCTACAAGTCCATGCTAGGTAAAGCTCCGCCTTATCTCAGTTCACTGGTCACGATGTCAACACCCAACCCGTAGCACGCGCTACAGCAGGTGTATCTCATTGATCATCCCTAAAGTCAACACCTCATTTGGCCGCCTTTCGTTCCAGTTCTCTGCTGCCTGTGACTGGAACGAATTGCAAAAATCGATGAAGTTGGAGACTTTTATCTCCCTCACCAACTTCAAACATCTGTTATCTAAGCAGCTAACCGATCGCTGCAGCTGTACATAGTCTATCGGTAAATAGCCCACCCAATTTACCTACCTCATCCCCATACTGTTTATATTTATTTACTTTTCTGCTCTTTTGCACACCAGTATCTCTACCTGTACATGACCATCTGATCATTTATCACTCCAGCGTTGATCTGCAAAATTGTAATTATTCGCCTATCTCCTCATAACTTTTGCACACAATGTATATAGACTCTTTTTTTCTTTTTTTTCTACTGTGTTATTGACTTGTTAGTTGTTTACTCCATGTGTAACTCTGTGTTGTTGTCTGTTCACACTGCTATGCTTTATCTTGGCCAGGTCGCAGTTGTAAATGAGAACTTGTTCTCAACTAGCCTACCTGGTTAAATAAAGCTGAAATAAATCAAATAAAAAATAAAGCAATTGTATGCTGTAGAGTTTCTGTATGCTATCTCTCTTCACTGGAACTGAGGGCCCTAGCCCAAACCATGAAAAACATCCCAGACCATTATACCTCCTCCACCGAACTTTACAGTTAGTCCGTCATACTGTCAGATGGTGAAGCATGATTCATCACTCCAGAGAACGCATTTCCACAAGCTCCAGAGTCTAATGATGGCGAGCTTCACACCACTCCAACCGACGCTTGGCATTGCGCATGGTAATCTTAGGCTTGTGTGCGGCTGCTCGGCCAGTTCATGAAGCTCCCGGCGAACAGTTATTGTGCTGACGTTGCTTCCAGAGCAGTGGTGTAAACTACTTCAGTAGTTTTTTGGGGAATTTATGCTTTACTTTTGCTATTTATATTTTGACAACTTTCCTTTTTACTTCACTACATTGCTAAAGAAAACAATAAACGTTTTACTCCATACATTTTCCCTGACACTAAAAAGTACTCGTTACATTTTAAGTGCTTGGTAGGACAGGAAAATGGTCCAATTCACACACATATCAAGAGGTCATACCTACCCAGGTCATACCTACTGCCTCTGATCTGGCGGACTGAGTAAACACAAATGCTTCGCTTGTAAATATATATATATGAGTGTTGGAGTGTGCCCCTGGCTATCCGTCAATAAATAAAAAAACAAGAAAATGGTGCTGGTTTGCATAATATAAGACATTTTGAAATTATTTTACTTCTGATACTTAAGTATATTTTAGCAATTACATTTCCCTTTGATACTTATGTAAATTTAACACCAAATACTTTTAGACTTTTACTCAAGTAGTATTTTACTGGGTGACTTTCGCTTTTACTTCTGTCATTTCCTATTAAGGTATCTTTACTTTTACTCAAGTATGACTATTGGGTACTTTTTCCACCACTGTTCCAGAGGTAGTTTGGAACTCGATAGTGAGTGTTGCAACCGAAGACACATGATTTTTAAGCAATACGTTCTTCAGCACTCGGTGGTCCCGTTCTGTGAACTTGCGGATGAACCATTCTTGCTCCTAGACGTTTCCACTTCACAACAGCACTTACAGTTGACCAGGGCAGCTCTAGCAGGGCAGGAATTTGACTAACGGACTTTTTAGTATGATGGAATCCTATGACGGTGCAACGTTGAAAGTCACTGAGCTCTGTTTGTCCATGTTTGTCTATGGTGATTGCATGGCTGTGTGATACATTTTAAAACACATGTCAGCAACAGGTGTGGCTGAAATAGCCGGATCCACTAATTTGAATTTGAATTTCAATATATACTTCTGTATATATTGTGTATTTGACGCAGGTATTTACTTTGGAAGATGTATTGTCATTGACTGGAACAAAATGTAATTGTTTGAGCTATGCAACTGATTTTGTACCCCTCTACTCGCTAGTTAGATGGGGGCTCTCCAGTCTCAGAGAGGCAGTCCATTCTGCATGCCTTCTTGACTTCGATAGAATGTGTTGTCAAGCATTTGTGCATGCAAACTGATAACTGTCACAGCTATATTACCATCTAACTTAGCTAGCTTGCTCATCAATCAGTATTTTCTCTACGATTTCTGCACAATGGCACTTGTTAAAACCTTGAATCTCATAAGGACCTCACTTTCACCACTGGTCATCTACCTAGCCACGTAACCAGCAGGATAGCATCGGTTTCTATTGGACTAGAGCTTGGTTTGCTGACTAGTGAGGTAGCTAATGCTAGCTAGCTAATGCAAGCTAATTATTCTATAGTAGCATATGATGACTAGCGTTGCAAGCATGTTAACATTAGCTAGCTAATGTCGATACACTAGTTGTGGGCTCGCAAAATCAAGCAAATAGTACTGAAGTCATGGCAAAATCATGTTTAAACATTTTAGTGGCTATTGATGTGTTCGTTTTTTTGCTTAGTGATATTCTTAGTGACATGCAAATATAATATTTTTTGACATTTAACTGATAATATGAGAAAATTTGTGATCCAAATTCCAGATATATACTGCGAGAATTTGCGCATTCAAGCAAACATAGCCTCAGAAATAAAGATAATAAAGATTAGGAAAAGCCTCTTCCAAAAACATTTTAATATTGTTTTGCAGGAACTACTTATTTGGCAAGGTCCGTCTCTATCAAGCTCTATCAAATTACAAATGCTTCAAAATATTACAAATTGCTTACTAACCACAGATTTGAAAAGATTCTTACCTTTCTTTGCAGGGGCTGTTTTCACCTTTTCTTTAATAACTGCATCATCTGAATAAAATACAACATAAATGTATTTCCTTATGAATATAGCAAGACCAACATTTGTCTCTATGATTATGTACTGTCTGTAATTTTTGTGAAAAAAGTCTAAATACATTGTTTCCTTTATTAGTATGTTAATGTGTGCATATACAGTGCCTTCGGAAAGTATTCAGATCATTTGACTTTTTCCACATCTTGTTACGTTACAGCCTTGTTCTATAATGGATTACATTTTTAAAAATCCTCTGCAATCTACACATAATAGCCCATAATGACAAAGTGAAAACAGGATTTGTATTTTAAATAAAAAACAGAAATTATTAACAGTATGCAGACCATTTGCTATGAGACTCGAAATTGAGCTGAGCTGCATCCATTGATAATCCTTGAGCTGTTTCTACTGTACACCTTGATTGGAGTCCACCTGTGGTAAATTCCGTTGATTGGACATGATTTGTAAAAGTACACCCCTGTCTATATAAGGTCCCACAGTTGACAGTTCATGTCAGAGCAAAAACCAAGCCATGAGGTTGAAGGAATTGTCCGTAGAGGTTCGAGACAGGATTGTGTCGTGGCACAAATCTGGGGAAGGGTACCAAAACAGTTCTGCAGCATTGAAGGTTCCCAAGAACACAGAGGCTTCCATTGTTCTTAAATTGAAGAAGTTTGTAACCACCAAGACTCCTAGAGCTCGCCTCCCAGCCAAACTGAGCAATCGGGGGAGAAGGGCCTTGGTCAGGGAGGTGACCAAGAACCCGATGGTCACTCTGACAGAGCTCTGGAGTTCTTCTGTGGAGAAAGAGAACCTCTGCAGCACACCACCAAGCAGGCCTTTATGGTAGGGTGGCCAGACGTAAGCCACTCCTCAGTAAAAGGTACATGAGAGCCCGCTTGGAGTTTGCCAAAAGGCAGCTAAATACTCTCAGACCATGAGAAACAAGATTCTCTGGTCTGTTGAAACCAATATTGAACTCTTTGGCCTGAATGCCAAGTGTCACATCTGGAGGAATCATGTCGCTATCCCTAAGATGAAGCATGGTGATGGTAGCATCATGCTGTAGGGATGTTTACAGCGTCAGGGACTGGGAGACTAGTCAGGATTGAGGCAAAGATGAACGGAGCAAAGCAAAACGTCCTCCAGAGCACTTAGAACCTCAGACTGGGGTGAAGGTTCAACTTCCAACAGGACAACGGCCCTGAGCACACAGCCAAGACAAGGCAGGAGTGGCTTCGGGACAAGTCTCTGAATGTCCTTGAGTGGCCCAGCCAGAGCCCAGAATTGAACCCGATTGAACATCTCTGGAGAGACGTGAAAATAGTGCTGCAGCAACGCTCCCCATCCAACCTGACAGAGTTTAAGAGGTTCTGCAAAGAAGAATGGGAGAAACTCCCCAAATATAGGTGTGCCAAGCTTGTAGCGTCATGCCCAAAAAGACTCGATGCTGTAATCGCTGCCAAATGCGCTTTAACAAAGTACTAAGAAAAGGGTCTGAATACTCACGTAAGTGTGATATTTCAAAAAATATATATAAATGAGAAAAAATGTCTAAAAACCTGTTTTTGCTTTGCCGTTATGGGGTATTGTGTGTAGATTGATGAAAAAGGCTGTAACGTAACAAAATGTGGAAAAAGTTAAGGGTTCTGAATACTTTCCGAATGCACTGTGTATGTGTATTATATATATATATATATATGTATATATAATGGGTCTCTTTTCCAAATATTCCCAGTATAATACAATATAAACATATTGTATTATACTAAACATATATATATATATATATATATACATATGTGTGTGTGTGTGTGTGTGTGTGTGTGTGTGTGTGTGTGTGTGTGTGTGTGTGTGTGTGTGTGTGTGTGTGTGTGTGTGTGTGTGTGTGTGTGTGTGTGTGTGTGTGTGTGTGTTTATATTGTATTATACTGGGAATATTTGGAAAAGAGACCCATGTCTCTGTCTCTGTTCAAGTAAGGTAACTTTTTTTTTCAAGAGTTGGTTTGGCCTTTTCTTTAGAAAATTCAGCTTCTAAGTTCAAATACAAGTCTTTACAATAAGATATTGATATAACTTTTAATAAATAGCATAAAACAGAGACATGGGCCTACTTATTATTGGAATAAATGGAAAAATACAATTTAAAAATTAATTTGACACCTTTCTTTGCTGGAGTTAGTTTGGCCTCTTCTTTTGCTCCAGTATCTAAATCAGAATAAAAAAATAAAAAAATGATGCATTTTTGTCATTTAGCAGACCCTCTTATCCAGATCAATTTACAGGAGCGATTAGGGTTAAGTGCATTGCACAAGGGCATATTAACAGATTTTTCACCCAGAGCGTGGGCCAGTAACCTTGGTGTCTCGAACCAGCGACCTTTTGGTTACTGGCCCAACGCTCTGCTAGGCTACCTGCCGCTATTGTATCATACATTACAGTCTTACCTGATTCAGACTATAGAGTCAAGCCAAAATGTACTGTGCTTGTTCAGATATTTTCTTTTCACATTGTCCTTTCCAGCACAGTTCCAGCAACTACTGTTGATGGGTATCTAGGCCAGCCCAGTATACTGTAGCTTGGCTTAACTCAGTTGTGAAAAAGGGATATGTGGTTAACAAAGACTACTTTGTACCTTTCTTTGATGTAGCTGCTTTGTTTTTTTCTTTGGGAACTTCAGATTCTAAAACAATCATTGGATGAGACACAACATTAATCTCAGGAACTGGGCTATTATACATTTGATGCAACAAAAACAATCATATCTGTACCTTTTTTTGTAGGTTCTGGTTTGGCTTGCTCCTTAGCGTCCTTGGGCTCTAATCAAATACGAACAAGACAATTTACTGCAACAATTCAGACTGCAATTCAATCTGAGTAAAATAAAACATTGTTTGAGAAATAAATACAGTACGCTCAGTACACTCACAAAAATAGGCCTACTTACTGTAGACAAAAGTGTTAAAGTGTAGTTAATAAACCTAAACCTCGCCCTAACCTTAGCCCTTATTGCCATAATCCCTAACCTGACTCTCAGGTTGTTCCATCAACAGAGATGCAGTTTACAGTTTGTTGAGTTTGACCCTCTGTTTGTCACCTTTCTCTCCACTCTTGTGCAATGTGATTGCTGTGTGACAAACAAATAGTTATGAGATTGACATCTTGCTTTTTGTTAGCGGTTAAGAGCATAGGGCCAGTAATCAAAAGGTTGCTGGTTTGAATCCCTGAGCCATCTCGGTGCACAATCTGACGATGTGCTTAAGCAAGGCACTTAACCCTTATTGCTCCTGAATGTTGTTTGCTAAAATGTAAATACTCATCTTGTGTCAGAAGTCTCCCTGCTACTTATTGTAACATATTGCTGGATAGATCTGGAACCATATGTGATAATATCACAATTGTTTTGATTGTAGAAGTCAAAGAACTAACAATTTACCTTGCTTTACAGGAGCTGGTTTGACCTTCTCTGTAGCAACCTGGATGCCAGGCTTCCCCAAAACATAGATCAATAATTTTTGGAGGATTTAGTCTTAAATGTCCTTCAATTCGCAAGAGGCTGAATGTATCTCACCGGAGAAAGTATCAGAGCGAACGAAATAGCGCCCACTCTGTCTCAGTATGTGTAGCCCATCTATCTGATGCGGTCTGGTCAAAAGAGTATGACACTATTGTCGCCGTAGCATTGAATGCACGGGAAGCCAACGAGCATTTGGCCTCCCTTGATAAAAAAAGTGTCAAATAATAGCCAATCAGCATTGCGCTAAACTGAGAGCTCAGCTGTGAATGGTCCAGGCACACAAAAAAAGGGAAGCCAGTTTGGATTTGGCTTCACACCAATCACATCACATTGTCATGTTTTACTCCTGTGGCTAGCTAGCTAGCTAAATCATCCCTTTACTATTTTAGCCATAGATGGAGAGAGGGATTTGAACATGTGGTTTTACATTAACTTATTTGACCATGCTGTAACTGTTTGTTACATACAACATGTTTTGTGGACTTCACTGGACCTATGTTGCCTTCTGGTTTTGTGATGAAAAAAAGGTGTGGTTGAATTTATTCTGTCTTAGGCCTATATATCACGTTGTTTAATTTTTTATACATTTTTATATATCACATTGTCAAGGCATATCAACTAACAAGTTACAGAGCAAACAGTGCAATTTGATAGGATAGTAGGATGTGAGATGGGAATAGACAATGGAGGAGGAGGAATAGGTATGAAGGACACAGACAGTCAGCCAAGCAGAGGAATTTTCATCGGGGAATGTGTGGTCCAGAGTTGGGAGCGTTACTGCTGCGCCAGACTCCGGCTCACCAAATATTGTTTAGTGACATAAAAAATGTACCTGTGGAAAAGACCATCTTTTGTGTTCCTGACTTTTTTAAACTTCAGTCAAGAATACAGTAGCATATGCAGGACATATACACTGAGTATACCGAACATTAGGAACACCTTCCTAATATTGAGTTGCCCTTAAAACAGCCTCAATCCGTCGGGCATGGACTCCACAAGTTGTCGAAGGCATTCCAAAGGATGAAGGCCCATGCTGACTCCAATGCTTCCCATAGTTGTGTCAAGTTGGCTGGATGTCCTTTGGGTGGTGGACCATTCTTGACACACACGGGAAACTGAGCATGAAAAACCCAGCAGTTCTTGACTCAAACCGGTGCGCCTGGCACCTACCACCATACCCCTTTCAAAGGAACTTTTGTCTTGCCCATTTACACTCTGTATCACACCCTGATCTGTTTCACCTGTCTTTGTGATTGTCTCCACCCAACTCCAGGTGTCGCAAATCTTCCCCATTATCCCCTGTGTATTTACACCTGTGTTCTCTGTTTGTCTGTTGCCAGTTCATTTTGATCATCAAACCTACCAGTGGTTTCCCCCTTGCTCCTGTTTTGTCTTGTCACACCCTGACTATAGAGAGCCTTTTATTCTCTGTTGGTTAGATCGGGGTGTGACTAGGGTGGGTAATCTAGGTTGTTTTATTTCTATGTTGGCCTGGTATTGTTCCCAATCAGAGGCAGCTGTTTATTGTTGACTCTGATTGGGGATCAAATTTAGGCAGCCATTTCCCCACTGTGTTTTGTGGGATCTTGTTTATGTGTAGTTACCTGTGAGCACTCCATAGCTTCACATATCGTTTATTCTTTATTGTTTTTTGTGCGGTTCACTTATAATAATAAAATGTCGAACCAATTTCACGCTGCGCTTTGGTCGGAATGTTCTTAAGACGATCGTGACAGAAGATCCCAACACACCAGGACCAAGCAGCGTGCCCAGGAGGAGAAGGTTCCTGGGCTTGGGAGGAAATAATGGGAGGACACGAAAGCCTTCCTTGGAAGCAGATGCAAGGAGAGAAGGGATGACAGCGACGACGCCTGGGTTTGCGACCACAATGAAAGCCCAAAGAACAGCCCCAGTAAAAAAAATTTGGGGGGAGGCACACGCGGTGGTCGGCGGAGCCGAGTAGTGAACCAGAGCCAATCTGGGAGAAGATGGAGAAATTGGAGGAGAGTGAACGGGAAGAGTCAAAGACTGTCAGTGAGCTGATGGAGAAATTGGAGGAGAGAGAAATGAGAGAGTTGTGTTGGTGTATGATGCACAACATCTGCCCTAAGGAGCGTGTCATCAGTTTGATGCCACCTGAGTCAGACGGTCCACGGCCCGGAACCTCCTGCAACGGTCCACGGCCCGGAAACTCCGGCGGCGGTCCACGGCCCGGAACCTCCTGCGACGGTCCACGGCACGGAACCTCCTGCGACGGTCAACGTTACGGAACCTCCTGCGACGGTCAACGTTACGGAACCTCCTGCGACGGTCAACGTTACGGAACCTCCTGCGACATTCAATGTTCTGGAACCTCCAGCGAGGGTCAACGGTCCGGAGCTTCCAGGCAAGGCGTCCAGTCCCGCTCCAGGGCAGGAGCCTTCCTCTGCGCCAATGCCCAGTTCAGGCATGGTGTCCAGTCCCACTCCAAGGCCGGAGCCTTCCTCTGCGCTGATGTCCAGTCCAGGCACAGCGTACAGTCCCGCTCCATTGCAGGAGCCTTCCTCTGCGCCAATGCCCAGTTCAGGCATGGTGTCCAGTCCCACTCCAAGGCCGGAGCCTTCCTCTGCGCTGATGTCCAGTCCAGGCACAGCGTACAGTCCCGCTCCATTGCAGGAGCCTTCCTCTGCGCCGGTGCCCAGTCCAGGCACGGCGTCCTGTCCCGCTCCAATGCCGGAACCTTCCTCTGCTTCGGTGCCCAGTCCAGGCATGGCATCCAGTCCCGCTTTAAGGCCCGAGCCTTCCTCGGCGCCGGTGGCCAGTCCGGGTGCAACGTTCAACCCAGCTCCATGGCCAGACCTGTGGGCTGGGCTGGGGCAAAGTCCCGCACCAGAGCCGCCACCGATGCCAGTCATAATTTAAATTATGTTTGGCAAAATCCAAGCGCTTGCGTCTGTGTCTTGGGGTCAGAAAGGACTTTCTTCTGGCAACCGATCCAAAGAGCCTGTGGGTATGGAGGTGGCGTCTGATGGTGCTTTTTGAAACCTGGTGACCCCAAGACGCCACCAAGGCCTACAATTCCCTCACAGTGATTCTTGGGGATTTTATTGCTTCTCTCACCATCCTCCTCCCTAATCTGGGGGGCAAAATTCACTTGCATCCTCTACCCGTGAGGTTTTCAACTGTTCCTTATCTTTTGAATTTTCTAATAATTGCAGTGCTCAGTGGTAAATTCAATCGTTTGTGTATCTTCTTGTAGCCATTACCAGATTTATGAAGGTGGAATTTAATTTGTGGTTTAATTTTGGTATATGTTATTTAAAATAATCTTTAAGGGTGCCATTAATAGTGAAACCTTGATTTGGAGGACATTGATTTTTATTATTTTGGTTGGTTCCATTGAAACATTAATAAAGTACAGTATTTCTCACCTGTTGGTATTTTGAGTTTCTCTATAATTATATTGTTTATCTTTGTTTTAAGCATTGTTTGTGCATTGCCAGTCAGGGGGGGGGGGGGCAGTAATTTTGGAGCCCAGTGTAGCTTCACCTATCGCTTATTCTTTATTGATTTTTGTGCGGTTCACTTATAATAATAAAAAGTCGCACCGATTTCACGCTGCGCTTTGGTCCGAATGTTTTTACGACGATCGTGACATGTCTATAGTGCCTGTTTTCTAGTTTTCCTGGTTTTGACCTTTCTGCCTGCTGTGACCCTGAGTCTGTCTGCCGTCCTGTACCTTTGCCCCACTACTCTGGATTACCGAGCTCTGCCTGACCTAACCCTGAGCCTGCTTGCCATCCTGTACCTTTGCCTGCCCGTGTTCGATTTCATAAACATTTTTTACGCCGACACTGTCTGGTCTTACCTTCAAACGTGATACTCTGAATTGCACACATACACAATACATGTCTTAATACATGTCTTATCTCAAGGCTTAAAGATCCTTAACCTGACTCCTCCCCTTCATCTACACTGATTGAAGTGGGCTTAACAAGTGACATCAATAAGGGATCATAGAATTCACCTGGTTAGTCTATGTCATGGAAAGAGCAGTGTATAAGAGCAATGTATATGGAGCAGTGTATATAAGTTAAAGGTGAACAAATTGGTTACCTTTCTTAACATTCACCAGCTTAGCCTGCTCCTTTAGAACCTCAAGTTCTATTAGAAATACACAAGAACAGTAGAGTAGTGTTACACAATATTCATGTATCAGACTTCATCCAATGCAGATTTCTATGTTAAAAATTTCCAAGTCAAGAAAGAGTCAAAATAATATTTTACCTGTTTTTTTTACCTTTACTTTTATGTCTGGTAGTTTAGCTGTCTTTTCTTCCTTAACCTCTTTGACAGTTTTCTTTTTACCTGCAAAATGTGACAAAAACGACATAACAGTAACATTAATTAAAGGCTATTTAACAGATTTATAGCTGTCAAAATATGATATACCATGTGTTGGTGTTACAGGGCAAGTACAGTATATTCCATCTAGTATCAGTCCTAAAAAATAACATACGAATACAGCAAGATGCACCATTCGTTAGTAGTAATTTCTATGCTCTATGCTTGCTTTAACCAGGTGCTTGCGGTGTCACATAAGCTTTGAAAGTTTGAGCAATCTACAATCTACAATATTCATTGCTGTTCAATGGAAATTTCAGTTCATTATACATACGAATTAATTCATGCAGAAAATGTTTAACTCAATTGGCTGTAAACAATATTTTTTCAACTATCAATATATGGCTTCAAAATGTTTGAATACATTTCTCCAGCCAAATTCCTCTGCTTTTTAACAAGTGACAGGGCTGTCGTTTGACTGAAAAAGTAATTAAGGATTGTGGCTTAAAGCTAATAAGTCTAAATCTAAATAAAAGGTATAAAAAT
This sequence comes from Oncorhynchus masou masou, assembly GCF_036934945.1. Lineage (NCBI taxonomy): Eukaryota > Metazoa > Chordata > Actinopteri > Salmoniformes > Salmonidae > Oncorhynchus > Oncorhynchus masou. The sequence goes on from NC_088213.1 coordinate 47,524,284, forward strand.
AAATGTTTGTCATTTAGCAGACACTCTTATCTAGAAAAACATACAGTTAAAGGTGCAATGATGAATGATATGATTTTTGAAGAAAATAATCTGTTACACTTTGAGCTGATTTTTTGGGCCCTGTGCCTTGTATTTGTATTTGTACTAACTCAGCAAAAAAAAATCCTATCACTGTCAACTATATTTATTTTCAGCAAACTTAACATGTAAATATTTGTATGAACATAACAAGATTCAACAACTGAGGCATAAACTGAACAAGTTCCACAGACATGTGACTAACAGAAATGGAATAATGTGTCCCTGAATAAAGAGGGGGGTCAAAATCAAAAGTAACATTCAGTATCTGGTGTGGCCACCAGCTGAATTAATTAAGTACTGCAGTGCTTCTCCTCCTCACGGAGTGCACCAGATGTCACAGTTCTTGCTGTGAGATGTTACCCCACACTTCCACCAAAGCATCTGCAAGTTCCCGGACATTTCTGGGGGGAATGGCCCTAGCCCTCACCCTCCGATCCACCAGGTCCCACACGTACTCAATGGGATTGAGATCCGGGCTCTTCGCTGGCCATGGCAGAACACGGACATTGCTGTCTTGCAGGAAATCACACACAGAACGAACAGTATGGCTGGTGGCATTGTCAAGCTGAAGTGTTATGTCAGGATGAGCCTGCAGGAAGGGTACCACATGAGGGAGGAGGGTGTCTTCCCAGTAACGCACAGCGTTACAGAAGAACTGTAATGACAACAAGCTCAATCCGATGATGTTGTGACACACCGCCCCAGACCATGATGGACCCTCCACCTCCAAATTGATCCCGCTCCAGAGTACAGGCCTTGTTGTAACGCTCATTCCTTCGACGATAAACACGAATTCCCCTCACCCCTGGTGAGACAAAACCGTGACTCGTCTGGTCTGGCGACAGTGGGTTTGTGCCCATAGGTGACGTTGTTGCCGGTGATGTCTGGTGAGGACAACAGGCCTACAAGCCCTCAGTCCAGCCTCTTGCAGCCTATTGAGGACAGTCTGAGCACTGATGGAGGGATTGTGTGTTCCTGGTGTATCTTGGGCAGTTGTTGTTGCCATCCTGTACCTGTCCTGCAGGTGTCATGTTCGGATGTACCGACCATGTGCAGGTGTTGTTACACATGGTCTGCAACTGCGAGGATGATCAGCTGTCCGTCCTGTCTCCCTGTTGCGCTGCCTTAGGCGCCTCACAGTACGGACACTGCAATGTATTGTCCTGACCTCTTGTGGCATGTCTTGTGGGTATACATGGGTGTCCAAGCTGTGTGCCAGTAGTTTAGACAGACAGCTTGGTGAAATCTCTCATAAATAAAAGTAGTGATGAAGTCAATGACTCCTCCACTTTCAGCCAGGAGAGATTGGCATGCATATTTAATATTAGCTCTCTGTCAGGATTTGGCCAGGGTTGTTCCGGGTTTTGGTCACTAGATGCCCCCATTGTGCTTTTTGACCTTATGTTTTTTCCCTTGTTCCCCATTATTATTTGCACCTGTGCCTCGTTTCCCCTGGTTGTATTTAAACCCTTAGTTTCCCTCAGTTCTGTGCTCTGTGTTTGTATGTTAGCACCCAGCCCTAGTGTTCTGTGTATTCTTGTCGATTCCGGTGGATGCTCTTGTGGAATTCTGTTTTTGTTTTTGAGTATCTCTTGAGGCTTTTTTGTGCTATTCCTACCACCTTTTGGATTTGCCATTTTTGTATTGAAGGACTTCTCCTTTTTACTTTATTAAATACACCGTCTTAAGTACTGCTGTGTCTGCCTCATCTTCTGGGTTCTGCTGACTATTCGTGGCTCAGTTGGTTAAGTGACTGTTTCTCACTCCGGAGACCCAGGTTCGTAACCGGGTCCTGACACTCTCTGTGTACATCCAAGGGCCAGCCGTTCTGCCCTGTTCGGAGAAAATTGCAATTTCCTAAGTCCTTTAAGCCTGTAGGACCAGCCTTGTTGATAGTGCAGTTAAGAAGAGCAGCGCTTTATTATGGACAGACTTCTCCCCATCTTAGCTACTACTGCATCAATATGTTTTGACCATGACAGTTTACAATCTAATGTTACTCTAAGCAGTTTAGTCATCTCAACTGTCTCAATTTCCACATTATTTATTACAAGATTTAGTTGAAGTTTAGGGTTTCGTGAATGTTTTGTTCCAAATACAATGCTGTTAGTTTTAGAAATATTTAGGGCTAACTTATTCCTAGCCACCCACTCTGAAACTAACTGCAGCTCTTTGTTGAGTGTTGCAGTCATTTCAGTCACTGTAGTAGCTTACATGTATAGCATTGAGTCATCCGTATACATAGAAACTCTGGCTTTACTCGAAGTCAGTGATATGTCGTTAGTAAAAATTGAAAAAAGCAAGGGCCTAAACAGATACCCGGGAGAATTCCTGATTCTAACTGGATATATATATATATATATATATATATGATAGGCTTCCGTTAAAGAACACCCTCTGTGTTCTGTTAGACAAGTAACTCTTCATCCACATTATAGCAGGGGGTGTAAAGCCTTAACACATACGTTTTACCAACGTTTTAGCAGATAAATAATGTCAAAAGCTGCACTGACGTCTAGCAAGACAGCCCCCACAATCATTTTATCATCAATTTCTCTCAGCCAATCATCAGTCATTTGTGTAAGATCTGTGCTTGTTGAGTGTCCTTCCCTATAAGCATGCTGAAAATCTTTTGTCAATTTGTTTACTTTTAAATACCATTGTATCTGGTCAAACACAATTTTTTCCAGAAGTTGGTAACAGGCTGATTGTTCGGCTATTTGAGTCAGTAAAGGGGGCTTGACTATTCTTGGTTAGTTGAATGACTTTAGCTTCCATCCAGGCCTGAGGGCACAAACTCTCTAGTTGGCTTAAATTGAAGATGTGGCAAATAGGAGTGGCAATATCGTCTGCTATTATCCTCAGTAATTTTCTATCTAGATTGTCAGACCCTGATGGCTTCTCATTGTCGACAGACAACAATTATTTTTCACCTCTTCCACACTGACTTTACGGAATTCAAAAGTACAAATCTTGTCTTTCATAATTTGGTCAGATATCTTTGGATGTCAGCGTTTGTTGCTGGCATGTCATCCCTAAGTTTGCTTATCTTGCCAATGAAAAAGTCATTAAAATTGTTTGCAATATCAGTGGGCTTTGTGATGAAGGATAAATGAAGGAGTTGGCTTTTTTCACTAAAATTTAATTTAAGTTGCCCCAAATCTTTTTACCATCATTCTTTGTATAATGTATCTTTGTTTCATAGTGGTTTATTTTTCTTTCTATATTGTTTTATAAAGCCACATGATTTCTTAATTTGCATTACGTTTGCCATCAGTTGGGCTGCCAGACTTAATTGCCATTCTGTTTGCCTCATCCCTGAGCTGGTCTTGAATCAATCATCTTAAGTCCAGGAGCCAAGATGATTTGGATGGACTCCATCATTCCTGTAGAGTATCTTCTGTTTCCAGAAGGTGTCAAAGTGATCAATAAAAGTGACTCCAGCAGAGCTACAGTAGTCTTTTAGCCAGATGTGGAATGCCAGCAGTCTGCTTTCACACCCGCGGCCCAACAGCGGTACTGGACCTGAAATTATTGGCCGTTTTTTGGAGTCTTTTAATGCTAAAATCAGTTCTTCCGTTTTCAAATGTTCCCGAACAAGCCCTCCCGATGTCGTTTGACCCAACATGGACTACAGCTGACTACAGAGTCAGCTCCCGGCATCTGTGGTAGAACAGTCGGAAGCAGCCTTGTTATGTCCTGTACGATGACACACAATTAATCTTCTCCTTTCCCCCTTCTGATGACCAGGTGGCGAATCGCATCTCTGCATGTCTGGCAGACATATCAGTGTGGATGACGGATCACCACCTCAAGCTGAACCTCGGCAAGACGGAGCTGCTCTTCCACCCGGGGAAGGACTGCCCGTTCCATGATCTCGCCATCACGGTTGACAACTCCATTGTGTCCTCCTCCCAGAGCGCTAAGAACCTTGGCGTGATCCTGGACAACACCCTGTCGTTCTCAACCAACATCATGGCGGTGGCCCGTTCCTGTAGGTTCATGCTCTACAACATCCGCAGAGTACGACCCTGCCTCACACAGGAAGCGGCGCAGGTCCTAATCCAGGCACTTGTCATCTCCCGTCTGGATTACTGCAACTCGCTGTTGGCTGGGCTCCCTGCCTGTGCCATTAAACCCCTACAACTCATCCAGAACGCCGCAGCCCGTCTGGTGTTCAACCTTCCCAAGTTCTCTCACGTCACCCCGCTCCTCCGCTCTCTACACTGGCTTCCAGTTGAAGCTCGCATCCGCTACAAGACCATGGTGCTTGCCTACGGAGCTGTGAGGGGAACGGCACCGCAGTACCTCCAGGCTCTGATCAGGCCCTACACCCAAACAAGGGCACTGCGTTCATCCACCTCTGGCCTGCTCGCCTCCCTACCACTGAGGAAGTACAGTTCCCGCTCAGCCCAGTCAAAACTGTTCGCTGCTCTGGCCCCCCAATGGTGGAACAAACTCCCTCACGACGCCAGGACAGCAGAGTCAATCACCACCTTCCGGAGACACCTGAAACCCCACCTCTTCAAGGAATACCTAGTATAGGATAAGTAATCCTTCTCCCCCCCTTAAATGATTTAGATGCACTATTGTAAGTGGCTGTTCCACTGGATGTCAGAAGGTGAATTCACCAATTTGTAAGTCGCTCTGGATAAGAGCGTCTGCTAAATGACTTAAATGTAAATGTAAATGTACTCGTGCTCCTGTGTAAGCACAGGGTTTTTGCCTTGGGGACCGAGATATTTCTCACCATAGAACTGCCTATGATGACAGCTGTTGATGTTGAATGGGCCGGTCTCTCAGGCAGCCTCACGGTCAGGAACCCGAGGTAGAAGCCACCAGAGAGGCAGACATAGCCGAGGACGAAGACGCATGTACCTCCGGATCCGATCTTGATTGGGATGCCACCACGGATGAAGGCGCCGGAACCTCTGGATCCAGGGCGGCAAAAGCTGTTTCTGGTCTGTGTCAGTTCCGGGCTCAACATCTCCATGAAGACCCCTATTGCCAGAGGACGCCTTCTTCAATTTCCTCGGCGAGTGACGTACCTCCATGGCTGGTTGGTTGGGTCGAGATCAGCTTCGTACTCCAGGGAAGGTGGAGTTCCCTTCGGGGATGGAACTCTGCCTAGCACCGGCCAGTCAGCTATGAAGAGCCGACACGGCAGCGAAACTTCCACCAGACCAGAGCGGCATCCAGCTACTGGGGTGGAAGAAAAAGAAAAGTAGGCGGGCGTGGGTGGGTTACCCATTAGCTTATGTAGGTGTGCTACTTGCTTGCTAAGAGTAGCTACTTTGCTCCTGTAGTTCTCTGCAAGCAATCAGTTGCTACATTGAAAGTCAACGTGTTTCACATTGTCCCGGAACAATGTAAAGTAAACGCAGCTCCAGCAATGTTGGAAACGTTCAACAGCGGCCTCCATTAGAGCCCGCAGAGCCAGCTAGGCTCTATACGGAATCTGGCAGGATCCCGGGACAGATAGCAGCGCTCACAGTCCAACAGAGCCGCAGGATTCAAAATAAAATAAATGTATATAAAACACGGTCAGCTTTTAAGGTCTTTAGTTCAGGATTCAGTTTCGACGTTCGACAACATCCACATACGCCGTCATTCACTTGCAATAGGAAAAGTGAATGGGAAAATTAGTTTGAAGTTTCCTCACCTGTCTGTCTTATTTACAAAAAAATTATGTAATTTTCGGCAAACATTGTCAAAAGTCACACTGAAGTCTAACAAAAAAGCCCCCACAACCTTTTTATCATCCATTTCTCTTAGCCAATCACCAGTCATTTGTGTAAGTGCTGTGCTTGTTGAATGTCCTTCCCCATAAGTGTGCTGAGTCTGTTGTCAATTGGTTCCCTGTGAAATAGCAGTGCATGTCAGCAGTGTATGTCAGAGCAAAAAAAAAGGCAATAGACCGAAGGAATTGTCCGTAGAGCTCTGAGACAGGATTGTGTAAAGGCACAGATCATGGGAAGGGTACCATTGAAGGTCCACAAGAACACAATGGCCTCCATCATTCTTAAAACGTCTTATGGCTGGGGGGCAGTATAGAGTAGCTTGGATGAATAAGGTGCCCAGAGTAAACTGCCTGCTACTCAGGCCCAGAAGCTAAGATATGCATATTATTAGTAGATTTTGATAGAATCCAGTCTGAAGTTTCTAAAACTGTTTGAATGATGTATGTGAGTATAACAGAACTCATATGGTAGGCAAAAACCTGAGAAAAAATCCAACCAGGAAATGGGTATTCTGAGGTTTGTAGTTTTTCATCTCATTGCCTATCGAATACCCAGTGTCTATGGGATCATATTGCACTTCCTAAGGATTCCACTAGATGTCATCAGTCTTTAGAACCTTGTTTCAGACTTCTACTGTGAAGGGGGAGGGAATGAGAGCTCTTTCAATCAGGTGTCTGCCATGAGCTGATCATGCTCGCTCCCGTGAGAGGTAGCTGCGTTCCATTGCATTTCTAAAGACAAAGGAATTCTCTGGTTGTAACATTATTGTAGATCTATGTTAAAAACATCTTAAAGATTGATTCTATACATAGTTTGACATGTTTCTACGGACTGTAATGGAACTCTTTGACCTTTAGTCTGGACCTAGTGATCGCAACTCGTGAATTTGGATTTGTGAACTAAATGCGCTAACAACAAGGAGGTATTTGGACATAAATTATGGACTTTATCGAACAAAACAAACATTTAGTGTGGAACTGGGATTCCTGGGAGTGCATTCTGATGAAGATCATCAAAGGTAAGTGAATATTTATAATGCTATTTCTGACTAATGTTGACTCCACAACATGGCGGATATCTCTATGGCTTGTTTTTGTGTCTGAGCGCTGTACTCAGATTTTTGTATGGTGTGCTTTTTCCATAAAGTTTTTTTGAAATCTGACACAGCGGTTGCATTTAAGGAGAAGTGGATCTATAATTCCATGTGTAACACTTGTATCTTTTATCAATGTTTATTATGAGTATTTCTATAAATTGATGTGGCTCTCTGCAAAATCACCTGATGTTTTGGAACTACTGAACAAAAGGCACCAATGTAAACTGAGATTTTTGGATATAAATATGAACTTTATCGCACAAAACATACATGTATTGTGTAACAGGAAGTCCTATGAGTGTCATCTGATGATGATCATCAAAGGTTAGTGATTCATTTTATCTCTATTTGTGCTTTTTGTGACTCTCTTTGGCTGGAAAAATAGCTGTGTTTTTCTGTGACTGGGCACTCACCTGACATAATCGTTTGGTGTGCTTTTGCCGTAAAGCCTATTTGAAATCGGACACTTTGGTGCGATTAACAACACGTTTATCTTTAAAATGGTGTAAAATACTTGTATGTTTGAGGAATTTTAATTATGAGAGTTCTGTTGTTTGAATCTGGCGCCCTGCACTTTCACGGGCTGTTGTCATATCGATCCCAGTAGCGGGATCTAAGTCATAAGAGATTTTAAATTGAAGAAGTTTGGAACTGTCACGCCCTGGTTGAAATATATTATGTTTATTCTTCATTTATTCGGTCAGGCCAGGGTGTGACATGGGTTATTGTGGTGTGTTTTTGTCTTGGGGTTTTGTGGAATGTCTAGCGTAGTCTATGGCTGCCTGAGGCGGTTCTCAATCAGAGTCAGGTGATTATCGTTGTCTCTGATTGGGAACCATATTTAGGCAGCCATATTCTTTGAGTGTTTCGTGGGTGATTGTTCCTGTCTCTGTGTTTATGTTTCACCAGACAGGCTGTATAGTTTTTTCACGGTTCCGTCTGTTGTTTTTGTACATGTCAGTTATTTCACGTCTAGTCTACTTTCATTAAAGAATATGAGTAACTACCACGCTGCATTTTGGTCCGCTCCTCCTTCAACATAAGAAAGCCGTTACAGGAACCATCAAGACTCTTCCAAGAGCTGGCCACACGGCCAAACTGAGCAATCGAGAGAGAAGGGCCTTGGTCAAGGAGGTGACCCGATGGTCACTCTGAAAGAGCTCTAGAGCTCCTCTGTAGAGATGGGAGAACCTTCCAGAAGGACAAATATCTCTGCAGCACTCCACCAAACAGGCCTTTATGGTAGAGTGGCCAGATGGAAGCCACTCCTCAAAAAAAGGCACATGACAGCCCGCTTGGAGTTTTCCAAAGGGCACATAAAGCACTCTCAGACCATGATAAACAAGATTCTCTTTTCTGATGAAACCCATATTGGACTCTTTGGACTGAATGCCAAGCGTCACGTCTGGAGGAAATCTGCACCATCTCTATGGTGAAGCATGGTGGTGGCAGCATCATGCTGTGGGGATGTTTTTCAGCAGAAATCGACTGGGAGACTAGTCAGGATCGAGGCAGAGATTAACATAGAAAAGTACAGAGATCAATGATCTCAGACTGGGGCGAAGGTTCACCTTCGGGACAAGTCTCTGAATGTCCTTGATTGGCCCAACCAAATCCCGGACTTGAACCTGATCGAACTTCTCTGGAGAGACCTGAACAAATCTGTGCAGCTATGCTCCTCATCCAACCTGACAGAGCTTGAGAGGATCTGCAGAGAAGAATTGGAGAAACAGATGTGCCAAACTTGTAGTGTCATATCCAAGAAGTCTTATGTAAATGTCTTGTTTTTAAATAAATTAGCAAGCATTTCTAAAAACCTGTTTTTCCTTTGTCATTGTGGTGTATTCTGTGTGGATTGATTAGGGGAAAAAACGATTTAATCAATTTTAGAATAAGACTGTAGCGTAACACAATGTGAAAAAGTCCAGGGGTCTGAATACTGTATATCAGTATTCAGGCACTGTATATTATTCCTGTAAGACAAAAAATGAAGACATGGGACATTGCACAAGCCCTGCGCTTTTAATAATATGGCTGTGTTCCTATGGGATTTTGTGTATGTTTAGAGCTCCACCATTGGAACGGTATTTGGCTGAATTTTATTTCAAACCTAGACTTTCAAATCTCTTATTCCCCAAATGGAGAAAATGGGGGGGACCCCTCCCAAAATGTAAAAAAAACAGTGAATATTGTGTTTGTAGGAGGGTAGTTTACAATATTATATGTTGTTGATCAAATGCCACCAGAGGGTGTCAGAGTTTAAGATAACTCCTAAATTCCTTATGAGCTTAGTTCAACTGTCTACCCCATCAGACCCCAGATATAAGCTTCTTTTACTCCAATGTTTGTAAACAAAGTACATGTAAACAAACACTATACAGCCTCAAAACATGGTTAAAAAGATCATTTTGATATCATGGATGGTCAGACCTTGCATCCTTAGCTCTATCTATGAATTTGAGAATGGTTACATTGTTTTTTCCTGCTCCCATCAGACGTTTCGGCTCACACAAGCCTTGGCTTGTGCAAGGCTACTTGTGTTATGTGTTATAGATCAAATTAAGTTTTACCGGTATAAAGAATACTTTTCATTTGCTGAACCACTAGCATCTTAAAACTACAGTCCTTTCCATTTCTGATATTTACACACATCACATCAAATCAAATTGTATTGGTCACATACACATGGTTAGCAGATATCATTGTGAATGTAGCAAAATGCTCGTGATTCTAGTTCTGACAGTGCAGCAATATCAACAAGTAATCTAACAATTCCACAACAACTACCTAATGCACACAAATCTAAGTAAATGGATGGAATAAGAATATGTACATACTGTATGTATTGTTTACCACCAACAAGAATTTAAACAATGTACATCTTCAAAAATGTTAAAACGGTGTATGACATGGACTGTCAGTCCCATGAATATGAATTTCTATGAATTTGAGGGGTTACATCTCCCAATGTTAGGGACCTTATTTTTTGGTTTTTCGAATAACGGACTAGTTTTACCTGTCCCGTAATAGCCATTACCTTCTTTTTTAACATCAATATGTTCTTTTTTCATGGTGGACTCGTCTGTCTTCACCACCTTGACAGGGTTCTTGGAATCATCATCTGAAAACAAAGGCAATACAATATTAGATAATGGATTAATTCAGTTTCACGCCAGTAATTACTTGCTTCTATGCTAAGCCGTTGCATGGGTTGTTAGAATACATCCAACATCATGCAACATGATACTGTACTCCACAGCAAAGCACTCAGGAAATTTAAGCACTGGAACTTAAATTATGTGTTTAATGTTCTTAAGGGGCAATTCATTCAAAAACATTTTACATTTCTTGGCAGTCCACCGTTCCGTTGTCTTATGGCTAGGGGTTCCGCTAGCGGCACCCCTGACAACATTCCGCTGAAAAGGCAGTGCGCAAAAATCTTTTTTTTTTGAAATACATAACTTTCACACATTAACAAGTCCAATACACTAAATGAAAGATAAACCTCTTGTTAATCTACCCATCCTGTCTGATTTCAAAAAGGCTTTACAGCGAAAGCACAACATATGATTATATGTTGTGTTAGGTCAGAACACAGAAAAAAAGCAGAAATATAGATAAAATTCATCACTAACCTTTGATCTTCATCAGATGACACTCATAGGACATCATGTTACACAATACATGTGTGTTTTGTTCGATAAAGTTCATATTTATATCCAAAAATCTCAGTTTACATTGGCGCGTTACGTGCAGTAATGTTTTGCTTCCAAAACATCCGGTGATTTTGCAGAGAGCCACATCGATTTCCAGAAATACTCATAATAAATAATTATAAAATATACAAGTTTTATTCACAGAATTAAAGAAAGACTTCTCCTTAAAACCTCTTTGGGATAGGGAGCAGCATTTTCAAGTTTGGATGAAAAGCATGCCCAGAGTAAACTGCCTGCTTCTCAGTCCCAGTTGCTAAGATATGCATATTCTTAGTAGATTTGGATAGAAAACACTGTGAAGTTTCTAAAACGGTTTGAATGATGTCTGTGAGTATAACAGAACTCATATGGCAGGCGAAAACCAGAGAAACATCCAACCAGGAAGTGGGAAATCTGAGGTTTGTAGTTTTTCAAAGCTTGGCCTATCAAAAACACAGTGTCTATGGGGTCATATTGCACTTCCTAAGGTTTCCACTAGATGTCAACCGTCTTTAGAAACTTGTTTGAAGCTTCTACTGTAAAGGAGGGGCTCATAAGGGCTGTTTCAGTCAGTGGTCTGGCAGAGTGCCACAGGCTCGTGACGCTCGTTCACGTGAGAGGTAGCTCCCGTTCCCGTTCCATCTTCAATATTATTTAAGATTTATGTTATAAACATTCCAAAGATTGATTCTATACATCATTTGACATGTTTCTACAGACTGTAACGAAACTTTTGGACTTTGTCTGGACCTAGCGATTGCGCCTCATGAAGATGGATTACGGGGCTGAACGCGCTATCAACAAGTAGCTATTCGGACATATATTATTAACTTTATCGAAACAAATCAAACATTTTTTGTGGAACTGGGATTCTTGGGAGTGCATTCTGATGATCAAAGGTAAGTTAATATTTATAATGCTATTTCTGACAAATGTTGACTCCAACAATGCAGATATTTCTTTGGCTGGATTGTGCTCTGAGAGCTGTACTCAGATTATTGCATGGTATGCTTTTTCTGTAAAAGAAAATTTAAATCTGACACAGCGGTTGCATTAAAAAGGGGCAATTCATTCAAAAAACATCTTACATTTCTTGGTAGTCCACCATTACGTTGTGTATTATTGTGTATCAGATAATGGGTTCAGTTTATCATGTAAATTACGACTTACATTTATGCAAAGCCATGGAGGGTTCTTGAAGACAAAACATGAAACTGCCACTGAACTTTGCGTTAGGTGTAACAGGGTACCACAGAGAAGCATTCGGGAAATGTCACTTTTTAAAGTACTGTAATTTAAAGCAAGAATCCATAGGTCACTGGCTACCCTATGTTGCCCCACTTCTTGTGTAGGGTTTTCACTTTGAATGAAAAAAAGAGGGTTGAGCCCTGAGCCACCTTGGGCAAGGTGTGCTAAATCCAGCATACTCAAATGTCCCTGCTGCCATGGTCCCGGAGCGGAATTGAAAGTCACTTGCAAGCAAGTTAAAGTTATAGCTGCCAGAAACAAACACAGAGCAGACAAAGCAGACAAACTAGTGAATTTGTTTACAAATAAACTGTCCTTGTAGCAGGGACAAAAATAAACAAGCATTGTTCTCGGTTCTTGGATCTGAATCAACTCTACCCCAAAAGAGAAAAATAATCCGGAAAAGACTGCAAATGTTTAAGTTGAAATTAATTTTGAAAGGTGGAAGAGTGACGCCGAAAGGGCAACCGCTCTAATAGACTGGTAGGTAAGTGTTTGGTTGTGTTTTTAGCCTGCTAGCCTTAGTGTGTTCAAAGTTCAAGCCAGCTAATACAGCTACTTAGCCAGCAAGCTAACATCTTCTGTATTCAGAATGTTTTGTACTCAAATGAATGTAATGATAGCATCATGTAGCTATACTACAGAATTCACAAAGATGCCCAATGCCTTTATTTAAAATGCACTGACCAAAAATGTAAACGCAACATGCAACAATTTCAAAGATTTTACTGAGTTAGAGTTCATATAAGGAAATCAGATGCACTATATATATAAAAGTACAGTATCAGTCAAAAGTTTGGACACTACTACTCATTCCAGGGTTTTCTTTATTTTTTACAATTTTTCTACATTGTAGAATAATAGTGAATACATCAACTATGAAATTACACATATGGAATCACGTAGTAACCAAAAAAGTGTTAAGCAAATCAAAATATGATTTATATTTGAGATTCTTCAAAGTAGCCTTGATGACAGATTTGTACACTCTTGGCATATAATGCCCTGATGGCTTGGACCTGTTGGATGGAGGAAACAAAGTCAGCCATTGATGATGACAAACATCCTAACCCTTCAGCTGCACTACATGTGTTGTTATCAGCATTGTCAATGTGACGTTCTAACTGCAAGAAACCAACCACATCAACTTTATTTCTCATTATTTCAATTAAATATGGAATGAACATGCACAACAACCATTAAACATTTAACTTCTGTAGCAGGGCCATAAGTATATATTGAGGTCATATCGGCTCTGATTACCTACTAGTAGGGGGTGAAAGGTGAGAAAGCCATGGCAACGCATGTAATGTAGTTGAAGGGTTAGGATGTTCGTCATCATCTATGGCTGACTTTGTTTCCTCCATCCAACAGGTCCATGTTCTCCTGTGCATTATAGGTTGATATTGGGAAAAAATTAAAGAAATTGTTAATTAAATAGTACACGGTACAATGCAATGCAATGTCATATTCCCGTATACACCCCACAGTATCCTGTGTATATGCCAAATAAACGTTGATTTGATAACATAATATTGATTGAATATCAAATCAAACTGTATTTGTCACATACAACCTTACAGTGAAAAGCTTACTTACAAGCCCTTAACCAACAATGCAGTTTTAAGAAAATACCTATTTTAAAAAAGTAAGAGAAAAATAACAAATAATTAAAGTGCAGCAGTAAAACAACAATAGCGGGCTATTGATAACAATTAATATTACTACTTTATTTTGTGAACGAAGGCACCGCTGATGAATTCATCCACCTCATCTTCTTTAATGCTCTTCAGGGTTGTGAATCACCATTAACTATATTTTGACTACAGCTAAATGGGAGAGGGGGGGTTATCACCAAATAACTCAGTATCACAACAGTGTCCTTTACATACTGAGTATGTGGTGTTGTGCAAGTGCAAAGTGCCATGCTATTACTTGATGGCTCATATTTCATGCAGATTAGCCATTGTTATTTGACTGGATATTAATTGAATTTGTTCTGGTGGGTAGTTCTACACCAGGTAGAAATCAATGCTGTATATAGGCAGACAATGTGCTAAACAGGCAATCATAGCTAATTATTTTGGTCGATTACAAACAAAATAATGAGAGTCAAAGTGTAACAAAAAATGCATACATTATTTCTTACTTCTCCTCCTGTGTTGGGGTTTGCACAACCACAACTTGTTCAGCCTCCGGTTCCCTCTAAATCAGATTTTCTTCACCACTATCTCCCTGAGAATAGCTAGTGGTGGTCCTGTGCCGGAAATGCTGTCAACCACCAACTCACAAACATTATCATGTCAACAATCTGCATATCTAGCTATAGCCAGCTAACATTAGCTAGTTAAAAGAAAGGCATTTGGCATCTTGTGGGGTTCATGCAGTGTAGCTACATGATGCTATTGTTAGAATTCCTTTGAGTACAAAACAGTCAGAATACAGAAGATGTTAGCTAGCTAGCTAAGTAGCCATATTAGCTAGCATGAACATTGAACACACTAAGGTTAGCAGCGAACATAGCTAGCAGGCTAAAAACGCTACCAAACACTTGCCTACCAGTCCATGAGAATGGTGGCCATTTTGGCGTCACTCCTCCACCTTTCAAAATTCATTCCAATGTTTATCCGGCTTGGGCAGGAGCCATATTTTTCTTGCTTCTTTTTATCTTTTGGGGATCGAGTTGATTCAGAACTGAGAACGATGCTTGTTTATTTGTCCCTGCTACCAGGTGCAGTTTATCTGCAAACACGTTAGCTAGCTTGTTGACTTTGTCTGCTCTGTGTTTGTTTCTGGTGGCTGTAAAGTTAGCTAGCTTGCAAGTTCGGGCCATGGCACCAGGGTCATTCGAGTAGGCAGGATTTAATGAAAATATGTTTGTTTTTTGCTCCCGAGTGGCGCAGCGGTCTAAGGCACTGCATCTCAGTGTAAGAGGTGACACTACAGTCCCTGGTTTGAAGCCAGGCTGTATCACATCCGGCCATGATTGGGAGTTCAATAGGGCGGTGCACAATTGGCCCAGAGTCGTCCTGGTTTGGTCGTCATTGTAAATAAGAATTTGTTCCTAACTGACTTGCCTAGTTAAATAAAGGTTAAATTTTATTTTAAAAATTAAAAACCTTGCGCAGAAGGTCAGTCGAAGGCAGCTCCGGGCTCAGTGCCCTTGTTTTCGTTTGATGTAAAAACACGACACAAGAAGTCAAGGCAGCACAGGGTCACTCACGACCTGCGCATTCCTGCTTTAAATGACATGCTCAAATGGGGTTGCACAGATATGTAACAAAAAATAACAGTGGCATACCAGATTTCCAAAGAGTTGACTGAACATCCTTCTTTGTCTCCTTCACCTTTTTGTCCACCTTCTTTTTGGGTTCCACCACAACTTTAATTAAAGCGTGATTGAGTCATGTTAATAAGCTTTCCAGTTTCTATCTAGAAATTAAAATATTTGTGTCATGTATTGTACACTAACATAAAATATATGATATATTTTAAATCCAAAGTTACCCAAATATACATAACTCACATGCTTGACATTTTACTTTGACTGTATAAGTTATCACTTAGCCTACAAACCCCAAAGATTTGACATTTCACAGGAATAAACAAAGTAGGCTATACCTTTCTTGTTGAAGAAGTCATGGATGACTTTCTTCTTCAAATGTTTTGTCTCCTTTTTCATCTCTTTCTCCTCTCTGGCAGTCTTCTTTTTTGGCTCTTCTTCTAAATGTAGTGATAACATAATTTTTTTGAGTAACATTGTCATTGGATCCCTGAAACTTCTCAAGTTAACTTTTTGACACTAGATCATACAGATTCTATGTAAATGTCATGGGCTCCTGAGTGGTGCAGTGGTCTAAGGCACTGCATCTCATTGCTAGAGGTGTCACTACAGCCACCCTGGTTTGAATCCAGGCTGTATGACAAATGGCTGTGATTGGGAGTCCCATAGGGTGGTGCACAATTGGCCCAGCGTTGTCTGAATTTGGCTGGTGTAGGCTGTCATTGTAAATAAGAATTTGTTGTTAACTGACTTGCCTAGTTAAATAAAGGTTCAATTTTAAAAAGTTATGACATATTGGGGAAAGGGGGGACAACGTTTTTGTATGCTTTTGCATAGTCACTAGAAAGTTCTTCATAATTTCACTACAATGAAATATGAACAGAAAGTTGTAATGAGCTGCAGTTATCTTGCAATTTGTTATTCTACCACTAAGTGTGAGCGGTATAATTGGTATTGAACAACAACAGTGTTTTACAACAGTTGAAAGGTCATGTAAACAATAAACAATAAATAACAATAAACAATAAAAAAATGAATAGCACAAGCTAGCTGTTCATTAAGAGTATGCTTTCTTATTGAAACCTGACGAACATTACAGTGCCTTCAGAAAGTATTTACACCCCTCAACTTTTTTCACATTTTGTTGTGTTACAGCTTTAAATTTCAAATGGGTTACATTTAGATTTCTCTTCACTGGCCTACACACAATACCCCATAATTTCAAAGTGGAATTTTTTACAAATTCATAAAAAATTAAAAGCTGAAATATCTGGAGTCACTAAGTATTCAACCCCGTTGTTATGGCAAGCCAAATTAAGTTCAGTAGTATAAAGCCACATAATAAGTTGCATGGACTGTGTGCAATAATAGTGTTGAACATTACTTTTTTATCACACACATACAATTATCTGTAAGGTCCCTCAGTTTTTCCAGTGCCTCCCAAAAAGGGCACATATTGGTGGACTGGTTAAAAAACAAGAAAAAAAAGACATTGACTATCCCTTTGAGCATGATGAAGTTATTAATTACACTTTGGATGGTGTATCAATACACTCAGTCTCTATAAAGAAACAGGTGTCCTTCCTAACTCAGTTGCCAGAGTGGAAGGAAACCACTCAGGGATTTCACCACGAGGCCAATGATGCCTTTAATAGGAGATAGGAGAAAACTAAGAATAGATCAACAACATTGTAATTACTCCACAATACTAATTGTGGAGTAATTTACAGAGTGAAAAGAAAAAGAAAATATTCTAAAACATGCATTCTGTAACAAAGCGCTAAAGCAATATTGCAAAAAAAATGTGGTTGAAAATGGCACATTTGGGCACTGATAAATGCCTAAATCGGAATGCAGTGGCTGTATAGTAACATGCTATACTGTATATGACGTCAGAGCTCTGGTTCTGTGTTTCAGAGTGCTGTATGGGTTTTAACTGACAGCCATTCTAAACTTGAGGACCTCGCGTGACAAGAAGATGCCCCTATCCCTCCCGCTAATTGGGCAACTTTTTGTTGTCTGAGTGAGGGAAATGCTGTAAATTAAGAGGACTATGTATTTTGACATATGACGTTGAGTATTATAATAAATACTGCTTTGATTTCATAAAAGCAAACACCAAATGTGCACTTTACATTTCCATATCATAAAACTCATGTCATATACACCGACAACGTTTATGATCACTATGTTTTATGTACAGTTACAAGATGACATGGCATCCTACCCTGGGTTGTTCTGAACAGAATGAGTCTATGACAATCATAGGAAACTGAATGCACACATGACTATGCCCACCAAAATTATAATCCATTTCCCTCAATTGCAATGTCAAAAGCTAACACTGTAATATCGTGTTTTGTAACTGTTGGCAATAGAACAAGCTTTCAAATGATGCTACCTGTCCCAGATTGGAGCATTTTTGGATTGCATAAGCAACAACAATAATTGTGTGATGGTGTGGATGCAGGGTTGTGTTCCAAACAAAACAACTACAAGTGTGCTTGCTCTAGTGTCACAAACGTCGTATGGAGTAGACCAAAGCGCAGCATGGTGTGAATCCATTCTTTTTTATTGAAGGAAGAACACTTAAACGACCGTAACGCTATGACAACGAGTGCAGACACATGCAACTACACATAGACAATAACCCACGAACCACAATACAAAACAGGCTACCTAAATATGGTTCCCAATCAGAGACAAGGACAAACACCTGCCACTGATTGAGAACCATATCAGGCCAAAACACATAGAAACAGACTAACTAGACATGCAACATAGAATGCCCACTCATCACACCCTGACCAAACAAAACATAGAAACAAACAACTCAAATAATGGTCACAGTGTGACATCTAGTTCCTCAATGGCACAGCTAGGAGAGCTAAAAAAAAATGGCACCTTGTAGTTGAAGCCTCTTCTTTGAGTCATAAAAGTGCATTGAAATTACTTAGGAACTGTGCACAATTTGGAGTTGTGTGGCCACTTGGAGACACCAGCTAGTCCTCTCACTGAAACCCTTGTAATTTGTCTTATGTTGTCACCTACCCCACATTTTCCAGGTATATTCTTATCATGTTACTGAATGTATCCACAAATGCGTCAAAAAGTACAGTAACTGAAAAATGCAAAATAAATCATCAGTGTAATGTTTGGATTCAGTCTTGAGTCAGGTGAACTGTTGTGACCTTACCTTTGGTCTAATAATTTTCCCATAATCTCCAAACTATTCCCTTTCAATTGCTACCATGGTTGTGCCAATGCTTTTGATATTTTTTCTGTAAGAAACATTTAATTTTAGCACTATCCACGCAAGAAAATACTTAACAGACACAGGTAAATGCAGTATTGGAGGACAAATGGATAGTACCTCTACAGGTTAATGGGACATGAATTTAAACTAGATACTGGGGCAAAAGCAAACTTAATCAAAGCAATGACAGAAATGCTACAGATACACAAAAAGACAGGGCCAATGAAAGCATGTAATGGATAGACCATTGACACACAAGGAATATGCTGACTCCAGACGGTTATTAAAGGGAGAGTACACCGTGTCATCTTTGTTGTTGTTCAAGATGGACACGATTCTCTGCCAAGAGACAAACATTACATCACTGGGGCCATCCAGACCTCTAAATTAGGCAGTGTCAGAGGAAAGCCCGAAAAACTCCAGCCACTCAAGCCATAGACTGTTCACTCTGCTATTGTCCAGAAAATGGTACTGGAGCATCAGCTCTCTGACCAACAGGCTCCCAAGTCGTAAGACTGCTAAATAGCCTGATAATTGTTAATTAATGGTTACGTGGACTATCTATGACAACACAAACACACATACTCACACACAAACACAAACATACTGACACAACACACACACTTTTACACTAATCATATGCTGGTGTTACTCAGTTCTTTATTTTATTGTTATTATTTTCTATCCTGAGGCCTAGTCACTTTAACCTTCCTTCATGTACATATCTACCTCAAATACCCCATACACCTGCACATTGATCTGTTACTGGTGCTGGTATAATTTTTTTACTCTGCATCATTAGCAAGGGCTCATAAGCAAGCATTTAATGGTTAGGGTCTACACCCGTTGTATTCGGCGCATGTGACAAATAAAATGTGATTTTATTGCTAGTTATTGCTAGTTTGACCACCAGAGGGCATCTTTGAGAATTTGATAATATTCCGTAATGGCATTACATAGAATTTAAAACCTTTTTAGTAATAACATAGTATATGGGATTGATTTTAAGAAATTTGGCTTAATTAATTTGATTAATATTATGGTGTTTCCATTCAGAGAAAAATTGTCGGTTTGTAAATTCAGACCATTTTGCTCTCGGAGCGCACACTGGACGTTTGGGCCAAGGAGTAGGGTTGATTTGAATATTCTGGCCTTACAACGGCAGTCAAGCACCCATGCTAACGTTGGCTAGCTACTTCCAGACACAAATGAGACCACTCTGACCATATTACTCACCCTAGCAGAGCTGGTAAGGCAGTTGTTTTGAAGTAATCAAGAAAAAACAGGCCTTTTTTCGTGCATTTTTCACCCTGCCAGCTCCTATTCGTTTTATTGAACACCATGGCACCAACTCGCCTTCCGAACTTTCTATTCCCAGCTTATTGTTCACAATGCCTGCTTCGCTATTGTTGGCAATGAGACCTGCTCATGTTGTTTTATAGTTGAAATGTAAACAACAAAATGTATACAACAAAAATAATATTGGAACTCTGCGGTTTCCTATGGGGGAAATATAGGCATGTCTGTCTATTTCGCCAAATGTCTCGCAATGTGTATATTAAGATTTCTTTCAAGTCGGGTGTAAAATGGCTACCTAGTTAGCAGAGTGCGCACTACTAGCGTTTCAATTGCTGACGTCACTCGCTCCGAGACCTGGAATTAGTTGTTCCCCTTGCTCTGCAAGGGCTGTGGCTTTTGTGGAACGATGGATAACGATGCTTCAAGGGTGGCTGTTGTCTATGTGTGCAGAGGGTCCCTGGTTTGAGCCCAGGTAGGGCAGAGGGACAGAAGATAAAACTGTTACGCAGGCACCATTTTAAATCAGGAGAATCTCCTCTTTGTAATTATGTAAGTCTGGGCAGCGAGCTCGTTTGTCATCGATCGCTAGACCAGAAATATACGTTTTTACTTTTCCCTACTTTTTCATTACACTCAGTTGACACCATCAAGGTGCAGATGTTTACATCCTACACAAGTTGCTTTTTTCCAGTTTCGTCAAACAAACAGAATGTAGTAGTAAAATAAAAAGGGATACATTTTTTATGGAATTCTAAGTATCACTCCAGTCAAAACAGGCTCTGTGAATGTTCGATTCCATTCATTTGCCATGGGCTCGCGCTAGTGTTCCAGTTTAGCCAACAAACAAGCCGTTTTTCAGTCTTGGGTGAATTTTGTCTGGTTCTATTGTCCAACCTACAGGTAGCCAGAGCGAATTTACGAAAGCACCCGCATGTCCATTGAGAAAGCACAACGACTACACCATTTAGCTAAGCTAAGAATGACGAGAATAATCAAGTCAATAAACATTGTGTAGTTAGATAACCTATAGTTAATATACTGGCAAGTTTGATGTGTAACTTCTAACGTTAGGTAGCTAAGCTAACATACCGGTATATACTGCTGTAATGATATGCTATGTGGTTCGTAAGGAGCTAACAAATTGTCAGCCAACATAACTTGTAAGGTAACTTAATTGAAAAGTCATTACTTTATTACATCGAGATGCATACTACCCCTTGGTCGTTAGGGCAAATCTGGTCTGTGATAGGAGGGGAGATTTTCACACCTAGCTAGGCTATTAGTCTATTCTATAGTAAAGGTTGAATAGTCTATTGTTCCACGATGAGCTCTCCTCCCCAACTTGCAACCAATTGCTGTTCCTATCTCATTCCTTTCCCTCTTCTATACGTCATTATTCTGCCCCTGAGTGGCTCGCTTGTGGGTGTGTCCTGGAAGGATATGGCAGGATTTTTGGTTCTGTGTCAAGAATAAAGTAACACTTTTGTATGAAGTTGTGGCTATTCACAGGCAAATTGTTGTATGCTAATGAGGTACATTTGTGATTTTTGTCGATAACAAAACCTTTTTTATTTTCTATCAAAAATAATTGTTCTGAATGTAACTTTATTCCAACAAAAAGGAAGTCAAAGCGGACACCTACGAAGATGGCATCTCAGGTAAGCAGCACTGGGCTGTATTGACGTATCCTACAAATGATATCTGCTGCTTTGGATTGAATGTTCATATCTCAGTTATTATTTTCATGTCTATGAAAAATAATCTGCTTTCTTTACTTTCAGAGAGCGAGCTGACAAAGGGGTTGAAAGTGTAGATATTAACAGATGTTCACTCTCCGAGGAACAGGCCGTGGAAGCTTTATTGCAGGCAAAAGTGTCCATAACCAGAGGTAATTAATCAGTTCTGTGTTCTTTTTCTCCATCTCTGCCTGTCTTGTTGTACATGGAACCTGTCTCACATGCATTTCATTTAAAAAATCTTCAGATGTCAGCTACTAATTTTCAGATTTACACCACATAAACACAGCTGTTTTCACTGGACTGTCTGTTGCTGCCAAGTCATGATTTCCCTGGGGGTTAGCCTTGGTGAGACACATAGCACTCTATATTTAAATGTTTCAGGTACACTCTGATAGGTGTTTGCGTTACATACAGTATCTTCTATTGACAATATCTTCTATTGTTTGTCCTCATGTGTCTGTATTTCAGCATAAAGTACTCTGTAGCCACTTAGTGTGGACACCAGCTGAGACCACACACACACAATAACAGTCTCTCTTCTTTACTTCATCCATTTACATTACATTTAAGTCATTTAGCAGACGCTCTTATCCAGAGCGACTTACAAATTGGTGAATTCACCTTCTGACATCCAGTGGAACAGCCACTTTACAATAGTGCATCTAAATCATTAAGGGGGGGGGTGGTGAGAAGGATTACTTATCCTATCCTAGGTATTCCTTGAAGAGGTGGGGTTTCAGGTGTCTCCGGAAGGTGGTGATTGACTCCGCTGTCCTGGCGTCGTGAGGGAGTTTGTTCCACCATTGGGGGCCAGAGCAGCGAACAGTTTTGACTGGGCTGAGCGGGAACTGTACTTCCTCAATGGTAGGGAGGCGAGCAGGCCAGAGGTGGATGAACGCAGTGCCCTTGCTTGGGTGTAGGGCCTGATCAGAGCCTGGAGGTACTGCGGTGCCGTTCCCCTCACAGCTCCGTAGGCAAGCACCATGGTCTTGTAGCGGATGCGAGCTTCAACTGGAAGCCAGTGGAGAGAGCGGAGGAGCGGGGTGACGTGAGAGAACTTGGGAAGGTTGAACACCAGACGGGCTGCGGCGTTCTGGATGAGTTGTAGGGGTTTAATGGCACAGGCAGGGAGCCCAGCCAGCAGCGAGTTGCAGTAATCCAGACGGGAGATGACAAGTGCCTGGATTAGGACCTGCGCCGCTTCCTGTGTGAGGCAGGGTCGTACTCTGCGGATGTTGTAGAGCATGAACCTACAGGAACGGGCCACCGCCATGATGTTGGTTGAGAACGACAGGGTGTTGTCCAGGATCACGCCAAGGTTCTTAGCGCTCTGGGAGGAGGACACAATGGAGTTGTCAACCGTGATGGCGAGATCATGGAACGGGCAGTCCTTCCCTCTCCCCCTTCTCCCTAAATCCTCTGGGTTATATCAGCTGTTTTGGTGAACCCCTCCGGCATCTGAACTGGCTGACACGGAGGGCACAGCATGATCGTAGCTGAGATGTCTCTTGGTCGGGTCAACAGGAAGTATTATTAAAGAGATGCTTTACATTGAAATACAGACAGAGATATAGTAATCCATGAGTTAATGATCCAAGGTCAGTTTTGCATTTCACCTCCTGATTTAAGATTACAATTCTAATGCATTTATGTGTTTATAACACCTGGATAATGAACTTCTTTCAATGAAGCGTTACACATTCACCACTGGTTGAAATTAAGTATCTCATTGAAATACTATCCTGTGTCCTCAGATTAATGCAGATGAAGGGAGTTAGATATGCATAGTTTATTTATTTATTTATGAATTACAAATAAATCATGTTTCTAGTCTATTGCATAGTTACAATGTGTAATCATTGATGTCCCAGGAGCAGAAGTGGTAAACACTGTTGAAGTGTATAATTGTAATACATACATGCAGACACAGCATCATTCAAATAATGGAGTTTGATATGACTGAAAAAGAATGTCTCAGAGATTCATACCTGAACTGCACCTTTATTTGAGAAGGAAGAGTAGATGATCAGTGAATACATTAAATGTACAGGCTACAATGTGGGAATCTCATGCGTGGTAATAACTATGGTACTTGTGTATATAGGACTTGCATCCTTGGCACAATAAAGTTATTATATTCTACTCTATCCATAGGCTTCATTAATGCCATTCAGACTTGAAGTTGATACAACAACTATGATAGCTGAGGTTCATAGATTGGTATGAATATTATTTCAGAACCTAATTACATATTCATTCTCGTAACACTAGCTAGCTGGCTAATGTTAGCTAGTCAGGTAACTTGGATAAATTGCGATTTTCATAAATTAACTTTATGACAAAAAATATGCACAAACGTTTGTCTCTACATTAACTAACATATTCCTCTCAATTGTAATTTTTTTAGCTTGACTCGTTTTGACGTTATAATAACTTACATCTGGTTCCACCTTAATGTTTTGTCAGCCATCTTTGTTGAAGAGCGCCACAAGGCAAGGGTAGCTCACGTCAAAATTCGTCATTGGAACCACTCGATATGATTGGTCATATAAAAACCTTGGGTCCCAAAATAATGAGTGCTCTAACTCCCTCTTGTGGTGGTCTGGAGCAATGAAGTCGTGACGCTGGGTACCTCTAAGTCCTGTGGTGCAAGCTCACAACTTTTAAAGGAGGAACCACTGTACAAGACCCAGCTTAAGGATGATGCACAGCCCGTGGTTCATGCTCCACGGAGAGTACCAGCACTCCTGCTTGTGCACCTTAAGAGTTGGACAAGATGTCAGCAATGGATTTTTCCCCCAAAGTTGAGGGACTTTGTAAAGAAAAATAATGGTTAACTAAGATTATGTATGGATACTAAGGACTTGAATGTAACATAAAATGAGAACATGACAGATCCTAAAACTAGAAGAAATCGCAAGTTAGATGTCAAGAGCAAATTTCTTCACAAAGCTCGAGGCTTTACGCAGCTGACGTGTGATGGGTGGGTGTTGTATGGGCTAGGGAGAGAGGATGCAGGGTGGTTGGGAGGGGATGTGAAGGGGCGGGGGACTCATTCGGGTGCCATTTTGGGAAGGTGGTGGGTGGATTTTTTCTTTCTTATTTTTTATTGCTTGATGTCTGTGATCTTTCCATTTTGTTTGATGTCCGTTGTTGTCATATACAGTATGTAAAAAATGAAGCCCACATCTTTCTACAATTATTTGATTGAATCAATGCTCCAACAAAACATTTTTAAAAAATGAGAGAGAGAGCGGCGCTCGGCGGTCGTTGTCGCAGGTCTACTAGCTGCCACCGATCCTCTTTTCCTTTTCTGTTTGTTATGTCTTATTGGTTGCACCGGTTTCTTGTTTGTGCAGGCTAGTTTTCTGTTAGTCTAGGTTGGCTGTGTGACACTTGTGTCGCATTTCGGGGTCACGACAAGTCGTAGATCTCAGCTGCAGCACGTGGTCAACTGATATGTAAACTTAACTCACATGTTTTATACCCTAGGGTAGAAAGGGTCCATTCCGTCTTTATGACGCGCTCTCTGGGTTCACTGGGGCATAGCTAGTTACGAGGCAAGGTATCATCATTTATTATGATCTCTTTAGACAACTAAAATCAAAACCTCATCATCACAAAAACACTCTTTCATCTGGATATTTTCTACACAACGCACGGTTATGCAGTCATCACATGTACATTATGAAAACTCCTCAAGTTACAATGTTTTCGTTATAACATCCTCATTTAACTTTTAATAACATCATAAAATAGACATACATTTCTATGTTTCATCCATCCTGGTTCCCATCCATTCGGATGATGAAATATGTTGTCCCAAAGTCCATTTATTTGATGTTCTATAGTTATATAGTTATAGGCTGTAAACTCTTGCTAAGGCACACAGACATTCTAGTCTCTCACATTGAGACCAAAGAGGAGTTGGTCTGCTGCCTAATAATTTACGATGGGCGTGAACCCCGCATCAATCCCTTTATTTGGGGGGATATTGTTGTGGGATATTCACACCTACAGTAGCCAGGCTACTGAGTTTACCTTAGCCAAATACATTTAAATTCCTGACATTCAATCCTTGTAAAAATGGTCTTAGGTCAGTTAGGATCACCTGTTTATTTTAAGAATGTGAAATGTCAGAATAATATAAGAAGAGAATAATATATTTTAGCTTTTATTTATTTCATCCCATTCCCAGTGGGTCAGAAGTTTACATACACTCAATTGGTATTTGGTAGCATTGCCTTTAAATTGTTTAACTTGGGTGAAACGTTTTGAGTAGCCAGCCTTCCACAAACTTCCCACAATAAGTTGGGTGAATTTTGGCACATTCCTCCTGACAGAGCTGGTGTAACTGAGTCAGGTTTGTAGTCAGGTTTGTAGGCCTCCTTGCTCACACACTTTTTCAGTTCCGCCCACAAATATTCTATAGGATTGAGGTCAGGGCTTTGTGATGGCCACTCCAATAACTTGACTTTGTTATCCTTAAGCCATTTTGCCACAACTTTGGAAGTATGCTTGGGGTCATTGTTCATTTGGAAGACCCATTTGCGACCAAGCTTTAACTTACATCTTGAGATGTTGCTTCAATATATCCACATAATTTCGGTGTCTCATGATGCCATCTATTTTGTGAAGTGCACCAGTCCCTCCTGCAGCAAAGCAACCCAACAACATGATGCTACCACCCCCGTGCTTCCCGGTTGGGATGGTGTTCTTCGGCTTGCGAGCATCCCCCTTTTTTTCCTCCAACATAACAATGTTCATTATTGCCAAACAGTTCTATTTTTGTTTCATCAGACCAGAGGACATTTCTTCAAAAAGTACGATATTTGTCCCCATGTGCAGTTGCAAACCGTAGTCTGGCTTTTTTATGGCGGTTTTGCAGCAGTGGCTTCTTCCTTTCTGAGTGGCTATTCAGGTTATGTTGATACAGTACTCGTTATACTGTGGATATAGATACTTTTGTACCTGTTTCCTCCAGCATCTTCACAATGTCCTTTGCTGTAGTTTGGGAATTGATTTGCACCTTTCGCACCGAAGTACGTTTATCTCTAGGAGACAGAAAGCATTTCCTTCCTGAGAGGTATGACGGCTGCGTGGTCCCATGGTTTTGTACTTACCTACTATTGTTTGTACTATTGAATGTGGTACCTTCAGGCATATGGAAATTGATCCCAAGGATGAACCAGACTTGTAGAGGTCTACAATTTATTTTCTGAGGTCTTGGCTGATTTCTTTTGATTTTCCCATGATGTCAAGCAAAGAGTCACTCAAAACAACACTTAACTCAGAGCCAGTACTAAACTTTTTCGACCCGATAAAAATAACAAAGATATCAAAAGACGCATGGAAAATGGCCTTGTCTTGGTTCCACTACAAGTGGAAGGAGAAGATTGAAAGGCAGTTGTCTATCCTTTGAGAACAATGACTGAAACCGAGTGTCATTACACCCAGGTAGAAAAGGAATGTCTAGGCATGGCGTTTGGATGTGACAAGTTCCAGAGTTTTGTCTACAGCTTACCTACCTTCACAGCTAACACCGAGCATAAGCCATTATTGATAGTCATCATCAAAATAACCTAAACGAGATGTCGCTTAATATACAAAAGCTCATGATGAAACACCCACAGTGAGCACAGTGAGTAATGTGATCACTACAGATGATTATATTGATGTTCATGTGAATATGATGGCTGATTCTCTTCCTGTGTCAGACTCTAAATCAAAACAGAGTACAGACGAGAGCAAAAGACACAATGCTGCAGACAGTCAACGCAAACATACATCATAGCTGGCCCATAGGTTTGTGTTCAAAATACTACCAGGTCAGGTCAGAACTCAGTGTTGTAAACAGACTGCTGCTCAGACAAGAGAAAATACAGATGTTGTGACAGGAAATGCTCGAAAGGATACACTAGGGCCACCTCAGAATCAAAAAATGCAAAAGGAGAAAGGGATACAGTCTACTGACCTTAAAGAAACATTGAGAGAATGATAGGGAAATGTGAAACCTGTCAGAAACATTACAACAAGGAAGTGAAATATGATACTCGCCAACCTTCCAAAAGCTTCATAGCAAAGGGTTGGTACAGATCTTTTTCAGCTGAATGGGCAAAGATTACCTGCCGGTGATTGACTACTATTGTAACTATCCTGAGATGACAATGCTCTCAACGCACAGCAGCAAGCAACGTCATAACACACGTCCACTATCTATATTGTAGCCTATCATGTGGATCATCATGTTCTTGCTATACGTAATGGAAAAGGAGTCGTCAGCACATAGTCAACGGGCAACGAGATTGACATTGATAGTGTAACATGAAGCTAGGACTGTATGTCCAAGATAGTCTATTTACATATAGGGAACGCTAACTGACAATTGTTAATTAATTGACCCTATGGGCCGTTCCTTGTCCAAGGCTTGCTTACTTATTAATTCACTGTCCCACAGGCTACTTACAGTATGTTTATTGTGGTTAAGAATAATGTAAATGTAAGGAAGGCTTGATTTTCTATAGATATGTAAATTCCATTATAATTTGGTAGAAGCCATAGAGACAAACAGTACTGCAAGCCTAGCTTACCTTTGGGTCCTGTCTTCTCTGCTTTCTTCACACTGGGCATTGCCTCAGGCTTTGCTTTTTCCTCGGCCTGCTCCTCTTTCTTTTCCGTCTTGTCCTCCAATTTCTTATTTTCTACCTCTTTCATGGATTGTGCATCCCTCATCGCTGTAAGTAAAGACATGATCCTGTGAACAAATGCCTCCTTTTCTTCATGTAAAATTAGAGCACAAATCCTGTTGGGTGGTTTCCTGGACACAGATTAAGCCTAGTCCTGGCCTAAAAAGCGAACTCAATGAAAAATCTAACTTTTTAGTCCAGGAAACCACCCCACAATGTTCACAGATACAGTAGGTTTTACTTCATATGCCAGCCAGGGAATTAGGAAATTAAGTTTGGGCTTATTTTGGGGTATTATTGAATTACAAATTACATCAGTACATCAATCTCTCCCAACTGTAAAAAAGGACGTAGATAGATTTGAATTGAAATTAAAAAGAAAAAAACATGATTTACCTTTAAGGACCACTTCTACCTCTTCTACTACTTCTTCTCTTGCTTGCCTCTCCTTGGATTGTCTGAGAACTATTACACAAAGAAATACGACATTTTGCAATTGTTCCTATAAAATTAAAGGTAGTGCATTACAGTGATGGTAATTAGGTAGTTGTGAAAGTTAAAGCACGCATTAGCTATATAAAAAAATGTAATAGCATATTTAGCAGGTGATATGGTGGGGTGGTGGTAACATGGTGTCATGGTTTTGTGTGACGAGACCGTAAAAAAAAAAAAATTGTACTTAATATTGCAATTTTCCCATCATGCAGAACAACTGCACGTCATTTTCTGGTTATAAACTGGTTTTCTGTAGAAACATGTAAAGATGTAAATTTGATTATTAGATTAGGAAAGACATCATATTTAGGTTCTTATCTAGTCAGATAGTATTTTTTATCTGGTAACTAAGAAGGCCTTAACAAAACCAGTATACAACCTGACCATGACATCATTTGAAAAGTAACTTTAGAACCTACACTGAGTGTACAAAACATTCAGTTTTGGGTAGTACACTATTCTTGATACTGTTGAGCGTGAAAAACCCAGCAGCGTTGCAGTTCTTGACACAAACCAGTGCTTCTGGCACCTACTACCCACCTACTACCCATTCAAAGGCACTTAAATATTTTGTCTTGCCTATTCACCCTCTGAATGGCACACATACACAATCCATGTCTCAGTTGTCTTAAGGCTTAAAAATCCTTCTTTAACTTGTCCCCTCCCCTTCATCTACACAGATTGAAGTGGGTTTAACAAGTGACATCAGTCTATGACATGTTGTGTACTCTCAGTGTATAACCTCAGAGGTCGGTTGAGCACTCAAAATCCAAATGCACCATTAGGGACAGTCCAACATTTCCCCATCGTAAAAAATATTTTCACATCATAACCATAACCTGTTGACAAATATTACGCCTTTTATATATCCATTGTGGGTGGATAAGGGTGTGCATACCTTGCGAGACATATACAGTATAATGATATGGAGCTAATATCTTTGCAGGATCTCAAACAAATATATTCACTTCCAGGCTCTTCATGGTTCCTTAACCTACAATTTAGAGCTTTGTCAAAAGCTATTGGAGCCCCAGTAACATCCCACATAAAGCACACATGGATTGACCCTTCATGTAGTCTAGTGGTTAGAGTGTTGGGCCAGTAACTGAAAGGTTGCTAGATCGAATCCTTGAGCTGACAAGGTGAACCTGGTTTGTCCTCCCCCTGAACAAGATAAATAACCCACTGTTCCTAGGATGTCATTGTAAATAAGAATTTGTTCTTAACTGACTTGCCTGGTTAAATAAAAAAAAATGACAAATGTATTTCTAAAATTGTATATGGCACTTACGATTCCCTGCTGTGTGTTAAATGCTCTACATTGGGTGTCACTCTAGTATGGTACTGTGAAATGGAGAAGCTGGGGCAATACCTGAACTGGGATACCATTTGGGAAAATTGGATAACCCAGCACACCCGCTTATACAATAAAGTTGTGCTACCCCATTTAGACATTTTAAGATGAAGCTGATTCCCACTCCAATCTCTCCATTTGGTGTCACTCGAGAATGGATGTGATAGACGGCTGGTTTGCGCGGGGTTTATTTTATATCCCATGCTTTGTAGCAGCCTGTACTTGTGTTTTTGTACTTTGTGCTGCCTCACTGGTTCACTGGGCATTTTTTGTGACGGAGTTGCGTTTTGTGCAAATTATTTCCTGTTACAGCTGGACCTTTACCTGGCAACCGTCCACCCGGCTCCTTCGGGCCGTGAGAAGGTGTCCGCCCTCGTCTCAGGCCTAACGGGGAAAACCCTGGAGTGGGCCAACGCCGTGTGGGGAGAAGGAGATACGGCGTTGGACCATTTAGAGGATTTCACCCGCCGCTTTCGGGCAGTCTTTGACCACCCGCCCAAGGGTAGAGCGGCGGGTGAACGTCTCTTTCATCTGAGGCAGGGGACGAGGAGCGCACAGGAGTTCGCTATGGACTGTCGGACCCTGGCCGCCGGCGCAGGATGGAACGACAGGGCCCTGATCGACCACTATCACTGCAGTTTGTGCGAGGACGTCCATCGGGAGTTGGCCTGCAGGGACACCAACCTCACCTTCAACCATCTGGTGGAGCTGTCCATTCATAACCTGCTGGCCACCCGCGAACGTCCAGACAGGGGTCTGTCCATTCCATCCCCCAGCACCACAGCTCCGATGCCCATGGACCTGGGAGGTGCTGCGCTCAGGGAAACCGGAGGAGGTACCGTCTCGTGAACCATCTGTGGCCGCAGAGGTGACACTGCCGGTCGGTGTCGGTTGTTGGTTCCTCTGGGAGTCGAGGCAGCAGGCAGGGCACTCTGGCGTCACCCCAGGTGAGAAGGCACCATTCTCACCCATATCCCTCTGTTGCACGCATGTTTTTGTTTGTTACTTTACCTGAGTTTTCTCCACATTCCCAGCTTAAGGCACTCGTCGATTCAGGCGCAGCTGGGAATTTTATAGACAGATCATTCGCCCATAGTTTAGGGATCCCCATCGTTCCAGTGGCTATGCCCTTCCCAGTTCACGCCTTAGACAGTCGACCATTAGGGTCAGGGTTGATTAGAAGGGCACCGCTCCTCTGGGCATGGTGACGCAGGGGGGTCACATGGAGTGAATCAGTGTCTTCCTCATTGACTCTCCTGCATTTCCCGTGGTGCTAGGCCTACCCTGGTTAGCTTGTCATGACCCCAGGACAGACAATTTGTACACACTATGTGCTTCAGCCCTCGGTGATCCTGTTTTATGAGCTTGTGGCCTACCACTTCGTCGTTGTTGCTCCTAAACGTTTCCACTTCACAATAACAGCACTTACAGTTGACCGAGATAGCTCTACAAGGGTAGAAATTTGCCGAACTGATTTGTTGGGAAGGTGGCATCCATGACCCCATGGCAAAGGAGGGCTCTCACGGGGTGGTCGCGAGAGTGCTCGGGGAGGTGGTTAGGGGTTTCCGTTGGTGCTACTATGGTGTAAAGTCCAGACCAGGTCTCCACCGTGCCCATTCCCCCCGAATTTCCCGATTTGGCTCTCGCCTTCTACAAAAAGACGGCGACTCAATTACCACCCCATCAACGGGGGGATTGTGTGATAAAAATCCTGGTAGACGCCGCACTTCCCAGGAGTCACGTGTATCCCCTGTCACAGGGAGAGACGGTGGCTATGGAAACATATGTCTCTGAATCCCTGCGTCAGGGATACATTCGGTCCTCCACTTCACCCGCCTCCTCGAGTTTCTTTTTTGTGAAGAAGAAAGAGGGAGGTCTGCACCTGTGTTTTGACTATCAAAGCCTAAACAGATCACTGTGAGGTACAGTTGCTGGGTCGACTGTTGGAGCATGACTTGTATGCCAAGGCTGATAAATGCCTGTTCTTGGCATACTCCCACCACGGTAAAGGAGGTGCAGCGGTTTCTAGGGTTTGCCAATTACCACCGGAGGTTTATTCAGGGTTTTGGTCAGGTAGCGGCTCCCATTGCCTCACTGCTGGAGGGGGACCGGTACGTTTGTAGTGGTTGGCTGAGGCGGACAGGGCTTTTGGTCACCTGAGGGCTCTGTTTACCCCGGCTCCCATGCTGGCCCATTTGGATCCCTCTTTGGCATTCATAGTGGAGGTGGACGCATCCGAGGCTGGGATAGGAGCCGTGCTCCCTCAGCGCTCGGGTACACCACCGAAGCTCCACGAAACTATGACGGGGTGACTGGGAGCTGTTGGCTGTTGTCAAGGCTTTGAAGGCGTGGAGACATTGGCTTGAGGAGGCTTAACACCCCTTTCTCATCTGGACTGACCACCGCAATCTGGAGTACATCCGGGCAGCGAGGAGACTGAACCCTAAGCCGGGCAAGGTGGGCCATGTTTTTCACCCATTTTGTTTTCACCCTTTCTTACAGACCAGGTTCTCAGAACATGAAGGCAGACGCACTGTTCCGGCTGTATGACACAGAGGAGCGGTCCATGGATCTCACCCCCATACTCCCGGCCTCCCTCCTGGTGGTGCCGGTTAGTGTGGGAGCTGGACGCGGCCATTGAGCAGGCGCTATGTGCAGAGCCCACTCCCCACCAGTGTCTCGCTGTTCCGTCTGTTGTCCGTGACCGGCTGATCTATTGGGCCCACACATCACCCTCCTCTGGTTATCCAGGCATCGGTCAGACAGTGCTATCTCAGTGGGAAGTACTGGTGGCCCACTTTGCCTAAGGACTTGAGGGCTTATGTGTCCTCCTATTTGGTGTGTGCCCAGTGTAAGGCTCCTAGGCACCTGCCCAGAGGGGAGCTACACCCCTTACCCGTTCCACAGCCGCCTTGGTCGCACCTGTCGGTGGATTTCCTTACCGATCTTCCTCTCTCACAGGGTAACACCACGATCCTGGTCGTTGTGGACCGTGTTTCTAAGTCCTGCCATCTCCTCCCTCTACCCGGTCTCCCTACGGCCCTACAGACTGCAGAGGCCTTATTTACACACGTCTTCTGGCACTACGGGGTGCCTGAGGATATAGTGTTTGATTGGGGACTACAGTTCACTTCGCGGGTCTGGAGGGCGTTCATGGAACGTCTTGTGGTCTAGTTCACCCATACCTCGGGTTTTCATCACGAGAGTAACAGGCAGGTGGAGAAAATGAAACCAGGATGTGGGTAGGTTTCTGAGGTCTTATTGCTAGGACCGGCCGGGGGAGTGGGGGGCATTCGTGCCGTGGGCAGAGATGACCCAGAACTCGCTCCGCCACTCCTACACTAGCCTCTCCCCCTTCCAGTGCGTACTGGGGTACCAGCCTGTTCTGGCGCCTTGGCATCAGAGTCAAATCGAGGCTCCTGTGGTGGACGACTGGTTCAGGCGCACGGAGGAGACATGGGACGCCACTCATGTTCACCTTCAGTGGGCCGTGCTGCGCCAGAAAGCCAGCAGTTTGGGTCTGGCTCTCGACACGAAACCTGCCCCGTGCCTGCCCTGCCGGAAGCTGGGGCCGCGGTTTGTGGGGCCATTTAAAGTCCTTAGTTACAGGTTACAGCCTCCCCCCGATTACCGTATTAACCCCTCGTTCCATGTATCTCTCCTCCACCCCCTCTGGACATCGAGGGGGCCCCGGCGTATTCCATTTGCTCCATACTGGACTCGAGGCGTCATGCGAGGGGCCTTCAGTACCACGTGGGAGGGGTACGGTCCGGGGGAGAGATGCTGGGTTCCGTCGGAGGATGTGCTGGACCCTTCAATGCTGCGGGAGTTCCACCGTCTCAGTCTGGATCGCCCTGAACCTCGCCTTCCGGGTCGCCCCCGAGGCCGGTGTCGGCATACTGCTGGAGCCGCGCGTCAATGTATTATCACGACTTCCGCCGAAGTTGGTCCCTCTCCTTGTTCGGGTAGCGTTTGGCGGTTGACGTCACCGGTCTTTTAGCCATCGCCGAACCACCTTTCATTTTCACCTGGTATTCATTCCCTCATTTACATGTTGTGTATTATTTTATATCCCGTGCTTTGTGGCAGCCTGTACTTTGTGTTTTTGTACTTTGTGCTGCCTCTGGCACTGGTTCGATGGGCATTTGTTTTGTAACGCAGTTGCGTTCTGTGCAAATTATTGCCTTTGTAAAGTGCTTTGTCCACTCATCTCTGCTCTTCTGCGCCTGACTTCGATACACAAGCTACACTCACCTCTTGACAACTGTCACGCCCTGACCTTAGAAATCCTTTTTATGTCTCTATTTTGGTTTGGTCAGGGCGTGAGCATTCTATGTTTTGTGTTCTATGTCTTCTATTTCTTTGTGGTTGGCCGGGTATGGTTCTCAATTAGGGACAGCTGTCGATCATTGTCTCTGATTGGGAACCAAACTTAGGTACCCTTTTCCCCACCTGTGTTTGTGGGAGGTTGACTTTGTTTAGAGCACTTTGCTTGTGAGCTTCAGGGTTTGTTTTTGTAGTGCTTAATGTTTTGTTTGGCGTCATTTGGATTAATAAAGGAAATGTACGCTCACCACACTGCACCTTGGCCCGCTCCTTCCAACAGCCGTGACAACAACAGTATGTAAATAGTTATATTTTAAGTTTTTTTGTTTGTATTGTCATGACGGATAATATTTGTAACATGATCCTCCGTTATGTGTATTGTATAAAGTGGAAGATAAATAAAAATGTTGATCACACCCAAAACATATTTTCACATGACCCTTCCTTTGTACTGTAAAATAAGTTGCATGCCCTTCTCACTCATACAAATAATGTTTACGACCACAAATAACAACTGTAGCAACCTGGTGTTTATAAATGTGGATATCAACTTTTCCCCTTCAGTATGCTTTTGTGGCACGATCGATGCCACTCAGGGCTACGGGACAGAAAGGTTGAGGGTTTGCCGACCACCACGGACGAGCTCCCTCTCCCTACCGGTTTCATTACACTACAATCAGAGCCGGCTGCACACAATGATCATCTGCAAGGTGGAAATCTGATTTTTTTTTTTTTTTGTGATGCCATATTCATAAATATATTAAAAATATGCAGTGAATATTCCACCAACAGGTTTCTGTGCCAATGCACCACACAACCAGTTAACAAAGCACACCAACTTCGGCACATCAATATGGTTTGCTTTTTCAACACCAGAATAAATGGACATTGAAAATCTCGACAAACAGAAAATACATCCCTCCTTACTTTATAGGCCTACCCAGTATTTAATGCTTGGCTTGACAATTTCCTAATGTCATTAAACTTTTTGGTGTGTTGTAACAGATGTCTCTTTCCATTCATCAAATGGCCTATGCGCAGTTTCGATTGATTGATTTTATTTGTCAGTACAAAAACACTATATATATATATATATATATATATATATATACATATAGACATATAGACATATATATACAGAAGTATGTGGACAGCCCTTCAACTTAGTGGATATGCTGTATAAAAGTGTATAAAATCGAGCACACAGCCATGTAATTTCCATAGACAACATTGTTAGTAGAGTGGCCATACTGAAGAGCTCAATGACATTCAACGTGGCACCATCACAGGATGCCACCTTTCCAACAAATCAGTTCGGGAAATTTCTACCCTGCTAGAGCCACCTCGGTCAACTGTAAGTGCTGTTATTGTGAAGTGGAAACGTTTAGGAGCAACAACGACTCAGGCACGAAGTGGTAGGCAACACAATCTCATAAGCTCACCGAGGGCTGAAGCACATAGTGTGTACAAATTGTCTGTCCTCAGTTGCAACACTCACTACCTAACAGTTCGTCAGGAACTTCATGAAATAGGTTTCCTTGGTCAAGCAGCTGCTCATAAGCTTAAGATCACCATGTGCAATGTCAAGCAACCCGAATGCATAGTGCCAACTCTAAAGTTTGGTGGAGGAGGAATAATGATCTAGGGCCGTTTTTCATGGTTTGAGCTAGGCCCCTTAGTTCCAGTGAATGAGAATCTTAATGCTACAGCTTACAATGATATTCTAGACTATTCTGTGCTTCCAACATCGTGGCAACAGTTTGGGGAATGCCCTTTCCCGTTTCAGCATGACAACTTGTTTTTTTCCTTAGATCAGTGTGGAAGAACAGAGCCCTGACCTAAACCCCATCAAACACCTTTGGGATGAATTGGAATGCCGACTCCAAGCCAGGCCTTAATCGCCCAATATCAATGCCCAACCTCAGTAATGCTCGTCGTGGCTGAATGGAAGCAATTCCCCACAACAATGTTCCAACATCTAGTGGAAAGCCTTCCCAGAAGAGTGACGGCTGTTGTAGCATCAAAGTGGGGAACAACCCCATATTAATGTCCATGATTTTGAAATGAGATGTTCGACGAGCAGGTGTCCACTTATTTTAGGTCAGTGTACATATACACTGAGTGTACAAAGCATGCCATTTCCATGACATAGACTGACCAGGTGAATCAAGGTAAAAATACATCTGGAAATGCCTGTGCTATTCAGTTAAACCATTGTATGTTACACTGTTTCTTTGGTCATTATAATTGTGAGAACCTATGGTGAGCTATTTTTGTTGATCGACAGAAGAGACTGAAGGACGATATTTTATTGTAATTATTGTAAGCTATGATCCCTTATTGATGTCACTTGTTAAATCCACTTCAATCAGTGTAAATGAAGAGGAGACAGGTTTAAAGATGGATTTTTAACCTTGAGACAATTGAGACATGGATTGTGTATGTGTGCCATTCAGAGGGTGATTGGGCAAGACCAAAGATTTACAGTAAGTACCTTTAACCTTTGTAGTTGCCAGGGCACACCAGTTTCAGTGTGTCAAGAAGTGCAACACTGCTGGGTTTTTCAAGCTCAACAGTTTACCGTATGTATCAAGAATGGTCCACCACCCAAAGGACATCCACCCAACTTAACACAACTGTGGAAAGCATTGGAGTCAACATGGGCCAGCATCCCTGTGGAACACATTCGACAACTTGCAGAGGTGGCTGTTCTGAGGAAATATATTAGGATGTTTTGTGCACTTAATGTACACACAGTACAAAGTTTTAAAAGTGATTGCACTATTAAGTCTGGTACTTATTTCCATTGTGATACAATTTTTTTTTGGGACATAAATAGACAAAAAATGCTCGATTTCCATTCAATTTGCGACAGATTTTCATGTGAATATTCTAAAATCTGCACATTTTCCCATCAGAGTTGTCTTTCCATCAAATTGAATTGTTGCGGGATAAAGTCTACGCTTATGTAAATAATTAGGGTACATAAAAACAACTTTTAGGTTAAATTCCCATGTACCGAATAAAAAATACAAGTTAAATGCGTTTCCATTGCATATGTGTGGTATGATTGTTAGTTAGCCTATTGCAGATCTGGGCAATTGATTCACCTGTCGTTGTGGCAGGTAGCCTAATGGCTAGAGTGTTGGGCCATTAATCGAAAGGTTGCTAGGTTGAATCCCTGAGCTGACAAGGTAAAAATCAGTTGTTCTGCCCCTGAACAAGGCAGTTAATAACCCACTGTTCCTCAGCTGTCATTGTAAATAAGAATTTGTTCTTATTAACTGACTTGCTTAGTTAAAATTAAAAGAGCAAATGTAAACCAGGGGAAAATGCACTACCCTTCCCTGTGCCCAATAATAAATAAAAAAACACACAACCCTCCCCAAAGCATCAAAAATAAGTTTGACAACCCTCCCCTATTTTGGACCACCCAAGTACATTTCTGTCCCTTTCTCAAAGCTTCCAGGCCTTCCACTCCTCTTACAGCGACACTGGTCTGCTGGGCATCTACTTTGTCACTGACAAACACCACATTGACGACATGATGCACTAGTCACAGAATTCTCTCATGTGCAGATAACATCTATGCTGGCTGGGTAGCATACAGGTTTTTAGCAAAGGCCCAATTCGCAAAATATATTGTGTCATATCCAGTAGATGGTAAAGTAGCCCACTTTAGAAAAGAACAAATTCCCCCTAGTGCCTACACCCTTGCACAGTCTTTACATTTTGCTGCCTTAAAATTTAATCTCAAAAGTGAATAAATTAGATTTTTTTCTTATCGATCTACACAACCGACTTCACATTTTAAACAGTGAAGAGAAGTTAACACAACAATTGATCCTTTCATTCTTAAAATAGACTGTTTAGACAATTCAGAAGCGAGGTTGTTGATTCTGCTCTTCACAAGTCCTCAGTGTCAGTTCCCCAAAATAACACTAGTGCTTCCACAGGGAAAATGATGGGAGAGGGACCCAGTCCAGATGGAAATGTCTACCCTCAGAATGCAGAACAGCACACACACCCACGCAGCCCTATTATCTTTATTTTTACCATGACTTACACAAAGGGTTCCAGAAAGAGACTGTTTTCAACATACTGTTAATCGATAAATTGTATCTATTTGTCAATTTTATAATTGGTTTCCTCACCAAAAAGAGATATAAACATTTTAAAAAAAGGGAATAACTGAGCAGTACGGAAAGTAGATATTGGACTAAGCCTTGAGGGGGCTTAGGTCAAGAGGCTCAAGGCTTAGTCCAATATCTTCTTTCCATACTGAAATGTATATAATAAGCTTCTGTTCTAAATAAAACGGCTACAGACAAGGAATCAAAGCCACCAACCACTGGAGCCTATGTCAGTCATCCCATTTATGTCAGTTGTCCCAAGTCCTGCAAGTCATTACAAGTGCTAGATGTCGGTGTGCAATTTAGAGAATTAAAAATCATGTAGTGTACAGATGACTCCTCATGAAGGTATTATCTCAAATCGTTAGTCATATTGCACAGGCCCTAATGTACTACATTGCTGCTAAATAAGAATAAGTATTTGTTTTATATAGCTAATAGAAAGATAAATAAGTTATGCTAACCATTCTACAGAAAGTTAAGAAGATAAGTGGTGAAAATACATTTGTTAGTATTAATACCTCTGGCACGTTGAATGTCTTTGTCTTGGTCATCTTTATCCTCGGGCTCCCCATCATCTTTAAGGTGGGCCTTCGATCCCAGTCTTTTAAACATCTTAAAGGGAATTGGAACATTTATCTTCCTTTTGACACCAGCTTTCTTGCTCTCACTGTTGTTGTTGTTTTCATCATCATCATCATCATCGTCATCAATGATTTCAGAGTAATCTCCATCAGTATCAGGAAGTTGGGCCATTTCTTCAATGTCAGCCACTACACCAAGAACATCAAGCTTTTCAGCTCCACTGACATCAATATATTCATATTCATCAATTGACTGTTTCAACTCCTCTTTTTCTTCCTCTTCCTCATCTTTTACATAATCTTCATGATCTTCATTACCAAATTCAATACTGGCATTAGATCCCACTTCTCGAAAGAACTGGTTTTGGATCGGCACATTTATTTTTGTGGTGTATGTCTTGGCTCCAACTGAACTGTCTTCATTGTCAATGTCTTCTCCATCTTCAACATCTTGATCTTTGACGTCAAAGTCATGGGTATCACCCTC
Source organism: Oncorhynchus masou masou (assembly GCF_036934945.1). Classification (NCBI taxonomy): domain Eukaryota; kingdom Metazoa; phylum Chordata; class Actinopteri; order Salmoniformes; family Salmonidae; genus Oncorhynchus; species Oncorhynchus masou. Next base: position 47,563,787 of record NC_088213.1, read on the forward strand.
CTCTTCATCTACTTCTAAGTGATGAACCTTCTCTTTCTCCATCTTCTTTTCTTTCCCCTCCTCCTCGTGGCCATCAACATTGATTACCTCACCATCCATCGTTTGTTCATGGTCAAGTTCTTCAACATCTCCATCTACATGTGTGACGTAATGGTAACAAATTAAGGTGTTTTTCAAATCTCACATTATTTTCATTAGCAATTCAGGGGCGAGTGGTGGAAGTTGAGCCAAATCTTACATTCAGCATCACTCAGTCAAGAGAAATATAGTATTCTTTCTAACAAAGATATCTACAGTGCCTTTGGAAAGAATTCAGACAACTTGACATTTTCACATTTTGTTACGTTACAGCCTTATTTTAAAATGTATTAAATCATTTTTTTTTATCTCATCAAACTACACACAATACCCAATAATGACAAAGCAAAAACAAGTTGACATTTTTGCTAATTTATGAAAAATTAAAACTGAAATATCACATTTACATAAGTATTGAGACCATTTACTAAGTACTTTTTGAAGCACCATTGGCAGCGATTACAGCATCGATTCTTCTTGTGAATGACAATAAAAGCCTGGCACACCTGTATTTGGACAGTTTCTCCCATTCTTCTCTGCAGATCCTCTCAAGCTCTGTCAGGTTGCTGCACCGCTATTTTCAGGTCTCTCCAGAGATGTTCGATCGGGTTCAAGTCCGGGCTTTGGCTGGGCCACACAAGGACATTCAGATACTTGGCCCATAGCCTCTCCTGCATTGTCTTGGCTGTGTGCTTAGGGTTGTTGTCACGTTAGGTGAACCTTCACTCCAGTCTGAGGTCCTGAGCGCTCTGGAGCAGGTTTTCATCAAGGATCTCTCTGTACTTTGCTCCATTCATCTTTGCCTGACTAGACTCCCAGTCCCTGCCACTGAAAAACATCCCCACATTATGATGCTGCCACCACAATACTTCACCGTAGGGATGGTGTCAGGTTTCCAATAGATTTGACGCTTGGCATTCAGACCAGAGAATCTTGTTTCTCATGGTCTGAGAGTCTTCAGGTGCTTTTTGGCAAACTCCGAGAGGGCTGTCGTGTGCCTTTTACTGAGGAGTGGCTCCATCTGGCCACTCTACCATAAAGGCCTGATTGGTGGAGTGCTGCATAGATGGTTGTCCTTCTGGAATGTTCTCCCATCTCCACAGGGGAACTCTAGAGCTCTTTCAGAGTGACAATTGGGTTCCTGGTCACCTCCCTGACCAAGGCCCTTCTCCCCTGATTGCTCGGTTTTGCTGGACGGCCTGCTCTAGGAAGAGTCTTGGTAGTTCCAAACTTCTTTCATTTAAAAAGGATTGAGGCCACTGTGTTCTTGGAGACCTTCAATGTTGCTGACATTTTATGGTACCCTTCCCCAGATGGACAATTCCTTCGACCTCATGGCTTGGTCTTTGCTCTGACATGCACTGTCAACTGTCTGACTTTATATATGTGTGCCTTTCCAAATCATGTCCAAGATGTAGAAACGTCTCAATGATGATCTTTGACAACAGGATACACATGAGCTCAATTTTGAGTGTCATATCAAAGGGTCTGAATACTTATGTAAATGAGGTATTTCTGTTTTACATTTTTCATAAGTTACCAAACATCTCTAAAAACCTGTTTTCGCTTTTTCATTATGGGGTATTGTGTGTAGATTTCTGAGATTTGTATTTTATTTATATCCATTTTATAATACGGCTGTAAAAACCTGTTTTCGGTTCGTCATTATGGGGTATTGTGTGTAGATTTCTGAGATTTGTATTTTATTTATATCCATTTTATAATACGGCTGTAATGTAACAAAATGTGAAAAAAGTCAAGGGGTCTGAATACTTTCCGAAGGCAGTTTACATATACACTGAGTATACAAAACATTAAGAACAGGCGAATCCAGCTTTAATCCCTTCTTGATGTCACATGCTAAATCCACTTTAATCAATGTAGATCAGTGGACCCCAAACTTTTTATAGTCCCATACCCCTTTAAACAGTCAACCTTTAGCTGCATACCCCCTCTAGCACCAGTGTCAGAGCACTCTCCAATGTTTTTTTGCCATCATTGTAAGCCTGCCACACACACATTATATGATACATCTATTTAACATAAGAATGAGTGTGAGTTTTTGTCACAACCCGGCTCGTAGGAAGTATAATATCGTACTTTTTGGAGAAATGTTCTCTGGTCTGATGAAACAAAAATAGAACTGTTTGGCCATAATGACCATCGTTATGATTTGAGGAAAAAGGGGGAGCTTTGCAAGACAAAGAATACCATCCCAACCATGAAGCACGGGGGTGGCAGCATCATCTTGTGGGGGTGCTTTGCTGCAGGAGGGACTCGTGCACTTCACAAAGTAGATGGCATCATGAGGCAGGAAAATGATGTGGATATATTGAAGCAGCATCTCAAGACATCAGTAAAGCTTGGTTGCAAATGGGTCTTTCAAATGGACAATGACACCAAACATACTTCCAAAGTTGTGGCAAAATGGCTTAAGGACAACAAAGTCAAGGTATTGGAGTGGCCATCACAAAGCCCTGACCTCAATCCTATAGACAACTTGTGGCAGAACTGAAAAGCATGTGCAAGCAAGCAGGCCTACACACCTGACTCTGTCAGGAGGAATGGGCCAACATTCAGCCAACTTATTGTGGGAAGCTTGTGGAAGGCTACCCGAAACGTTTGACTCAAGTTAAAACATTTAAAGGCAATGCTACCAAATACCAATTGAGTGTAAACTTCTGACCCACTGGGAATGTGATGAAAGAAATAAAAGCTGAAATAAATCATTCAACTATTATTCTGACATTTCACATTCTTAAAATAAAGTGGTGATCCTATATGATCTAAGACAGATAATTTTTACTAGGATTAAATGTCAGGAATTGTGAAAAACTGAGCTTAAATGTATTTGGCTAAGGTGTATGTAAACTTCCAACTTCAACTGTAGGTACGTGGTTGCAAAGGGCATCGGTGTCTTAACAGCCTGATTTGCCAAGGCAGGATAGTCTGAGCACAGCCCTATCCAAAAATATAGCAGTGGCTTCTGATTAAATTAAATTTGCACAGAACCACTTGTTGCAATTTTGTCGAGGCTCTCTTGTTCAGATATTGGTAAGTGGACTGGAGGCAGGGCATGAAAGGGAAACAAATCCAGTTGTTTGTGTCAACCATTTTGGGAAAGTACCTTTATATATAATTTAAATGTTGAAAGATAATGATTAAATAATTCCACTCTGAAACCTTATAATTTTATGAAATTGATTAGAATCCTAAAATTATGAATCTGATGATGTGTGTAGTTTTAGTCAGAATTAGGGTATAAACAGTATAAACTGTGTAGTGGAAAAACACTCCTAATGTTTGGTATACTCAGTGTATTTCAGGATATTGTGTGTCCCTCGAAATTAGCAGTTTTGAAAACATAGCCCATCCAAAAAAAGTGGCTTCTTGGCACAACTTACTCCGGCTATGGGACAGGGTTACTTGAGCTACCTACAAATTTCTGGATTGATTATAAAATATTACCACTACATTTTTAAATTAGGTCTATCTTTATTTCCCGAACAGAATCAATCACTATTTTTATACATACACGCAATCCAGCAATCACTTTTTTGATATATACATTACCGGTCAAAAGTTTCAGAACACCTTCTCATTCACGGGTTTTTCTTTTTAAAAATATATTTTCTACATGGTAGAATAATAGTGAAGACATCAAAACTATGAAATAACACATATGGAATAAGGAAAAAAAGTGTTGAGATTCTTCAAATAGCCACCCTTTGCCTTGATGATAGCTTTGCACACTCTTGGCATTCTCTCAACCAGCTTCATGAGTTAGTCACCTGGAATGCATTTCAATTAACAGGTGTGCCTTCTTAAAAGTTAATTTGTGGAATGTCTTCCTTCTTGATGCATTGAGCCAATCAGTTGTGTTGTGACAAGGTGGGGGTGGGGAGGTATACAGAAGGTAGCCCTATTTGCTATTCAACAACCGCTGAATAGCATAGTGCTACATTCAATAAATATTACTACAAATATTTATATTAATGAAATCACAAGTGCAATATCGGAAAACACATCTTAGCCTTTTGTTAATCCACCTGTCGTGTCAGATTTTGAAATTATGCTTTACAGCGAAAGCAATCCAAGCGTTTGTGTAAGTTAATCGATCGCACAACAAAACATTAAGTACACTTAGCATCAGGAAGCTTGGTCACGAAAATCAGAAAAGCAATCAAATTAATTGGTTACCTTTGATGATCTTCGGATGTTTTCACTCACGAGACTCCCAGTTACACAACAAATGTTCCTTTTGTTCCATAAAGATTATTTTTATATCCAAAATACCTCAGTTTGTTTGTCACGTTATGTTCAGAAATCTACAGGAAAGAGCGGTCATAACAACACAGACGAAAATTCCAAATAGTTTCCTTAATGTCCACAGAAACATGTCAAACGTTTTTTATAATCAATCCTCAGGTTGTTTCTAAAATATATAATCGTTAATATATCAACCGCAAATGTCTTTCACAGTAGGAGAGGGAAAAGCAATACCTATCCAAACTCTGTTGCGCGAGCAAAACTCATGTGACCACTTGACGCGATGTTATCGTTCTGGCTCATTTTTCAAAATAAAAGCCTGAAACTATGTCTGAAGACTGTTGACACCTCGAGGAAGCGAATGAAAAGGAATCTGGTTCATATCCCTTTAAATCCAGCAAAGAGAGGCTATGGAACATGGAGTTTTCAACATAGAAGCCACTTCCTGTTTTGATTTTCGTCAGGGTTTCACCTGCAATATCAGTTCTGTTATACTCACAGACAATATTTTGACAGTTTTGCAAACGTTAGAGTGTTTTCTATCCAATACTAATAATACTATGCATATATTAGCAACTGAGACTGAGGAGCTGGCCGTTTACAATGGGCACATTTTCATCCAAGCTACTCAATACTGCCCCTGCAGCCATATTAAGACAAGAACTTTGTGCGGTCAAAAAAATCATCAAGTGCTATGATGAAACTGGCTCTCATGAGGACCGCCACAGGAATGCAAGACCCAGAGTCACCTATGCTGCAGAGGATACGTTCATTCGAGTTACAAGCCTCAGAAATTGCAGCCCAAATAAATGCTTCACAGAGTTCAAGTTACAGACATATCTCAACATCAACTGTTCAGAGGAGACCGTGTGAATCAGGCCTTTATGGTCAAATTATTGCAAAGAAACCACTATTAAAGGACACCAATAAGCAAAAGAGACTTGCTTGGACCAATAAACACAAGCAATGAACATTAGACCAGTGGTAATTTTGTCCTTTGGTCTGGAGTCCAAATTGGAGAATTTTGTTTCCAACCGCCGTATCTTTGTGAGGCACGGTGTGGCTGAACGGATGATCTCGGCATGTGTATTTCCCACCGTAAAGCATGGAGGAGGAAATGTTATGGCGTGGGGTGCTTTGCTGGTGACACCGTCTGTGATTTATTTATAATTCAAGGCACACTAAACCAGAATGGCTACCACAGCAGTCTGCAGCGATAAGCCATACCATCTGGTTTGCGATAGTGGGACTATCATTTGTTTTTCAACAGGACAATGACCCAACACACCTCCAGGCTGTGTACGGGCTATTTTACCAAGAAGGAGAGTCCTGCATCAGATAACCTGGCTTCCACAATCACCCAACCTCAACCAAATTGAGTTGGTTTGGGATGAGTCGGACCGCAGAGTGAAGAAAAAGCAGCCAACAAGTGCTCAGCATATGTGGGAACTCTTTCAAGAATGTTGGAAAAGCATTCCAAGTAAAGCTGGTTGAAAGAGTATGTCAAGAGTGTGCAAAGCTTTAATCAAGGCAAAAGATGGCTATTTGTAGAATCTGAAATGTAAAATATATTTTGATTTGTTTAACACTTTTTTGGTTACTACATGATTCCATATGCGTTATTTCATAGTTTTGGTGTCTTCACTACTACTCTACAATGTAGAAAATAGTAAAAATAAAGAATAACACTTGAATGAGCACGTGTTCTAAAACTTTTGACCTGTTGTGTGTGTATATATATAGAATTTTAAGCATATTTTAACACAAGCTTAACACGTAAACAAACACTGTACTTTTTTGATAACACCTTCAACATTGGCCAGGCCCTGGTGTTACCTTATATTCCAGCAATAATACTTAATTTTTCTCAACTTGCCATTGGCTCAACTTACTCATAGGCAAACATTTTGAATATATTAGCCCACACAGGTACAAGAATGCACATTCATGCAAAATGTAAGACATCATATTGAAGGGTATAGAGATTCCAACTGATGTGAAGAACAATCTTAAAGTTCTTTACTTTGGTTTAGATACAAGCATCATGACTAACAAAATACATTGATTTGACTTGGTGAAAATCAATGTTTTGGACATAGACTCCCTAAATATTTGGACAAATTATATATTGTGTGTATGGTTTCCTAGAAACAAGGGGTGACTCAACTTAACATTACACTCAATTTACTCCACTCTTCCCTACTTTGATATGTTTTATGATCATAAATTAAATCAGATTTTGTACATTGGACGTAATAATATTATATTTTAAATATTTCCAAATACCTTGTTGGTCTTTATCCATATCCTTAGGAAGTACCTCTCCAGCTCTTAGATGGGCCTTAGATCCCACTTTTCTAACCGTCTGTTTTTGGATCCGCACATTTATTTTGGTGGTGTATGTCTTGGCCCCCGCTGAACTGTCCTCATCGTCAATGTCTTCTCCATTTCCAACCTCTTGATCTTTGACATCAAGGTCATCTGTATCATGATTGTCCTTATCAGCTTCATATTCTTCTTGACCATCGTCACTAACAGCTTGATCTTTAATTTCAAGGTCACTGTGATCATCATTTGTATTCCCATCATCAATGTCTTCCTCTGCCTCCTCTTCCTCCTCTCCATCTTCATGATGTTCATCACCAACTTCAATACTGGCCCTAGATCCCACTTTTCTGACCTTCTGTTTTTGCATCAGCACATGTCTTTTGGTGGCGTATGTCTTGGTCCCCTCTGATCTGTCCTCATTGTCAATGTCTTCTCCATCTTCAACCTCTTGATCTTTGACATCAAGGTAATTTGTGTCATGATTTTCCTCATCAGCTTCATATTCTTCATAATCATCATCCCCAACGACTTGATCTTTAATGTCAAGGTCGCTGTGATGATCATGTTTATTCTCATCATCAATGTCTTCCTCTGCCTCCTCCTCTTCCTCCTCTCCACCGTCTTCATAATGTTCATCTCCAACTTCAATATTGGCCCTAGATCCCACTTTTCTGACCATCTGTTTTTGGATCCGCACATTTATTTTGGAGGCGTATGTCTTGGTCCCCTCTGAACTGTCCTCATCATCAATGTCTTCTCCATGTTCAACCTCTTGATCTTTGACATCAAGGTAATCTGTGTCATGATTGTCCTCATCAGCTTCAGCTTCTTCATGATCATCATCAACAACAACTTTATCTTTAGTGTCAATGTCACTGTGATCATCATGTTTATACTCATCATCAATGTCTTCCTCTGCCTCCTCCTCTCCATCATATTCATGATGTTCATCACCAACTTCAATATTGGCCCTAGATTCCACTTTTCTAAGCATCGTTTTTTGAATCTGCACATTTCTTTTGGTGGTGTATGTCATGGCTCCCTTTGAACTGTTTTCATTGTAAATGCCTTCTTCATCTTCAACACCATGATCTTTGACTTCAACCTCATGGGTATCAACCTCCTCCTCCTCATCTAACTCTAAGAGACGATCCTTTTCTTTCACCTCCTCTTCTTTCTCCCCCTCCTTGCTAACATCCATGATTTCGTCAACGTCCATTGTTTGTTCATGGTCAAGCTCTTCAACATCACAATCTACATCAGTGATGTAATGGCAACAAATTAACATATTTTCCCTGTCTTTAATGAACTTTAATAGCTATCTACTTTGATATGATGACTACCCTATCATAAATGAAAATCACATTTTGGACATCGTAGCTAATGATATGAAATATTTCCAAATACCTTGTTGGTCTTCATCCATATCCTTAGGAAGTACCTCTCCAGCTCTTGGGTGGGCCTTAGATCCCATGACTCTAAGCATCTGTTTTTGGATCCACAACTTTTTTGGGGTGGTGTATTTCTTCACCCCCTCTGAACTGTCATCAGTACTGTCCTTGTCTCCTTGCTCTTCTTCAGCCTCTTTGACAGCATCATCCTTCTCCGCCACAACTGGAGTGACGCGTGCAGGGTCATCGTCCTTTGTAGTGCCTATCAATTCTGCAACTGTGTCACCAAGCCACTTTGTCTTTATTATTGACTTTACCATCTCCACATCTCATTAGCATTCGTCAGAGGTGAGTTGGTGCAGATGCAAACACGCAAACATTAAGACATTGACAGAGTTATGGAAATTAAATGGCAACACATTCCAACATTCGTCATATTCATATAAGATACACCACATGCTGCACTCTGATTGGCTGATTTCCTGTTTTATCTAGCCTGCAATTATAATCAATTGACACATTTTTATCTAAATGGTTGTGTTGACTGTCTATCATTTGTTGCATAGATGAAAACTGTTCCAGACATAAAATCTCTAAGCAGTCATCCATTAAATAATCCCTATTGAAATACGATGCCAACTGTTTAACTTTTTCCTTGGTGGAATGTAGACAACATCTATTTACTTTAACCAGTAGTGAACCTTTGAATTGCAACATTTAGTCCGTGGTCAGTCAATCAAACAGATGATGCAGAAACAATGCAAGAGGGGTTCAAGACAACATGGAAGAAGAGAATGCATCTCCTAAACCAATATATTTCCATTTCAGAGGCACCTCATGCTTTACAAACTTCAGTAAATCAAATAATTGATAGGGGAACAATATGAACACAAATAAGGATGAATGAATACATGAAAACAGAAACACAAACTGTTACAACGAAGGAACTGTCAGTGTGTGTATTTACAATTTGAATGGGGAAATACAATGCAGTCAGTCACCAATTCCAAAACCACAATGACAATTTAGTTCAGACATTTATTGAATTATTACTAAAGCCCTAATATGATGAGCACGAAATATTAACATTTTCCCATGAAACATAATTATTGTCCCATTAGTAGTCTACATGCATTAACTAAAATTATTCATACCCGTGACTTATTCCACATTTTGTTGTGTTACAGCCTGATTTCAAAATAAAAATCTCACCCATCTACACACAATACCCCATGACAAATATTTGTTTTCATGTTAGCACATTTAATGAAAATGAAACACAGAAATAGCTAAATTACATAAGTAGCCAAACCCCTGAGTCAATACATTGCAGATGCACATTCGGCAGCAATTACAGCTTTGAGTCGTCTTGGTTATGTCTGTATCAGCTTTACACATCTGGAATTGGGGATTTTCTTAAGGTCTGTTAAGTTAGATGGGGAGTGGTGGTGAACAATATTCTTCAAGTCTTTCCACTGATTTTCAGTGGGATTCCAAGTCTGTGTTTTGGCTGGGCCACTCAAACTTTCACATTCTTGTTCTGAAGCCATTCCATCATTGCTTTGGCTGTATGCTTGGGGTAATTGTTCTCAAGACATAGCACTTTGCGTTCAAGCCAAGTGTCTCAGCAGACCACAGAATCTTTTGCCTTATGCTCTCTCAAGTATCTTTTCGCAAACTCCAGCCGTGCTGTCATGTGCCTTTTTCTCAGAAGTGGCAACATTTAGTCAGTGGTCAGACTGAAGTCTGCCCACTCTCCTGTAAAGCCCAGATTGGTGAAGTGCTGTAGAGACCGTTGTCCTTCTAGCATGTTCTCCCATCTCAGTCTAGGAACTCTAGTTCTGTCAGCGTAGACATTGGGTTCTTGGTCACCTCCCTGATCAAGGTCCTTCTTGCCTGGTTTCTCAGTTTGGTCGGACGGCCAGCTCTAGGCAGAGCCTGGGTAGTTCCATATTTTTTCAATTTCCCAATGATGGAGACCATTGTGCTTTTGGAAACCTTCAACACTAGAAATGTTTTATACCCTTCCCCAGATATAATTATATCTCAGAGATCATCGGAAAGTTCCTTGGGCTTGATGGTATAGTTTCTGCTCTGACTTGCACTGTCAACTGTGGGAAATTATATAGACAGGTGTGTTTCTTTCTAAGGTTGCAAGATCGAATCCCCGAGCTGACAAGGTAAAAATATGTCGTTCTGCCCCTGAACTAATCAAATCAAATGTATTTATATAGCCCTTCTTACATCAGCTGATATCTCAAAGTGCTGTACAGAAACCCAGCCTAAAACCCCAAACAGCAAGCAATGCAGGTGTAGAAGCACAATGGCTAGGAAAAACTCCAGAGAAAGGCCAAAACCTAGGAAGAAACCTAGAGTGGAACCAGGCTATGAGGGGTGGTCAGTCCTCTTCTGGCTGTGCCGGGTGGAGATCATACAGAACATGGCCAAGATGTTCAAATGTTCATAAATGACCAGAATGGTCAAATAATAAAAATCACAGTAGTTGTCGAGAGTGCAGCAAGTCAGCACCTCAGTAGTAAATGTCAGTTGGCTTTTCATAGCCGATCATTAAGAGTATCTCTACCACTCCTGCTGTCTCTAGAGAGTTGAAAACAACAGGTCTGGGACAGGTAGCACATCCGGTGAACAGGTCAGGGTTCCATAGCCGCAAGTTGTAGTGACATCTAAAAAATTATCAAAAGAAAATGGATGCACCTCAGCTCAATTTGGAGTGTCATAACAAAGGGGTGTGAATACTAATGTCAATTAGTTATTTCTGTATTTCATTTTCAATACATTTGCTACAAATCGTACTACACCGGCTCTGACATTGGACGGTTGTGGCAGGGCTTGCAAACCATTACAGACTACAAAGGGAAGCACAGCAGAGACCTGCCCAGTGACACGAGCCGAGCAGACGAGCTAAACTACTTCTTTGCTTGCTTCAAGGCAAATAACACTGAAACTTGCATGAGAGCATCAGCTGTTCCAGAAGACTGCGTGATCACGCTCTCCGCAGCCAATGTGGGTAAGACCTTTCAACAGCTCAACATTCACAAGGCTGCAGGGCCAGACAGATTATCAGGACGTGTACTGCGAACATGCGCTGAGCAGCTGGCAAGTGTCTTCACTAACATTTTCAACCTTTCCCTGTCCGAGTCTGTAATACCAACATGTTTTAAGCAGACCACCATAGTGCCTGTGCCCAAGAACACTAAGGTAACCTGCCTAAATGACTACCGACCCGTAGCACTCATGTGCAGTGTAGCCTAGTGGTTAGAGCATTGGACTAGTAACCGAAAGGTTGCAAGTTCAAATCCTGAGCTGACAAGGTAGAAAATCTGTCGTTCTGCCCCTGAACAGGAAGTTAACCCACTGTTCCTAGGCCGTCATTGAAAATAAGAATTTGTTCTTAACTGACTTGCCTAGTAAAATAAAGGTAAAATAAAAAATAAAATAAAAATGTCTATAGCCATGAAGTGTTTTAAAAGGCAGGTCATGGATCACATCAATACCATTATCCCAGAAATCCCAGATCCACTCCAATGTGCATACCGCCCCAACAGATCCCCACATGATTCAATCTCTATGGCACTCCACACTGCACTTTCCCACCTGGACAAAAGGAACACCTATTTGAGAATGCTATTCATTGCCTACAGCTCAGCATTCAACACCATAGTGCCCCCAAAGCTCATCAATAAGCTAAGGACCCTGGGACGAAACCCCTCCCTCTGCAACTGGATCCTGGACTTCCTGGTAGGCCGCCCCCAGGTGGTAAGGGTAGGTAACAACACATCCGCTACACTAATCCTCAACACAGGGGCCCCTCAGTGGTGCATGCTCAGTCCCCTCCTGTACTCCATGTTCACTCATGACTGCACGGCCAGGCACGAATCCAACACCATTCCCCCCAGGAGACTGAAAAGATTTGGCATGGGTCAGCAGATCCTCAAAAGGTTCTTCAGCTGCACCATCGAGAGCATCTTGACTGGTTTCATCACTGCCTGGTATGGCAACTGCTCGGCCTCCGACCACAAGGTACTACAGAGGGTAGTGCGAATGGGCCAGTATATCAATGGGGCCAAGCTTCCTGCCATCCAGGACCTAAATACCAGGCAGTGTCAGAGGAAGGCCCTAGAAATTGTCAAAGACATCCAGCCACCCTAGTCATAGACTATTCTCTCTGCTACCGCAAGGCAACCAGTACTGGAGTGCCAAGTCTAGGTCCAAGAGGCTTCTAAACAGCTTCTACCCCCAAGCCATACTGCTCCTGAACTTATAATCAAATGGCTACCCAGACTATTTGCATTGCCCCCCTCTTTTACCCTGCTGCTACTCTCTGTTGTTATTATCTATGCATAGTCACTTTGATAACTCTACCTACATGTACATACTACTACTAACTAACTGGTACCCCCGCACATTAACTCTGTACCGGTAACCCCCTGTATATAGTCTCGCCATTGTTATTTTACTGCTGCTCTTTAATTACTTGTCACTTTTATTTCTTATTCTTATCCGTATTTCTTTCAAACTGTATTGTTGTTTAGGGGCTCGTAAATTAGCATGTCACTGTAAGGTCTACACCTGTTGTATTCGGTGCATGTAACTAATACAATTTGATTTGATATGATTTCTTTAAATGACTAAAAACATGTTTTCACTTTGTCATTATGGGGTATTGTGTGTACTGTAGATGCAACTGTTTGGGATCTGACCATAAGGCGCTACAGAGGGCATGGGTCAGCAGATCCTCAAAAGGAGGACCAGCAGATCACTGGGACCAAGCTTCCTGCCATCCAGGACCTATAAACTAGGTTGGGCCAGAGGCCCAAAAAATTGTCAAAGACCCCAGTCACCCAAGTCATAGACTGTTCTCTCTGCTACCCCCCCGGCACTGGTACCCCCTGTATATAGCCTCGTTATTGTTATATATTTTTCTTGTGTTACTTTTTAAAAACTTTCGTTTATTTAGTGAATATTTTCTTAACTCTGTTTCTTGAACTGGGTTGTTGGTTAAGGGCTTGTAAAGTAAGCATTTCACAGTAAGGTCCTGTTGTATTCGACCCATGTGACAAATACAATTTGATTTGAGATGGGTGAGAAGAAAACACATTTTGAATTCAGGCTGTAACAAAACAAAATGGGGAGTAAGTCAAGGGGTATGCATATACATTCTGAAGGCTTTATGCAAAATTAGATTATGAAATAGTGAAAAAAAAGGTTCACTCCACAGAGCATTATTACAACTCAGTAACCACATTTCCATCCAAGTCATACTGTCTAAAAAAAATTATCACGACAGCTATGATGAAAACAGGACATTTTTAGGTGTCTATAAAATTAAATATGTGAGAAATGGCGATGGAAACTATGGTGGCAAAATTGCAAATTATGTTATAATATTTGTATTGCATCAAATGGTTGTTTTATTCAACATAATAGAGTATTCTTACAGCTATTGTGTGGATGGGCCTCTGGGAGATAACACTGACAGAGGAGATTTACGATGTCTTTGGGTGATAAAACCTAAAGAGCATACCAGAGCATGAGCTAATGTTTCTGTTCCATATGGTACCAGAGATAGATGATTGCAGTTTGAAGTTGGTGGGCCAGTCACTGGTCTATACAATGAAAACTTTCATACAAATCTTAACCTTGTGACCCATTCTATATATCTGTTGTTCGTCATGTAGGTTGAAAGGGTTGTATTACTATAAAAGATCTCAGTAGCATTTGTGTCGCCGCTCTCAACGAATCAGAGACGGTGGTGATTCGTTGACAAGCCATTTCTATTAAAAAGCTCTCACTATTAAAGATTTTGTTTACGTATAACTCTGACTTGTGTGATAACTTTGTCTCTCCTCATTTGATAGTAAAGAAATGAACCACCACAAAACGCCTTTATGCACAAATATTGATATTATTGATATATTGATATAATATTGATATTGATATAATAACCATCATATCAGAGTAACGGTGTGTTGTCCTCCTCCCATTACGACTCGGGAAACCATACAGTTTATTAGGCTACACATGAAACTAGTTATGATGAAGTTCACAGGGTGGTGAATGGGCACTGTGATATTGATGCGCCCTTCCAATAAATATCGAGGTTCTTATTCTGGTGACATGATGATCGATGCTTGACTGCTGTTTGACAAATACTAATATTCTCGCTCTTATCCATAGTAATCTCATCATGCAGACTATACCTGCACAGCCTACTGTTGGCAAGAGTGCATGTGTCAAGACAAGATTAGGAACATTTGCTATTCAACGCAAACATGTTTTGTGAAGAAACTATCGGTATCGTTGAAAATGCAATGGAAACATGTTGAACTTTAGATTTTTAATTTTAATTTTGTGTGCACTACATCACACACTGATTTTATTCTTATGCGGATTCTCGTGTATTGACATGAAAATCTGTCACCAATTAGGTGGAAACCAAGCTAGTGTCAGAATGTTACAAATACAAATCCATTTTGCAAGGCAACAATGATTAGTACAGGCAGCCACACCTTTGCACACTGAATGAGATTGGCTGACTTTAACACGGGAGACCAACATTTTCAAATTGTCTCAACTATTGCCATGGATGACACAAAACAAAAATATTCTGTAGATCATTTTGTAATGAGGAAATTCTTGTAACTGATCACATTCAAAAATATTATGTGACAACCTCAGTCGCCCCTTATAACATACTATAATACAACTAGATTTACACAACCGAACAAACAAAACAAAAACATTTCAAGCCATCAAACAACATCACACCACATGAAAGCAGAATTCCACAGCCGGATCAAATTAGTTGACAATTGATGAAACTCTACATTTGTTACTGTATTAACATCATCCTTTGGTAGTGGTGACAATTGGTGAACGAACGATTGTTACGTACCTTTTTCCAGGGGTGGCAAAAACTGTCCTAGAATTGGAAGTAGGAAAAACATTGATTTGATTGAAAATCTATTGATGAAATGAAAGGGAAGAGATATCATCAAATCTACAGTACAATCTACAGTATCGTGAGTGTTTGCTTAAAAATCAACCTCAACAAATTCTAAGAGAGTTTGGTAATTATTAACTAACTGAGAAATGAACAAAAACCAACCTTTCTTCCTTATCACATGCATCACAGATGCTGGTATAGTACTAGGTTCATCTACACCCAAAAGAAAACAGACATGTGGGAGTCAATATCTTGAAACATACGTGTTATTCCTAATTTCATATGTGAAAATCATGTGCTTATGTAAAGAGATTTGCATACATTTGAGTTAATTGAGCAGATAACAAGTAAAGGCCCAGTGTAGGGAAATACACTGAGTGCACAAAACATTAGGAACACCTTTTGCCATCAGAACAGCCTAAATTTGCCAGTGCATGTACAAGGTGTCGAAAGCATTCCACAGAGATGCTGGCCCATGTTGACACCAATGCTTCCCACAGTTGTGCCAAGTTGGCTGGATGTCCTTTGGGTGGTGGACCATTCTTGACACACACAGGAAACTGTTGAGTGTGAAAACCCAGCAGCGTTGCAGTTCTTGACACACTCAAACCAGTGCTCCTGGCACATACTACGATATCCCGTTCAAAGGCACTTCAATCTCTTGTCTTGCCCATTCACCCTCTGAATGGCACACATACACAATCCATGTCTTAAGGATTAAAAATCCTTATTGAAATTGTTTCCTCCCCTTCATCAACACTGATTGAAGTGGATTTAACAGGTGACATCAGTAAGGAATCATAGCTTCATATGAATTCACCTGATCAGTCTATGTCCTGGAAAGAGTTCCTAATGTTTTGTACACTCGGTGTATAGCCAGAACAGTATCATGAATGAGATGGTACGTTATTGATGTCAGGTCCAAAATGATTAGCACCCTTGATAAATAATACAAATACTGAGCAAACTTTATCAATTGTGCCAATAATGTTGGACCTGACTGTATGTCACATGTCATATTATCTGTGTCCTATTATTGTTCCTATGTCATAGAATGCATATGATGGTCACACATAACCAGGTATACCTTTATCATCCTTAAGCATGTTGGACAGATAATCCATGAACATGTTTTTCCCATCTGCAATCTCAAGCACTGCATCTGTGACCACTTTCATAGGGTCAAAGTTCATCACAGGAATGGCCCCTAAAGATGCAAAAAGACCATTAGCTGGTGGTGTTCCATTAGGATATGAAAATAATTGGATTGAAAGAACTTGATCTTTGAAAGATACGTTTTTTTCTTATTCGTCCTAATATTAAGTTCAGTGGTGGTCTTGTGTTCCCAGACACACCATGAACCAAGAATGGCTAGAGGCTAGGCTTGTTCAGTGGTAACTTCCAAGACATGACATATAGTAACACAGCTTCATAGCAATTGAATAAGCGAATTCATACATTATTATTACTGTTCTCTGAAAATACCCACTAATACAGGGGTGACAAACTAATTTCATGGAGGGCCGAGTGTCTGCAGGGTTTTGGTTTTTCCTTTCAATTAAGACCTAGACAACCAGGTGAGGGGAGTTCCTTACTAATGAGTGACTTTAATTCATCAATGAAGTACAAGGGTGGAGCGAAAACTCGCAGACATTTCCGTGGAATGAGTTTGACATGTGCTCTAATACAAGCTACTTGCTAAGCTTGTTGCTATTTATAAGTACCTTGATCGCCTATTAGCAAGTTGGAGACATAGTCCACAAGCATGTTCTTCTGCTCAATGACAATCCCAAACATTCTTCTGAGAACCAGTATGGGATCGATGTTCACTTCTTGAGGGATACCTGTTCATAGGAGAGGTGAACTGAAAATTCTGATAATCCATGCATTGATTTGAACTATTTTGCAGTAAATAGTTCTACAGAAGTGCATACCTGGCAGCAGGTCCCAAATGTAGGTTCCAGTAGAACTTGTACAGTCAGTGATAACATGCACTATGTCTACTGCATTGATGTTCACTGCATGGAGAAGGGCTGAGCATAGAAAAAAATATGGAGAGTTCATCACATATTATTATTATCATGTATTAAGGACATTTACTGTTTAACCATACCAACAAAGAAATAAAATCATATTTATAGAAAATAATGTTATGTAATAACAATGTGGACATACCCTGCAAGATATCCAATATGGCATCCAATAGAACACAGAGTGTGCCTTGTATGTAACCCACGACTCCACATATAGAGTTATTGGTGACATTGAACACACCTCTGCCAATAATCACCGGGTCAATGTAGCTCAGGTAAAAGTTTCCTGAGAAAATAAACATTTTCAAATATGTCATATTAATTTACTAGTCCAATATATTAATATCTAAATAGTTGCAGAAGTTAGGTGTATTTTAGTGTTTTAAATTAATACAGTGGGGGGTGGCACAGATTACTAATTATTGCACAGCACTTGACATGAATGTGTAGATTATGTGTCGTAGGTGGATCTACAGAAAAATCACAAAGCCTATAAAAATAAATTCTAGCATTTTTATTCTATTTATAATCAGGTTGTGCAGCTTTTCTATTAGCATTTTGAATGATTGAACATGGCATATAATGTTGGAATTAAATACAGATTTTCAGAAGAGTTGTGTTTTTGTGATGTATTTCCTTGATAGGAAGTTACAAGTACTAATCAATATTGCAGTGCAAAGTCAAGTACAGTGTAATATCATTAATCTGTGTTGCTTGGAATCCCGGCCTAATGTTCATTAACGTAAGGAAACAAAAAAAATGTTTTAACCTCCCCCCAAAAATTCCAAAAACATTTCAAGAACATAAGACCACTTTAACACCATTGGGCATCCTTATACCGTCATCATCAGAGAGGAAGTCCACAAATAAGTCTTTTACATCTTTGACAGCATTCATGTGGTCCAGACTCAAATGAGGAGCAAATGCACATTCTGAGGACACAGTAAGAAAATATATTGCTTTACACAGTTTTTAAATTGGACAGGATTCTGCGTAAAAATATTACAAGATATATATAGCTACCTTGAGCCTCATAGAACATGTTGGACATTCCCTCTACAGCATCATTAACAGCTTTCATGGGATCCAAAACTACATCTTGAATGTCTGCAAAAAAGCATTGTGAAAAACATTGGGAACTAGGGTTAGGGTAAGGGTTTGGGAAAAATATGAAATACTGTTTAACATGAAATATGTTCAAATATTTTCAAACTAATGGTCTCCATAAGACTTAACAAATGTCAAAGAAAGATAGACTTACCAGTGACCCCTTTATATTCTACAACATCAAACATCATGAAGCCTGCAGTAATCCAGGAGAGAAGGAGGCTGATAGTCACCACTAACTCTACAGAAAAGGTTAGTTTCTTGAGTATTCCAAACCCTTGGGCCTTAGGAGGGGATGATGGGGGCACCACGTTCCCATTCAGCCCATCGGCTACAGCAGCTGAGATGGACTCCACCGCTGCACCTGGAAGCATGAGAAAGCTTTAAATTGCTGCCAGTAATGCATGATCGTCATACTTACTCTATACTAGTGATTCATCTTGGGGCTGAGTGAGGAGTAGCAATTCAACAAATCAGGTAGCTATTATGTCAGTGATATTTCCTATTATAGTAGTGATATATTTAAATATGCCACAAAGCTTGGAATATGTACACGTGCATGGCAGTATAATTGTTTTCAATACCCAGTTAACCCAGTTAATAAATACAACACAAATAGTTTGACATTCAATAGGTTATTTACTGGCCTCTAGAAAGAAGAATCCTCAGGTATTTTTGGTACCCTTATTATACACTCTAAAAGAAAAATGCTACTAGTATTATCCCACATGTTATCCCACATGTTTGTTGTGGCTAATAAGTCTAAGGCCCCATCCAGACAGGGACGGACCTCACTTTGTTATAGTGATGCCAGTGACTCAGATGTGCAAAGTTGACTCAGTCACCTTCAGAGGTTGCTGCAGAGGAGGTCAGAGAGAGGTGGATGTAGTTAATGGTTTTTAGCGTTACCTATTCTGGTGCGGTGCCAGAACCAGTTGGACGGGCATTTGATTTCCATATGGGGGCATGTTTTCTTCATGGGTGGTCCCGTGATAAAAAAACATTGTTATCGTAAAACCATAATTTAACTGTAAATATGTATTACCAACTCATCTTGGGTATGTAAATCAGCTTTCCACATGTGGATTTGGGGATTTTCGCCTTTTCTCAATCTCTGATTCAGGAAGCTAGGCATATGTCACAAGTCACAGGAGAGACTTTTTATCATTTTCATGTGCCTTAATAACAAAGTTGTATGCCATCTGTAAATGTGAATACAAATATTAAATTATGAGCCTTGTTTGCAACAACCTTCCCACTAACCATGATTGGCTGAGATAATGAGTGTGCTGGGCATGCTGAGAGAGGAGTTTGGATTGGTTTGGCATATACAGGCATGAAGGCTGTTTGAGCTGGTCAGTCTGTGTTGGTAATCCTGTCGAACACGGCTTTAAAAAAATGTATTGTGTAGTGGTGCTGCATAAGTGTTGCTCTCCACTTTCTGGGGGATCGAGTTTTGAAATCAGTGGAATTAGAGAATGAAAGCTAAAGAGTTGGAGAAAATGGATTACATCTTCAAACTAAGGAAAACTGTGGCATGGCATACGTGACATGCATGATGATGTATATGTGTAAGATAGTCTAGCGTCAGCTAGCTACATTTTCAGATATTACACGTTTCTAATTTTGACAGAAAGTGGTTTCACTTCAAGCTAAAGTGTACTGCTAGCTAGCCAACTAATGCTAGCTGGCTGGCTCCCTAGCGAGCATTAAGTGTATGACGTTATTATTCGTATCCCAGAACCATTTGCTTTGCTAGTTAAAGCCTAATGTTAGCTAGCTAGCATTGAACCTCATTGGTTAGCTCCCAGCAGATTCATGCAGGGTAGCAACGACAGAATTTGGCACTATGTTCATTGGTGTTTAACTGGCAGGCTAACTGGCAGGCTCATAGGCTAACATTATGTGACGTGTGTGATCTTACATGTTGTTTATCTAGCTAGGTTTATTGTTTACCTAGCTAGCTACATGTCTTAAGCTAAAATGTACTGTTAGCTAGATAGCTAACGTTAGCTGGCTGGCTCCCTAGCTCACGTTATTATTCGTATCCCAGAGCAATTTGCTTGGCTAGTTAGAGCCCAATGTTAGCTAGCTAACATTGAACCTGGTTGTTTAGCTCCCAGCAGATTCATGCAGGGTAGTAAACGGCAGGATTTTGCACTATGTTCATTGTTGTTTAACGAGCTAATGTTAGGTGGCTGGCTCGTTAGCTAAAGTGTGTTATCTTACACATTGTTTACCGAGCTAGGTTAATTGTTTATCTAGCTAGCTAGCTACCTGTCTTAACTTCTTATGGCTTGGGGGCAGTATTTTGACATCTGGATGAGAAGCGTTCCCAAAGTAAACTGCCTGTTACTCAGGCACAGAAGCTAGGATATGCATATAATTGGTATATTTGGATAGAAAACACTATAGTTTCCAGAACTGTTAAAATAATGTATGTGAGTATAACAGAACTGATATGGCAGGCGAAAATCTGGGGAAAATCCATCCAGGATGTGGGTATTTTACATTTACATTTACATTTAAGTCATTTAGCAGACGCTCTTATCCAGAGCGACTTACAAATTGGTGAATTCACCTTCTGACATCCAGTGGAACAGCCACTTACAATAGTGCATCTAAATCATTTAAGGGGGGGGGTGAGAAGGATTACTTATCCTATCCTAGGTATTCCTTGAAGAGGTGGGGTTTCAGGTGTCTCCGGAAGGTGGTGATTGACTCTGCTGTCCTGGCGTCGTGAGGGAGTTTGTTCCACCATTGGGGGCCAGAGCAGCGAACAGTTTTGACTGGGCTGAGCGGGAACTGTACTTCCTCAGTGGTAGGGAGGCGAGCAGGCCAGAGGTGGATGAACGCAGTGCCCTTATTTGGGTGTAGGGCCTGATCAGAGCCTGGAGGTACTGCGGTGCCGTTCCCCTCACAGCTCCGTAGGCAAGCACCATGGTCTTGTAGCGGATGCGAGCTTCAACTGGAAGCCAGTGGAGAGAGCGGAGGAGCGGGGTGACGTGAGAGAACTTGGGAAGGTTGAACACCAGACGGGCTGCGGCGTTCTGGATGAGTTGTAGGGGTTTAATGGCACAGGCAGGGAGCCCAGCCAACAGCGAGTTGCAGTAATCCAGACGGGAGATGACAAGTGCCTGGATTAGGACCTGCGCCGCTTCCTGTGTGAGGCAGGGTCGTACTCTGCGGATGTTGTAGAGCATGAACCTACAGGAACGGGCCACCGCCATGATGTTGGTTGAGAACGACAGGGTGTTGTCCAGGATCACGCCAAGGTTCTTAGCGCTCTGGGAGGAGGACACAATGGAGTTGTCAACCGTGATGGCAAGATCATGGAACGGGCAGTCCTTCCCCGGGAGGAAGAGCAGCAGCATTTTCAATTGAATGCCTATTGAGTATCTAATGGGTTAGGACCTAGATTGCAGTTCCTTTGGCTTCCACTAGATGTCAAGTCTTTAGACATTGTTTCAGGCTTGTTTTCTGATAAATGAAGAAGAATGAGACCTTTCTTTCAGTGGACTGCAGTGCTGGTTTGCGAGTGTGACTGAGTGCGCACCCTTTGTTGTTTTTCCTTTCTATTGAATACGCTTTTGTCCGGTCGAAATATTATTGATTATTTAAACAATTGACAACCTGAGGATTAATTATAAACATCATTTGACATGTTTCAACGAACTTTACCAATACTATTAGGATGTTTTTGTCTGCATGTTTTGACCGCCTTTGAGCCAGTGGATTACTGAACAAAACTCGCCAACAAAACTGACATTTATTGTGTAGCTGGGACTCTTGTGACTGCAACCATATGAATATCTTCAAAGATAAGTGATTCATTTTATCTCTATTTCTGACATTTGTAATTCCTTTACTTGGTTGTAAAATGTTTGTATGCTTTTGAAAGCGGGGTGCTGTCCTCAGATAATTGCATGGTATGCTTTCGCCGTAAAGCCTTTTTGAAATCTGACAAAGCAGATGGATTAACAATAAATTAATATTTAAGCCGATGTATTACACTTATGAATGTTTATTATGACTGTTTCTGTATTTTGAATTTGACGATCTGCAATTTCACCGGATGTTGTCGAGGTGGGTCGCTAGTGGAACGCCTGCACCAGAAAGCTTAAGGTAAAGCGTACAACACTCGTTGAATATGGTCATTGTCAGTAAACGTGGGCAGAAAAAATCATAATGAAATTGTTGCCAGCAGAGCTGGTTAGGCTGTTTCCATGTTTTCCAGAGGTAAGCAAATAATTGGCCAGAGCGTCAAGTGTGTGCTCTGAACGGTCTGAGAGCGAAATTATATGGATGGGGCTAAAGCTTAAAAGAGGGTGTGAACGGTGCTGAATGGGTGTAGACAAAGAAGAGCTCTTCACTAGATACCAAAACATTCAAATGCCGTTTTTTTCTAAATTAAGTTCTCAAAATTTAGCCAAATTACTTTCCCATTCCTCAAAAATGCAGTGTATGATATATCATTTTGTAGCTCTGAGTCTCGACTTTCATCCAATGTAAAACACACCATTTCAAATTTTGCTACTTAAGACCGAATCCAGCTGTTGAGTCACAAATTAGATTCAATGGGATTCGTCTCCGCTTTGGCTGGGCCACTCGAGGACTTTCACTTTCTTGTTCTGAAGCCATTCCAGCATTGCTTTCGCTGTATGATCATTGTCCTGTTGGAATGTAAATCTTTGCCCCAGTCTAAGGTTGTTAGTACTCTGAAGCAGGTTCTCATGAAGGACTAGCCTGTATTTGGCTCCATTCATTGTTCCCTCTATTCTTACCAGTCTCCCTGCCACTATAAAGCATCCCCATAACATGATGATGCCACCACCATGCTTCACGGTAGCGATGGTGTTAGACAGGTGATGAGCTGTGACTGGTTTTCTCCAGACAGCGCATTTTATTTAGACCAAACAGTAAAATGTTTGTCTCATCCGACCACATAATAATTTGCCTTATGATCTCAGTCCTTCACGTGCATTTTTGCAAATTCCAGGGGTGCTGTCATGTGCCCCAGGAGTGGTTCCATCTGGCTGCTCTCCCATAAAGTCCAGATTGGTGGTGTGCTGTAGAGACGTTGTCCTTCTGGCAGGTTCTCCCATCTCAGCCAAGAAACTCTGTAGTTCTGTCAGAGTGGTCATTGGGTTCTTGGTCACCTCCCTGACCAAGGTCCTTCTTGCCCCGGTTGCTCAGTTTGGTCGGACGGCCAGAACTAGGCAGAATCAGGGTAGTTCCATGTTTTTTTCCAATTCCCAATGATGGAGACGACTGTGCTTTTGGAATCTTTCAACACTCTAGAACTTATGGGGTATTGTGTGTAGACGGGTGAGAAAAACATCTATTCAATCAATTTTTTATTCAGGCTGTAACAACAAAATGTGTAATAGGTCAAGGGGTATGAATACTTTTTGTATTTATATATAACTAAAATATAAACGGCACATGTGAAGTTTTGGTCCCATGTTTAATTGGTCCCATGTTTAAGCTGAAATTAAAATTCCCAGAAGGTTTCCATGCACACAAGCAGCTTATTTCTCTCAAATTTTGTGCAAAAATGGTTTTACATCCCATTTAGTGAGCATTTCTCCTTTTCCAAGAAAATCCATCGACCTGACAGGTGTGACTTATCAAGAAGCTGTTCAAACAGCATGATCATTACACAGGTGCATCTTGTTCTGGGGACAATAAAATGGCACTCTAAAATGTGCAGTTTTGTCACACAACACCATGCCACAGATGTCTGAAGTTTAGAGGGAGCATGCAATTGGCATGTTTACTGCATTATTGTCCCCCAGAGCTGTTGCCTGCCTTAAGTTGCCTCCAACTTCGTTTTGGAGAATTTGGCACTACGTCCAAAAGACCTCACAACCGCAGACCATGTGTAACCATGCCAGCTCAGAACCTCCACATCTGGCATCTTCACCTGCAGGATCATCTGAGACCAGCCACTCGGGCAGCTGATGAAATTGTCGGTTTGCACAACCAAATAACTTACACAAACTGTCAGAAACTGTCTCAGGGAAGCTCATCTGTGTACTCGTTTTCCTCACCAGAGTCTTTACCTGACTGCAGTTCGGCATCATAACCGACCTCAGTGAGCAAATGCTCACCTTCGATGAAAGAGATTTGCTCTTCACGGATGACTCTCGGATTCAACTGTTTTGGGCAGATGGCAGACAGCATGTATGGTGTCGTGTGGGAGAGCAGTTTGCTGATGTCAACAATGTGAACAGACTGCCCCATGGTGGTGGTGGGGTTATGGTATGGGCACTATGGACAATGAACACAATTGCATTTTACAGATGGCAATTTGAATGGACAGAGGTACCGTGACGAGGTGCTGAGGCCCATTGTCGTGCCATTCATCCTCATGTTTCAACATGATAATGAACGGCCCCATGTTGCAAGGATCGTACACAATTCCTGTAAGCCGAAAATTTTCCAGTACCTCAATGGCCTGCATACCTCCCAGATATGTCACCCATTGAGCATGTTTGGATGCTCTGGATTGACGTGTACGACAGCATGTTCCAGTTCCCGCCAATATCCAGCCACTTCGCACAACCATTGCAGAAGATTGGGACAACATTACAGAGGCCACAATCAACAGCCTGATCAACGCAATGGAAAGGAGGTGTGTCTCACTGCATGAGGCAAATGGTGATCACACCAGATACTGACTGGTTTTCTGATCCACACCCCTACCAAGGTATCTGTGACCAATATATTAATATCTGTGTTCCCAGTCATGTGATTAGGGCCTAATCAATTCATTTCAATTGACTGATTTCCTTATATGAACTGTAACTCAGTAAAATCTTAGAAATTGTTGCATGTTGCGTTATATTTTTGTTCACTGTAATTTATCATTGTATCATTTTCATGGAATTTTTGTGGTAATTAAATACAATTTACACAACAGGTGGGTCTAATCTTGAATGCTGATTGGTTAAACCCACGTTCCAGCCGGTGTCTAATCCACAAGTTACCACCGGCTAAATCTTTGACGTTAAAATGCCTATTTACTCTGTTCCATCTGACTACGCAATTCACTGTCTCATCAGCACAGCCAGGCAATTTATAGACTTGATCTCCACTATAAAAAGCATCTAGACATGATCTCACATGTATTTTTTTCTTTTAGACTACCATTTCGTTTTCAAAATCAGAAATTTGTAGAAACCATTCTGTCTGTCTCTCCGACATCATTGTTTCAATATTCAAATATTCAAATCTCCAGCTGTCCCAAAATATTGACCGTGTCGGGAGTCGGAACACCCATGCCAAATCATGAATCAGCTGGTATCATTTTTTATGGATATTTACAAAGACATGTTAATTGAGAAAATGTCGAACAAAACGAAGTGCAGGTAGTTTGCAGTCTTTCCGGCTTCAGTGATTCTGTTAGCTGTGTGTTAGGTTAACTCCTCTGAACAACAGTGTCCTGACGAGAGAGCAAATGTTTTATGCCAGGTGAAATTGCGCCTCATTAGCTCAGTGTTATGAATGTAACCGAATAAATGTCACTAGAAAACAGCCTAAACAAATGCAAATGCAGCTTCTTTGTTGTAATTATGGCAGCACTGTTTGACATGACTGTAAATTAGCTGCAAAATGTTGGCTAGCTAGGACGCAAGGGATAAGAATGTTACCAACCAGTATGATAATGGAACATTTAGAGCAAGCTAATGTCCATAGATATAGAAAAAAAATATTTAATGACTGGGTTGAGTCTCTGGCAACTGAACCGATAGAACGAACCACCAGCCGGCTTGGGTATCAATATCTTGTGGAAGGATGAAATAGTACTAATTAATTAATTAAAATAACATATATATACAGTGCCTTGCGAAAGTATTCGGCCCCCTTGAACTTTGCGACCTTTTGCCACATTTCAGGCTTCAAACATAAAGATATAAAACTGTATTTTTTTGTGAAGAATCAACAACAAGTGGGACACAATCATGAAGTGGAACGACATTTATTGGATATTTCAAACTTTTTTAACAAATCAAAAACTGAAAAATTGGGCGTGCAAAATTATTCAGCCCCTTTACTTTCAGTGCAGCAAACTCTCTCCAGAAGTTCAGTGAGGATCTCTGAATGATCCAATGTTGACCTAAATTACTAATGATGATAAATACAATCCACCTGTGTGTAATCAAGTCCTGCACCTGCACTGTGATAGTCTCAGAGGTCCGTTAAAAGCGCAGAGAGCATCATGAAGAACAAGGAACACACCAGGCAGGTCCGAGATACTGTTGTGAAGAAGTTTAAAGCCGGATTTGGATACAAAAAGATTTCCCAAGCTTTAAACATCCCAAGGAGCACTGTGCAAGCGATAATATTGAAATGGAAGGAGTATCAGACCACTGCAAATCTACCAAGACCTGGCCGTCCCTCTAAACTTTCAGCTCATACAAGGAGAAGACTGATCAGAGATGCAGCCAAGAGGCCCATGATCACTCTGGATGAACTGCAGAGATCTACAGCTGAGGTGGGAGACTCTGTCCATAGGACAACAATCAGTCGTATATTGCACAAATCTGGCCTTTATGGAAGAGTGGCAAGAAGAAAGCCATTTCTTAAAGATATCCATAAAAAGTGTTGTTTAAAGTTTGCCACAAGCCACCTGGGAGACACACCAAACATGTGGAAGAAGGTGCTCTGGTCAGATGAAACCAAAATTGAACTTTTTGGCAACAATGCAAAACGTTATGTTTGGCGTAAAAGCAACACAGCTCATCACCCTGAACACACCATCTCCACTGTCAAACATGGTGGTGGCAGCATCATGGTTTGGGCCTGCTTTTCTTCAGCAGGGACAGGGGCGGCAGTGTAGCCTAGTGGTTAGAGCATTGAACTAGTAACCAGAAGGTTGCAAGTTCGAATCCCCGAGCTGACAAGGTACAAAATCTGTCGTTCTGCCCCTGAACAGGCAGTTAATCCACTGTTCCTAGGCCGTCATTGAAAATAAGAATTTGTTCTTAACTGACTTGCCTGGTTAAATAAAGGTAAAAAAAATGTTTAAAATTGATGGGAAGATGGATGGAGCCAAATACAGGACCATTTTGGAAGAAAACCTGATGGAGTCTGCAAAAGACCTGAGACTGGGACGGAGTTTTGTCTTCCAACAAGACAATGATCCAAAACATAAAGCAAAATCTACAATGGAATGGTTCACAAATAAACATATCCAGGTGTTAGAATGGCCAAGTCAAAGTCCAGACCTGAATCCAATCGAGAATCTGTGGAAAGAACTGAAAACTGCTGTTCACAAATGCTCTCCATCCAACCTCACTGAGCCCGAGCTGTTTTGCAAGGAGGAATGGGAAAAAATTTCAGTCTCTCGATGTGCAAAACTGATAGAGACATACCCCAAGTGACTTACAGCTGTAATCGCAGCAAAAGGTGGCGCTACAAAGTATTAATTTTAGTGGTCTGAATAATTTTGCACGCCCAATTTTTCAGTTTTTGATTTGTTAAAAAAGTTTGAAATATCCAATAAAAGTCGTTCCACTTCATGATTGTGTCCCACTTGTTGTTGATTCTTGATTCACAAAAAAATACAGTTTTATATCTTTATGTTTGAAGCCTGAAATGTGGCAAAAGGTCGCAAAGTTCAAGGGGGCCGAATATTTTCGCAAGGCGCTGTATTTTTGTTAAATATGTCAATCATTATTTGAATATGTTGGTAACCTGTTGTATCCGCCAAATTCCTGGCTTCTCTGGCATTATCACTTAATTATTTAAAACTTATTTAGCCCCCGTGCTAAGGAAGCACTATATCCCTGTTACCTTTGCACGTTCATCCAAAATAATTCTAGCATCCGAACAGCGCAAGGTGCACCCGACCAACTTTTCTTAAATTTACAAGTCTTAAACTGCCACACCGAGTGAACAACACCCCCCTGTCTTACTATATTTAGCCTATGTATCTGATAGATAGGATTGTCATTGTTGTCTACCAACAATGACAAGCCACCGGGGTCTGACAACTTCGATGGAAAATTACTGAAGATAATAGAAGATGATATTGCCAATCTTATTTGCCATATCGTTAATTTAACCTGACTAGAAAGTGTCTGGTAGGAAGCAAAAGTTATTCCCTTACCTAAGGACACATAAGCCCTCTTTACTGGCTCAAATAGCCGACCAATCAGCCTGCTACCAACCCTTTGTAAACCTTTGGAAAAGATTGTGTTTGACCAGATACAATGCTATTTTACACTAAACAAATACAGACTTTCAGCATGCTTAAAGGGAAGGACATACAATAAGCACAGCACTTTCACAAATGACTGATGATTGGCTGAGAGAAATTGATGATGAAAAGATTGTGGGGGGCTGTTTGTTAGACTTCAGTGTGGCTTTTGACATTATTGATCATAGTCTGTTCCTGGAAAAACGTATGTGTTATCGCTTTACACCCACTGCTATATTATGGATGAAAAGTTACCTGTCTAACAGAATACAGAGGGTGTTCTTTAACGCGAGATTTGAGGAAAGCTAGTGTGTCTATGTATACGGATGACTGAACACTATACACGTCAGCTACCACAGTCACAGAAGTTGACTGCAACACTTAACTTAGCTGCAGTTAGTTTCAGAATGGTTGGAAAGGAGATATGTTAGTCCTAAATATTTCTAAACCTAAAAGCATTGTATTTGGGAAAAATCATTCACTAAACCCTAAACCTCAAATAAATATTGTAATGAACAATGTGGTGATTGAGCAAGTTGAACTGTCATGGTCAAAATATATTGACACAAAAGTAACTAGGATGGGGAGAATTCTGTCCATAATAAAGAGCTGCTCTGCATTCTTAACAGCACTATCAAAAAGGCAGGTCCTACAGGCCCTAGTTTTGTTCCACCTGTTCAGTTGTGTGGTCAAGTGCCACAAAGAGGGACTTAGGAAAATTGCAATTGGCTCAGAACAGGGCAGCACGGCTGGCCCTTGGATGTACACAGAGAGGTAACATTAATAATATGCATGTCAATCTCTCCTGGCTCAAAGTGAAGGAGAGATTGACAAACATCACTACTTGTATTCGTGAGAAGTATTAACATGTTGTCTGTTTGAACTAATGGCACACAGCTCGGACACCCATGCATACCCCACAAGACATGCCACCAGAGGTGTCTTCACAGTCCCTAAGTCCAGAACAGACTATGGGAGGTGCACAGTACTACATAGAGCCATGACTACATGTAACTCTATTCCACATCAAGTAACTGATGCAAGCAGTAAAATTAGTTTAAAAAGCAGATACAAATACACATTATGGAACAGCGAGGACTGTGAAGCAACCCACAAATATAGGCACAGACACATGCATACAAACACACGGTAACATAAGCACTATACCCACACGTACACATGCATTTTGTGTTGTACATATGTGGTAGTAGAGTAGGGGGACCTGAGGGCACAGGAAGAGTAGCTGGTGTCTTGGCAGCAGCTAATGGGAATCCAAAATGAATACAAATTCTGTTTGGCCAAAAAGAGTATGTCATGCCATACTTTTTGGCCAGACAACATCAGATACGTGGGCTACACATACTGAGACAGAGAGGGTGTTGTTTCACTCGCTCTGATGCTTTACGTGAGATTGGTGAGTCTTTCTGTCCATGCTAATCTCGGTCAAAATAAATATTTTACTTATTTATATACTTATTTATATGGCCAGCCCATAATGCGTCCTTTTCTTCCTTACCCTGGATGCTAACCCGGAACCCTTTGCACAATACTACAACATACTCCAGAGAAGCACTGTTCATACAACTAACCCAGAAGAGTCAAGGCATTTTTGGGTGCGGAACTACATTACTAAATTACTCAAATGTAATGTCAAAAATGGTGCCCTCTGATAGACGTGGTGAACATTTTGCCATCTTGCTTAGCTTATACCTATCCAATCCTTTCAGAATGACACAATTGCCTAGGGGTTTTTTCTGGATGGGGCCTTAGACTTATTATCCACAAATATGCGGCTAAAGCTCTCTTATGACAGCTGATTAATATTACAGCTGGAGCCCGGGATTGGAGTACAACAGAGCACATCATATGGCGTCAAACCATAGGCGAAATTCCCACAGAACAGGTCGATTCGTCCTCAACAATAATTTATTTAAACTAAATTTAATTTATTTGGGGTTGAGGACCCCTTGGAGGTCAGGGTTCCCCCAGATAGCATATGAATACATCATAAACAGCAAAATGTGTAGAATTGCAGGAAATTATTATTTTCTCATCCTCATGGCAAAATGTAAAGAATAGCATGAGATGAGCAATAAAACAACAACTTTGTCTCTCAGCCGCATGACAAAATATGTAGAAAAGCACATTTTTAAGACTGCACATTTTTCTCTCTGCCCA
Organism: Oncorhynchus masou masou; assembly: GCF_036934945.1. Classification (NCBI taxonomy): domain Eukaryota; kingdom Metazoa; phylum Chordata; class Actinopteri; order Salmoniformes; family Salmonidae; genus Oncorhynchus; species Oncorhynchus masou. Next base: position 47,594,345 of record NC_088213.1, read on the forward strand.
TGGCAAAATGTGTTGACATGCAGGAAGTTAGCTGTTTTCCTAAATAAGTCTGTTTAACCCCCCCAAAAAATATATATATATATTTTGGGCGGGTTGGGAGGCTCTCTTGAGGTAGGTGACCCGGGGCCCCAAATGAGTTAATCCGACTCTGTTCGGACGGACTGGGTCTCCTCTGCTCAGCCGCTCAGATTGTTCATTCATTTAGTTTTTTTTTCATTGGTTGAAATATATTTTTGGGCTGCTCCATCGAGTTTAACGAGATGAAAACACCGCTGGCACTGACCTGGCACCCCTGGTAGGCTAAAATCGAACACACCAAAAACAGTACCACATCTTCAACTTTGTTCCTGTCATTTAAAGAAAACCTTCCAGAATGACGAGTGGATGTTGACAGAATACAGTCAGGCGAAACTCAGGAGTTGGGATCAAATACCAAAGGTATGTGGACACCTGCTTGCCGATTTCATGGGCATTAATATGGAGTTGGTCCCGCCTTGGCTGTTATAACAGCTTCCACTCTTCTGGAAAGGCTTTTCACAAGATGTTGTCACATCTGCTCCCACTACGCCATCTGGTGTTCATCTCTCTCTCTCTCTCTCTCTCTCTCTCTCTCTCTCTCTCTCTCTCTCTCTCTCTCTCTCTCTCTCTCTCTCTCTCCCAGTCAGTCAGTTGTTATCTTAGCCTTTACTCCTATTACTCTGCTGTGCTTGTTCCCTTGCCTTACACCGTTTTGTCCTCTCGTTGCAGTAACTGCTCTGTCTCTGGCTCCTGTACCACATCTCACCACCCAACCACCTTGCTCTGGTCTTCACTCACCACCACTGCCTTGGATTCTCCTCAGGACCTGTTTACCCTGTTAAACTCAGTCAACTCCAACCTCTACATTTCTGTTTTTTCTGTAATTCATCTGAGCTACCCCAGTTCTGCACTTCTCATCTCTCTGTGAACAAAAAAAACATTTTGGTTCATTCATCCCTGCTTCTGCATCTGAGTCTGCTCTTGGGTTCCCCTGTGTTTGCTTCCATTCAGCCACAAGAGCATTAGTGAGGCCGGGCACTGATGTTGGGCTTTTAAGCCTGGCTCGCAGTCGGCGTTCCAATTCATCCCAAAGGTGTTCGATGGGGTTGAGGTCAGGGCTCTCTGCAGGCAAATCAAGTTCTTCCACACCCATCTCGACAAACCATTTCTGTATGGACCTTGCTTTGTGCACAGGGGAATTGCTGAAGCAGGAAAGGGCCTTCTCCAAACTCTTGCCACAAGTTGGATGCACAGAATCATCTAGAATGTCATTGTGGAGTTAAGATTTCCCTTCACTCTAACTAAGGGACCTAGCCTGAACCATGATAAACAGGCCCAGACCATTATTCCTCCTCCACTTAACTTTACAGTTGGCACTATGCATTCAGGTAGGTTGTGTTCTCCTGGCTTCCTCCAAACCCAGATTCGTCTGATGGACTACCAGATGGTGAAGCGTGATTCATCACTCCAGAGAACGCGTTTCCACTGGCAGGTGGAAGCCAGGAGTCCAATGGCGGCGAGCTTTACACCACTCCAACCAACGCTTGGCATTGCGCATGGTGATCTTAGGCATGTGTGCGACTGCTCAGCCATGGAAACCCATTTCATGAAGCTCCCGACAAACAGTTCTTGTGCTGACATTGCTTCCAGAGGTTTGGAACTCGGTAGTGAGTTTTGCAACCGAGGACAGACGATCGCTGCATGCTTCAGCACTCTGCAGTTCTGTTCTGTGAGCTTGTGCGGCCTACCACTTCGCAGCTGAGCCGTTGTTGCTCCTAGTTGTTTCAACTTCACAATAACAGCATTTAAAGTTGACCAGGGCAGCTCTAGCACTGCAGAAATGACAGTCACTTAATGTCAGCTGGCTAGACTAACCTAGCAATTGTTAGCTATCTAACAGGATCTCCGGACCCTCCCCCCCTCTTAAACCATTCATCCCTTCCGATATCTAAAACATAATTTTGCCCTGAAATGTATTTCTGTACTGGATCCAGATTTACCATTCTATCATGATCTATAATCACATCACACTATAATCACATCAGTTTGGTTCATTAGCTGTGTTTGAATACCCATACTAACATACTGTATACTACATACTTTATGAGTATATACTACATACTATTAGTTCCTTTTAGTATACTGTAAACAAACATTATCCTTTCAGTTAAGCGTACTAGAGCTTTGCCTGTCTACAGGAAGTTGATGCTGTTGCAAGCTTGTTAGCAGAACAAATAACTAGCTAAACAATTTACGATTTTTGGTGTGTTCGTAAATTCAATCTGGAGCCAGACTCCGCTCTCCGTGGTTGTAAATTCTGAGCATTGTCAGTTTGTAATTTCAGAGCGCACACTGGATGCTCTGGCCGAGGAGTAGTATTGATTTGAGCGATCAATGATAGTCAAGCACCCAAGCTAACAATTTAACTATTCTGTTTTTGTCAACGTTTAATGACATAATCAATGGATGTAGAGCGTTTGTAAATTTGTCAGTTATTCTACATGAGAATGCTCTGAAATTGGAGTAGATTAAGTTTTATTATAGTTTTATTAAGTTACGATACACATCATGCTGGCTGACAATTTGTTAGCTACGCTATCCTTACGAACTGCATTGTTAATTAATGGTCCTGCCGTACATACCTACACGTACGCTACGGTCACAAGACGCAGGCCTCCTATATGTCCTTAGAATTTCTAAGCAAACAGCTGGAGGCAGGGCTTTCTCCTATAGAGCTCAATTTTTATGGAATGGTCTGCCTACCCATGTGAGAGACGCAAACTCGGTCTCAACCTGTAATTAAGTCTTTACTGAAAACTCATCTCTTCAGTGGGACATATGATTGAGTGTAGTCTGGCCCAGGAGTGTGAAGGTGAACGGAAAGGCTCTGGAGCAACGAACCGCCCTTGCTGTCTCTGCATGGCCGGTTCCCCTCTTTCCACTGGGATTCTCTGCCTCTAACCCTATTACAGGGGCTGAGTCACAGGCTTACTGGTGCTCTTTCATGCTGTCCCTAGGAGGGGTACGTCACTTGAGTGGGTTGAGTCACTGATGTCTGGGTTGGCGCCCCCCCTTGGGTTGTGCCGTGGCGGAGATCTTTGTGGTCTATACTCGGCCTTGTCTCAGGATGGTAAGTTGGTGGTTGAAGATATTCCTCTAGTGGTGTGGGAGCTGTGCTTTGGAAAAGTGGGTGGGGTTATATCCTTCCTGTTTGGCCTTGTCAGGGGGTATCATCGGATGGGGCCACAGTGTCTACTGACCCCTACTGTCTCAGCCTCCAGTATTTATGCTGCAGTACTTTATGTGTCGGGTGCTAGGGTCAGTTTGTTATATCTGGATTACTTCTCCTGTCTTATCCGGTGTCCTGTGTGAATTTATGTATGCTCTCTCTAATTCTCTCTTTCTCTCTTTCTCTCAGAGGACCTGAGCCCTAGGACCATGCCTCAGTACTACCTGGCATGATGACTCCTTGCTGTCCCCAGTCCACCTGGCCGTGCTGCTGCTCCAGTTTCAACTGTTCTGCCTGCCTGACCTGTTCACCGGACGTGCTACCTGTCCCAAACCTGCTGTTTTCAACTCTAGAGACAGCAGGAGTGGTAGAGATACTCTTAATGATCGGATATGTAAAGCCAACTGACATTTACTCCTGAGGTACTGACTTGCTGCACCCTCGACAACTACTGTGATTATTATTATTTGACCATGCTGGTCATTTATGAACATTTGAACATCTTGGCCATGTTTTGTTATCATCTCCACCAGGCACAGCCAGAAGAGGGCTGGCCAACCCTCATAGCCTGGTTCCTCTCTAGGTTTCTTCCTAGGTTTTGGCCTTTCTTGGGAGTTTTTCCTAGCCACCTTCTACACCTGCATTGCTTGCTGTTTGGGGTTTCAGTCTGGGTTTCTGTACAGCACTTTGAGATATCAGCTGATGTACGAAGAGCTATATGAATAAATTTGATTTGATTTGTTTGATTCTGACTATCTTTTCCGATTTCACAGCACTCTCGTCGTCTGAGTGTGCTGGAGTGCAGAATAACTGATGAATTTACGAATGCTCACCACCCTTTGAATATGGCTGATGTCAGTAAATGTTGGCAAAAAACAGCATTATTACATTGTTGCCAGCAGCACAGTTACAGTCACCAGCACTCTGGATAACATGAAAACAGCCTAACCAGCTCTGCTAGGGTGAGTAAAATGGTCAGAGTGAGGTGTTCTTTAATTTGTGTCTGGAAGTAGCAAACCAGCGTTAGCTAGTTAGCTTGGGTGCATGACTGCTGTTGTGAGGTCAGAACACTGGGATCAACTCTACTCCTCAGCCATAGTGATGCTCCAAGAGCTCTGAATTTACAAACAGACAATCTGACAACGCTCTGTCTGTAAAATGTCTAGCTAGTCAACTGTTCTGCTAACAAGCTAGCAAGAGGTTGCATAGCAACAGCATCAACTTCCGGTAGACAGGCGAAGCGCTAGCATGCTCAACTGAAAGGATACTGTTCATTTACAGTATACTTAAATGAACTAATTTTATGTAGTATATACTCACTAGGTATGTAGTATACAGCATGTTAGTATGGGTATTCGAACACAGCTCATGTATTGCATGATTCACTTCCTCTAATAAAAAATAAATGAAGGATGGTGAATGAATAACTACACACCACACACTCAACTGAGCAATACAGACCTTTTAAATATTCACAGTTGGTGACATTTGTGATTCAATGCTAGGTGTCACTGACAAATACTGCGTCACACATTACATTCAAACACTAAGTCCTGGAGACTTTATTTAGCACCCGTAGTTAAATATGAACATTTTTTGCTGTGTTACATAAGGTGGAGAAAGACGTTAAATACTATCATAAGATGCTTTATAGCCTTGAAATAGCGGGCACTTCAGCTGTCATGTTACAGGGGCAAAAGTGCTAATAGTATATGCAGTATTTTTAGCAATCAACTTTAAACACATTTCCTCATCATGAGACGCAAGAGAAACAAAAGTAATCCAAATAGTACATTGCTTTAATGATGCAAACTATGTTTTAGCAAACAATTCTGCTCCACACAAAGTGAACATGCAGAACGCTTTGAAAGACGTACCTTCAGGGGCTGCTTCAGGCATGTTGATATGAAAACTTAATTTCAAGTGTGTCGTTTGGAAAGCTTTTATTCAAGAGGTTTTAGCAATGTCTTTCAAATCGAATTGGAATCCACTGATTAAGGAAATTGTGACCGTATCAATGAAGGTAGTGCCCCTTATTTTTCCCAATATAATCCACAGGTTGAATTTGTCAGAAAAAGTTGGAAAAAAAAGTTAAAATGAAAAGGTGATTGGAATTTCAAAGCTGCCTGTTTTGAAGCATTGCAGAAAATGTATACGTATGATGGCGAAGGAGAGCAAAACAGAAGTGGGGAAAGCCAAGAATAGGGCAGGGGAGAGACTGCAGATCCCTGCGGAAATGCCCACCCAGTATTATTGGTGCCTCACATGGGTATAGCACAAGGGGGCTTCAAGGTAACCTTATCCCACCACAGCCTAGTTTATTCTTAGTCAGGGCTCAATGCAACAGTCGCTCTCTCAGGCCTTTTTTGGCTGTTGGGGGTTGTGCTCAGTGGTCTGACCGGCGAGAACTCAACTGGAAGGGGTATCACACGTCTTGTAGATGGACAGATGGACTCAACGTCAGAGGTTAAGTGACAGCTACTAAGGAAAGGAAACGACAACACTGCAGCATAAATAGAAGGGAAATCGAAATGTGATGCCTTCCCAATCATCATTCTTAAATTCAATCTGTGAATATGTAATACAATTAAATGTAAAAGCTATTTATTTCAAATGTTTTTCCCTTTTTAAATTGAAATCACTTCCTGAATTAATTGTCTTCAATTCAAATTGGGCCCAACTCTGCAGTGAAGGCCACATCTGCACTGCATAACAAAGCTGACTATGACTATCGAGGCATCATTTTTTGAATATTTGGCCAAATCCAAGCCTGAAACTTCATGACTGCTTTGAAATTGCTGTTCAGTGAGTGTGAATGACATGGCATGCCACATACATTGTAGACCTAGATAATACACTATTGTGGCAGTGACTTATAACACAACAAAATTGTGATGATAAGAAAATGGTAAAAGCTGGAGTCCTTAGTTGCTACATCCAGTTTAGAAGTGCAATCGAAAAGTATTCAGTCCCATTCACTTTTTCCACATGTTGTTACAGCCTTATTCTAAAATGGATAACATATTTTTTTCTCCTCATCAATCTACGCACAATAACCAATAATGACAAAGCGAAAACAGGTTTTTAGACATTTTTGCAAATGTATATAAAAAAAATACCTTTTTTACATAAGTATTCAGACCCTTTGCTATGAGACTCGAAAATGAGCTCAGGTGCACTCTGTTTCCATTTATATGTTTCTACAACTTAATTGAAGACCACCTGTGGTAAATTCAATTGATTGGACATGATTTGGAAAACTACACACCTGTCTACACACCAGTCTATAAAAAGGTCTCACATTTGACAGTCGACAGTGCATGTCAATAGAGGAATAGAGCTCTGAGACAGGATACTGTTGAGTACCAGATCTGGGGAAGGGTACCAAAACATTTCTGCAGCATTTACGGTCCCCAAGAACACAGTGGCCCCCATCATTCTTAAATGGAAGGAGTTTGGAACCGCCAAGATTCTTCCTAGAGCTGGCTGCCCAGGTAAGCTGAGCAATTGGTGGAGAATTGCCTTGGTCAGGTAGGTGACCAAGAACCCAATGGTGATTCTGACACAGCTACAGAGTTCGTCTTTAGAGATGGGAAGAACCTTCCATAAGGACAATCATCTCTGCAGCACTCCACCAATCAGGTCTTTATGGCAGAGTGGCCAGATGGAAGCAACTCTTCAGTAAAAGGCACATGACAGCCCACTTGGAGTTTGACAAAAGCCACCTAAAAGACTCTCAGACCATTAGAAACAAGATTCTCAGGTCGGATGAAACCAAGATTGAAATCTTTGGCCTGAAAGCCAAGTGTCACATCTGAAGGAAACAAGGCACTGCTCATCACCTGGCCAATACTTTCCCTACAGTGAAGCATGGTGGTGGCAGCATCATTATGTGGGAATGTTTTTCAGCAGCACGGATTGGGAAACTAGGTCAGGATTGAGGAAAAGATGAATGGAGAAAAGTTCAGAGAGATCCTTGATGAAAAGCTGCTCCAGGGCGCTCAGGACCTCAGACTGGGGTGAAGGTTCACCTTCCAACAGGACAATGGCCCTAAGCACACAGCCAAGACAATGCAGGAGTGGCTTTGGGACAATTCTCTGAATGTCCGTGAGTGGGCCACCCAGAGCCCGGACTTGAACCTGACCGAACATCTCTGGAGAGACCTGAAAATAGCTGTGCTGCGACAGTCCCCATCCAACCTGACAGAGCTTGAGAGGATCTCCAGAGAAGAATGGGAGAAACTCAACCAAATACAGGTGTGCCATGCTTGTTGCGTCAGACTCAAGGCTATAATCTCTGCCAAAGGTGCTTCAACAAAGTAATGAGTAAAGGGTCTGAATAGTTCTGTAAATTTGATATTTCAGTTAAATTTTTTATACATTAGCAAACATTTCTAAAACCTGTTTTTGCTTTGTCATTATGGTGTATTATGTGTAAAAAACAAACAATTTAATCCATTTTAGAATAAGGCTGTAATGTAACAAAATGTGGAAAAAGAGGTCTGAATACTTTCTGAATGCACTGTATACCCATTGATTCTTGAAGAAACTAATTATTAAGCTTCATGAGCTTAGTTCAACTGTTCCATCAGAACCCAAAACACAAGCTATTTTTACTCTAATGTTTGTAAAAAATATATAATATGTTAACAAACTGTATTGCCTGGCTAAAACAATTTTATATTATGGATGGTCAGTCCTTGCATTCATAGCTCTGTCTTTTCCTTTCCTTGGGAGCTGTCACTTAACATCTGACATCTGAGTCCATCTGCGTCCATCTTCAAGACATAAGTGTGAAGCCCCTATCAGCTGAGCTCTCCCCCATCTATCAAAGCACAAGGCGAGTCTCAGTTGCAGACACAGAAGGCAGATGGTTGGAGTCTTACAATGTTTAATAATCCAAAGGTGTAGGCAAGAGAATGGTCTTGGACAGGCAAAAGGTCAAACCAGATCAGAGTCCAGGTGGTACAGAGTGGCATACAGGCTCAAGGTCAAGGCAGGCGGGTACAGAGTCCAGAAACAGGCAAAGGTCAAAACCGGGAGGACTAGAAAAAGGAGAATTGCAAAAGGAGTACGGGAAAAACACTCTGGTTGACTTGACTAAACATACAAGACGAACTGACACATGGAAAATAAGCGACACCTGGAGGGGGTGGAGACAATCACAGGAACAGGTGAAACAGATGAGAGCGTGACACCGTCAAACCACTCAGCCACCCCACCCCCCCCCAAAAGCCAAAAAAGGTTTGTCAATAGTGTTGTTTGGTGACTAAGCCATTCCCGAAAGCAAAACGTGATTATTATTTCTCACGACAACCCAGCTGCACAGATGAGAGTGTGAGTGTGTAACAATTATAAAAATCTATGTGTTACGGTCAATCTTCTGTGCACGAACAAAGACAATTTCTTTTTTTACCTTAATAAATAAATTGTCTTTGCTTGTGCACGGAAGATTGACACACACACAGAGAGCTCAACTTTTGGGGCATCATACTCATGTCTTGACTCAGACGGAAGTCAGATGGAAGTCATATTGAGACCTGCACAATACAAAAACAAACACATCAATAAGCAAGTATAGAGAAACGTAAATATAAACAATATACACATTAAGATACAAAACACAGGCATTTGAAATACACTGCACACTGACCTATCCCATCTGGACAAAAGGAATACCTACGTAAGAATGCTGTTCTTTGACTTCAGCTCAGCATTCAACACGATAGTACCCTCCAAGCTCATCATTAAGCTCGAGGCCCTGGGTCTCAACCCCGCCCTGTGCAATTGGGTCCTGGAGTTTCTGACAGGCCGCCCCCAGGTGGTGAAAGTTGGAAACAACATCTTCACTTCTCTAATCCTCAACACTGGGGCCCCGCAAGGTTGCATGCTCAGCCCTCTCCTGTACTGCCTGTTTACCCATGACTGCATGGTAAAGCACAGCTCCAACTCAATCAACAAGTTTGCAGATGACCTAACAGTAGTAGGCTTGATTACCAACAACGACGAGACAGCCTACAGGGAGGAGGTGAGGGCGCTCAGAGTGTGGTGTCAGGAAAAAAACCTCTCACCTAACATCAATAAAACAAAGGAGATGATTGTGGACTTCAAGAAACAGCAGAGGGAGCACCCCCCTATCCACATTGAAGGAACAGCAGTGGAGAAGGTGGGAAGCTTGAAGTTCCTCAGTGTACACATCACAGGCAAACCTGAAATGGTCCACTCACACAGACAGTGTGGTAAAGAAGGCGCAACAGCATCTCTTCAACCTCAGGAGGCTGAGGAAATTTGGCTTGTCACCTAAAACCCTCACAAACTTTTACAGATGAACAATTGAGAGCAACCTGTCTGGCTGTATCACTGCCTTGTATGGCAACTGCAAACTATCTGCCCTGCAGGACACCTACAGCACCCGATGTCACAGGAAGACCAAAAATATCATCAAGGACAACAACCATCCGAGCCACTGCCTGTTCACCCCGCCACCACCCATAAGGTGTGGGTAGTACAGGTGCATCAAAGCTGGAACAGAGAGACCGAAAAACAGCTTCTCTCTCAAGGCCATCAGATTGTTAAACAGCCATCACTAACACAGAGGATGCTGCCTACATACAGACTTGAAATCATAGGCCACTTTAATAAATGGATCACAAGTCACTTTAAGAATGCCACTTTAATAATGTTTACATATCTTACAGTTCTCATCTCATATGTATATACTGTATTTTATACCATCCATTGCATCTTGCCTATGCCGCTCTCTCATTGCTCATCCATATACAGTGCCTTGCGAAAGTATTCGGCCCCTTTGAACTTTGCGACCTTTTGCCACATTTCAGGCTTCAAACATAAAGATATAAACCTGTATTTTTTTTGTGAAGAATCAACAACAAGTGGGACACAATCATGAAGTGGAACGACATTTATTGGATATTTCAAACTTTTTTAACAAATCAAAAACTGAAAAATTGGGCGTGCAAAATTATTCAGCCCCTTTACTTTCAGTGCAGCAAACTCTCTCCAGAAGTTCAGTGAGGATCTCTAAATGATCCAATGTTGACATAAATGACTAATGATGATAAATACTATCCACCTGTGTGTAATCAAGTCTCCGTATAAATGCACCTGCACTGTGATAGTCTCAGAGGTCCGTTAACCTGTTGAAACTCCCCATCCCGGATCCGGGATCGTGACTAAAGCCTCAGGCTCATTAGCATAACGCAACGTTAACGATTTCTGAAAATCGCAAATAAAATGAAAATAATGCGCCTGCTCTCAAGCTTAGCCTTTTCTTAACAACACTGTCATCTCAGATTTTCAAAATATGCATTTGAACCATAGAAATTGACTAATTTGTGTAAGAGTATGCTAAGCTAGCTTAGCATTTTGAGTAGCATTTAGCACGCAACATTTTCACAAAAACCAGATAACCAAATAAATAAAATCATTTACCTTTGAAGAGCTTCGGATGTTTTCAATGAGGAGACTCTCAGTTACATACCAAATGCGCAGTTTTTCCTGAAAGCGTCTGTTGTGTAGGAGAAATCGTTCCGTTTTGTACATCGCATTTGGCTACCGAAACGAACCGAAAATTCAGTCACCTACAACGTCAAACTTTTTCCGAATTAACTCCATAATATCGACCGAAACATGGCAAACGTTGTTTGGAATCAATCCTCAAGGTGTTTTTTCACATATCTCTTCATTGATATATCGTTCGTGGAAGCCTGCATTCTCCTCTGAATTCTGTGGATAAATACTTGTAGCTGACTTTTGCGCACCAATTTCGGCGCAGGACACCAGGCGGACACCTGGTAAATGTGGTCTCTTATGGTCAATCTTCCAATGATATGCCTACAAATACGTCACAATGCTGCAGACACCTTGGGGAAACGACAGAAAGGGCAGACTTACTCCTCTCGCATTCACAGCCATATAAGGAGACAATGGAAAACAGAGCCTCAAAAATCCTGCTCATTTCCTGGATGCCGTCTCATCTTGGTTTTGCCTGAAGCTCACGTTCTAGGGCACGCACAGAAAATATCTTTGCAGTTCTGGACACGTCAGAGTGTTTTCTTTCGAAAGCTATCAATTATATGCATAGTCGAGCATCTTTTTGTGACAAAATATCTTGTTTAAAACGGGAACGTTTTTCATCCAAAAATGATATAGCGCCCCTAGAGTTTCAAGAGGTTAAAAGTGCAGAGAGCATCATGAAGAACAAGGAACACACCAGGCAGGTCCGAGATACTGTTGTGAAGAAGTTTAAAGCCGGATTTGGATACAAAAAGATTTCCTAAGCTTTAAACATCCCAAGGAGCACTGTGCAAGCGATAATATTGAAATGGAAGGAGTATCAGACCACTGCAAATCTACCAAGACCTGGCCATCCTTCTACACGTTCAGCTCATACAAGGAGAAGACTGATCAGAGATGCAGCCAAGAGGCCCATGATCACTCTGGATGAACTGCAGAGATCTACAGCTGAGGTGGGAGACTCTGTCCATAGGACAACAATCAGTCGTATAGAGCACAAATCTGGCCTTTATGGAAGAGTGGCAAGAAGAAAGCCATTTCTTAAAGATATCCATAAAAAGTGTTGTTTAAAGTTTGCCACAAGCCACCTGGGAGACACACCAAACATGTGGAAGTAGGTGCTCTGCTCAGATGAAACCAAAATTGAACTTTTTGGCAACAATACAAAACGTTATGTTTGGCGTAAAAGCAACACAGCCCATCACCCTGAACACACCATCCCCACTGTCAAACATGGTGGTGGCAGCATCATGGTTTGGGCCTGCTTTTCTTCAGCAGGGACAGGGAAGATGGTTAAAATTGATGGGAAGATGGATGGAGCCGAATAAAAAACAAGACAATGATCCAAAACATAAAGCAAAATCTACAATGGAATGGTTCACAAATAAACATATCCAGGTGTTAGAATGGCCAAGTCAAAGTCCAGACCTGAATCCAATCGAGAATCTGTGGAAAGAACTGAAAACTGCTGTTCACAAATGCTCTCCATCCAACCTCACTGAGCTCGAGCTGTTTTGCAAGGAGGAATGGGAAAAAAATTCAGTCTCTCGATGTGCAAAACTGATAGAGACTGGTCAAAGTTGGTCATCAGAGTATGCAGGCTGAAGGGAATAAACAAGGAGTGGCATGGTAATGAAAGTGACTTCCGCTCACAATACAAATATGCACACTTGGTAAGTTGCGAGGGGACGGAACAGTAACAGGTATCATTCACACCGGCAAAGCTTACACAGTCTTCCATTTCCATACAATGGCCGGGGCCTCTACCATCTGATTCTGATTTGGTGTTTTGTAAGTATAAAGGAGAGTGCAGCAGACACAACTGGGGTTTTTTCAGTCTACCACAGCTGCACTCGAGACAAATTTAAACCATCCATTTACTCTGCTCCCAGATTAACTCTATACCTCAAACACAGCCACGGCAATAAGGGAGTGTTACATGTAATATTCCTGCCCCCACTCTCTGTACTGCCTCCTTTTTGGACCTGAGGCTTGTGGTTCCAACCTCATGTACATGCCTGTATGAGTCTTACAGGGATCCAGATCCTTGGCTGTGTCCCAATTGTCTTAACTTTGCACCACCATCTTTCTCATAACCATTAATAGTTGAAATTATTGGATTTGACTGTTTTGCCCTGCTTATCCAGTCATTTTAGATTAGTGCTTACGAGGGACAGGTGAAGAGTTGAAAACACTACAGCTGTTCGGACATGACCAAGGTGTCTACAACTGTTTCCCACCCTCTGATTGCCAATGCGCTACCTTCCTTTACACCCCACCTCCATTCCACCTCCCACACAACCACGAGCTTCTCACAGATGGCAGCCTCCTTAGATGCCTATGGCTTGTGGCAGCCAGTCCCCAGTTTCCTCCACCCAGAGTCTGTCTGGCCAACCCCACCTAACCACCACCCCTCTTTTCCAGTGAGGATTAAACAACATTTGGCCTGCCATTTTGTGGCCTGCCGGATACTCCCTGCCCCTACCCCACCACCTATTTTCAGCCACCAGCAGCCAACCAAGGGCCTATCATGTGGTAGAGGCCCCTTTCTTTAGATCCCCAACATGTTCCCAGTAAAGGATTTTATTTACAATATGTGTGCATAAGATACAGTTTAGTACGCTGTGATGTTTTTGAAAGTAGGTTTTTAAAAATGCTGTGTGGTGTAATTGTCAATTTATAGTATGACATACAGTATGGATTTACTGTTCCTGAATGATATACTTGTTCTCACATGCTTAGGTGAAGATTATTCAGTTGAGAAATGTTGGTCAAGCTTTCATAATTTTCTTTAGTAAAGAATAATTTAATATTTGAGAATACTCTATTTCCAAATTGTCCATTTGTGAGCGACTGGGTTTAAATTTGTATTTTTTTCTACACTCACACAGGAGTAATTAAGGCCTAGTTTTACACATACATATAATTATTAGAATTTTGCATATTTTGATTTGGGGTGCACTAACTGTGGCCATGTACACACCACAACAATGTTCGCCTGCTGAGCTATAGCATAGGCAATAACTAGGTTAATGTCTTCAAGTCTCAGGCAAGGTTATAAATGCACAATTTTGGTAATGTTTCTACTTACTCAGTCAGATAAACTCATGGGTACCATAATCATGTCTCTGTTTGCATTTTGAAGGAAGTTAAAGGTAGTTTCGCTAGAAAGTAGCATTAGCGCAATGACTTGAAGTCTTCGGGATCAGCTAGCATTCTAGATACTGTTATGACTTAAAATTGTGACTAGAACATCAGTGTTCTGTGTGCATTTTAATGGCCTTTGCATTGTTTGAAAAAGTACCGCTCACACAAAAAAAAATGTTTAAGGCATCATTTATTTTGGTCATTATGCTTTACATGACTAGGAATCTTTGGGGATATAATGATGTTTTTAATAAACAATTTGTATTTGTATGACAGTGTTTTGTGGTGTGTTATATCTTGTATTATTTCTAATAGTCAATTTAACCATTGCCATTTCACAATATTCAAGTCACATACAAAGAAGTCAGGTACAAAATGGTGCACAGAAAGTAATTATGAACTTTTAATGAGGTTATCGAATCGGTCACCAAAAACAAGGTTGTACAAAAACACAGACATACACAAAACAAGAATCACCTGCTGTAATAATAATTTAAAACAAAAACTTTTTCAAGACACAACATAGCCATAACATCTAAATTTCACATGTTGCCTCCACTCACAAAAAATACAATTCTGAATCATTGGTAACTTTGTTGATTGCCTCCCCATCCCTGATAACCTCTTAGATAAATTATTTCCTTCTTCTTAGCACCCATTTCTTGGATTTTTCAAGTCGAGATACTTCTATTACTCAAAAAAAGAGACAACTGCCTGGTTGGGAAAGACAGAGAGTTTACTTGTTTGAGAAATAGCCTGCAGATTTAGTTGTGTTGTTATTGGGTGACACCGTATCACGTTGAAGCGATAAGGAACCCAGAGAAAGAGCAGTGGACGTTCTCAGCAGCAAAAACGCCATTGGCCTCATCATCGGGAATCTGAAGGTAGACTGTGTCGTTCACATCGAGCATAAGGACAGTGCTACCGGACATCTGGTCCAGGAAGCCCTTGTTGTACTCATCATAGCTGAACATGACTGGCTTGTCGTTCTTGTACAGAGCCACCAGAGCATGAGCCCCATTCACGTGAATGGTATATGAGAAGTAGTAGACTCCAGGAACCTGGCAAGTGAACTGCCCAGTGGTAGTGTCATAGTGATTCTCCGCATTGTACACCTCATTGTCAAACTTAATAGGTTCCCCAGATGGAGGATAAGGCCTAGCCAGAGAAACAGAGAAAGCAGACATAGGGGCCTTAACAAGAGTAGGCACCATGACCTCACCCATGCCCATGCTCTTTTCGAAAAAGAACTCGCCGGGAGGACCAGGTGGGCCGGGAGGGCCAGCAGGGCCTTGGCCACCATCCTGACCATCAGCACCAGGGAGCCCAGGGGGACCGAGAGGGCCAAGGATTCCCTTAGCGGCCAGTCCAGCTGGGCCAGGTGCTCCAGGGAGACCCGGGTGTCCTTTAAGGCCAGGTGTACCTGCGGCACCAGTAGGCCCAACAGGTCCTCTGGGACCTGTGGCTCCAGCAGCTCCAGCCTCACCTGCCTCACCATTGCGCCCTGGGAAACCTTTGGGCCCGGCAGGTCCTGGGACACCTGAAGCACCAGTTGAACCTGTGTGACCAGTGTCACCTTTGTTACCTGGAGCTCCAGTAGCTCCCATTGCACCAGTTGGGCCTGTTGCTCCAGTATTACCTTGCTTTCCCTGGAAACCTTGTGCTCCCTGATCTCCCTTATATCCCTTTGGTCCCTGGGGTCCCATTGCACCTGTGTCACCTTTGGGACCCATTTCCCCAGTATCTCCCTGGAAGCCTCTTGCACCCTGAGGACCAGTGAGACCCATGGGCCCAGTAGCACCAGTAGCACCGGTATATCCCTGTGCTCCTGGCTCACCCTTCTGACCTGTTGTGCCTGTGCTTCCTACAACTCCCCTCTCACCCTTCTGTCCATTTGCTCCTGGCTTTCCATATCCAGGGATACCGGGAGCACCAGTTGCTCCCGTTGCTCCCTGATGACCTTTAGGACCAGCTGCACCAGGCATACCTGGAGCCCCATTATCACCTGGTTTTCCAGGCATACCTACACCAGGAGCCCCTGTGTGTCCCTTAGCACCTGGCAAACCCATGGGACCAGCGCCCCCATCCCTACCTGGGCTACCTGACTTTCCTGCTTCACCAGGGATTCCTGGCTTGCCTGGCTTTCCAACTCCGGCTGCTCCAGGCTGCCCAGCTGGTCCCATAGGTCCCACAGCTCCTGTCTCACCTTGTGCCCCTGGGATACCCACTCCTCTATCACCCTTAGCTCCTGGCAAACCAGGCATACCTGGATGTCCCTTAAGGCCTGTTTCCCCTCTTGGCCCCATTGCTCCAGGCAGACCATGAGGTCCAGGCTTGCCAGTGGAAGAGATCCCAGCTGGTCCAGAACTTCCAGTAGGTCCAGGCATGCCCCTAGGCCCTTGAAGTCCAGCTGTGCCCCTCTCTCCTTTCTTGCCAGCTGTGCCAGGAACACCAGGCTTACCAGGCCCACCTGAGGAACCAGGTTTGCCAGGTGCCGAGTAGCCAGCAGGTCCGGGTGGTCCGGCAGGGCCCTCGGGTCCAGGCTGTCCCACAGCACTTTCCCCTGGAGGGCCAGGTGGGCCAGGGGGGCCTTCTGGGCCGGGCTCACCTGGCGCACCGGGCTCTCCCGCCACCGACACCACTGTGAGGAAATAGCAAGTCACCTTATTAATACCACAGATTAAAAATGTTCCTCTTGTGATAAATATGTTATTGGCAAATGTCTGTTGGAAATATGTTTTACATTTTCAAAAACAAATTCAAGGAATAGTAATTAATATGTACTATCATGTGTTCTCTGCTGGTTAAGAATTACTACTGTTGTCTGCTATTGTCGCTCATTCTCAAATTATTATTATTTTAATTGAAACAATAGTAAGATAGATAATACCAATAATAACACCCATTTACATATGTGGGGCACCATTTCTTATTTTTTGTGTTTTATTGGATAGGGTATAGAGATAGAGGTGTACAGTAGAGATGAAAGATAAGTGGAAAGAGGGTGCTAGAGCGGTGGGTCAGATTCGAACCCATGCTCACAGCTGCACAGTACATATGATCTAAGGCAGCGGATTAGACTGCTAGACCACCCTATGAAACAAATGAAGGGACTTTGGATCGGAAATACAAGTTTTAAAGCCAGCGTACAGTTCATAATATTGTGCAATGTAGTAGTAAATCCCCAGTATTTTGTTTGAGTGATGGAGGACTGACGTTAATTTTTGGACATGAAAAATGAAGAGGGTTCCAACTTTGAAGAAGTACAGTAATGTGTTACACTCAGCAATTGTCAGAGGAACAATAATAATTTGTAGCTCTGTATTGCTTCCATATTCAAATGTCATGTATGTACATGTGATGAATCCACTTATGTTTTTATACTATGAATCCCAGAATCACCTCCAGACCATTTACCAAGATTGCGTGTTACATTGTTGTTTTGGGTAGGCAAGTTAGTTAGTTAGCCTAGTTAACTATCTAGACAGAAGTAAGACTAGGTGTTTCCCAATTTAACCTCGCTCTGGTTGACATTTGGTTCACACCTCCTTTTTCTGGAAACTTAGTCCTGGGGCTATGTAAGAAGGGCTGATTTATGATCAGCTCCCCCCATCCATGTAATCTTATTCATTGCAATCTAAAATATGAAACTGATTCTAAATCAGCACTACTACTCAGAGACATGTGTAATATATATATATGGCCACTGATCAATGGCAAAGTGTCGGTGTACTCTATGTCATTCAATCTTTTTTGACACTTTTACTCAAAATGTGTATTAATTAAATTGAGAAAACAACCATGTCTACATGCATATTGTGGTCAGAAAAATACTGAGATACTGAGATGCTTGTAGATTACTGATAGAAAAGTTTTTTGTTTCATCTTTGATTGTATAGAATGTTTGTAATTCATACTGTAGGAGTTTTGACTTCTATGTTATTTGTCATGTCTGTACTGAATACATCACCACACATGAAGGTCCTTCTCAGGAAATAAGTTATTGGAATTTTATTGAATTAATTTAATTTAATAATATAAATTATTGTATAGCTAACTGAGCATGCAGTGTGATGGCATAGTGGAATTTACATTTTCCCGAACTTTCTATTGCTGCCCTTTTGTCCAGCAAATGTATGTAAAACCTGCTTGGTGGAGTGAAGTAAATCATCTAACAATGTGAACTAGGAGGAATTGCCCCTTTAAGAGCATTGGGAATGATAGTATAAACTGCTGAAATCAAACCTGCATAGACATTTAAACCTGTTCAATTATTAGCTAAAGTAATCTTCTGTTTTCAACCCGTTCTTATTTCACACCTCCAAAAAAGCAGACATGTCTGACTTAAGAAACTGTAGTATGGGGAGAAAACAAACATTTGTATTGCAGGATGGTGGCATTTAAGGGAGTTGCTTTTCGTTTGCTTTTTTGTGGTCACATGACCCATGGTGTAAAAGACACATCTCCTTGGTCAAATGTAGAGGCCCAGTTTAGGTTAATTTAAAACAGATGTATTTACTTTTTGAAAGGCACACCCAAACAACCACATTGCTGTGTGATTGAACTGTAATTGACAGTGTTAAAATACATATAACATTAACAAGAGGCACCCACTATTTTACACATTACTTCATATGATTTAAAAATACAGTTGATGACTATTGAATTTTACTTTAATTTGCTGCTGCAAGAATTTGAATTAATTGCAAGGCTAACATAAGAAGAATCATAAAATGAAGTAATGCATTTGTTAACTGCAGTATATATCTGACTTAAACAAAAATACAGTATCAGTACTGTTACCATCAGTTAGGTAGGGCAAAGTCAGCTATTCATTACAATAGAGAATTAATAGACAGCTCAACTTGTAGTATTCATGTGCTGTTTTCAACTCAATACATTTTTACATTTTATACATGACTTAAATGAGCCATCAGCTGAACTACAAAGCACCCAAACTTCCAGAACTGAAATGTCCCTTTAATATGTAAAAAGAACTACTGAAATGTCAGCAGATCCTTATGCCCCACTAAGTTCTACACAAATGAATTACTGCTCTAACTGGTCATCCTAAAATCACTTCTTAAGACCTACTGAAGGTACAAAGAGATGGACTGAAAATCCAGTAAAAAATAACATTTTAAATCAATTGCAGTAAAAACATCATGAAGGTCAAAAACACTCAGTCCTAGAATTATGACAAAATAACTTTTGAAGATGTATTATTTAGCCTTAGTGGCAGAAATAACATGTAATAACACATTGTACTCACTTCAGACAGTATGCAACATAATGTGTTATACATGTGCTACTATGAAAATCACGAGGCCTGAAACAGCCATTGGATAAAGATCCAGATCCCAGTAGCCAATGACTACGCTACATTTGATTTGGTAAAAGCTCATGTTTCAAATTAGAGAAGTGCTCTCGCACTAACTGTATGTCTGTTTGTTCCTGTGCAAGAACTGAAAGCTGAAATCATCAGATGTAAATTGGTAAGTGGACAAATTTGCAAATTAGTATGTTTATGGTGAAGTGTGAAGAAGTCAGACATATGATTGACTATAGTTGAACTGTCACGTTGAAATTGCTGTGATAGAGTTTCAATGGACAAAGACATCACTGGACCATACTAGGCAATGTAGATTAGGATGCTGGTTCTTACCGTGACCCTTCACAGAGTAGGGCTGGTATTGAGGGGCGACCTTCATCACCTTCTTCACCACATATGAACCACTACCATGAACAGCCGTCAAGGCCACCAGGAGGATGAGGATGCTCAATACTCGTACTTCCATTTTCTAAGGTTAAATCTGCAAATTAAACAAAAAATATTAAATACTGCTTACACATCTTTAGAAGTTGCAATAATAACAAAATGATTTAGTAACCCAGGGACTCTTTCTTCTCTCTGCATACTGCACATACACCGGATTGCACACATTTCAGATTACATGTAAGTACAACAAATGAGACAGATATCATGGAACCCATTTGAATAGTGAGTCTCAGCCTCCTAGATATCTCATCCTGTTCTCACAGAACTTTGTCTATCCTGCTTGGTTTTATAAGGCACCAAAATCTTTTCCACCTGCCCTGTCATAGCTCACATCCAGTGGGAGTAGGAGTCAGGCCTCAGAAGGGCCCTAGTGTTCACTACCCCAAGAGATGAAGAGGATAGAGAGGAATAGCACACATACCGGCATTCAGTTGAATGAGTATGAGTTCCAAAAAGGGGTAAGAAATCTTCAGCACCACTGTCCTTCTACTGCTGCTGTATATCCTTAGGTTAGGAGCAAGTTGGAGAGTCTGCTGCCTCCCAGTACAATGATGTGAGTATTTATACAATATCTGCCCCTTACATCATAAAAAAGCCACCACCACACAAGTACCTCCCTTCTCAGAGCTAAACTGTAATTTGCTGACAGATCTGCAGGCATGTCACATCAGGATGCCTATTTGCTTTGAATATTTAGACAAATGATAAGATCTTATTTTAGTCTTCTAACCCCAACTAAAAAATAATCAGGTTTAGACACATGTAAAATGGTTTACTATTTAGTTTTAAGACTATTTACAATATTTGCTCTTGTTGGGTTTTGAGTTTAAATTTCCTCTACCTGGTGTGGTGAACATAGCTACTCAGAGCTAATCTAGATGTAGATGACAAAATATACACTACCGTTTGGTGTCACATAGAAATGTCCTTGTTTTTGAAAGAAAAGCACATTTTTTGTACATTAAAATAACATCAAATTGATCAGAAAGACAGTGTAGACATTTTTTATGTTGTAAATGACTATTGTAGGTGGAAATGGCTGATTTTTTAAATGGAATATCTACATTGGACTACAGAGGACCATCATCAGCAACCATCACTCCTGTGTTCCAATTGCACGTTGGGTTAGCTAATCAAGTTAAACATTTTAAAAGGCTAATTGATCATTAGAAAGCCCTTTTGCAATTATGTTAGCACAGCTGAAAACTGTTGTTCTGATTAAATAAGCAATACAACTGGCATTCTTTTGACAAGTTGAGTATCTGGAGCATCAGCATTTGTGGATTCGATTACAGGCTCAAAATGGCCAGAAACAAAGACCTTTCCTCTGAAACTCATTAGTCTATTCTTGTTCTGAGAATTGACAGCTTTTCCATGTCAGAAATTGCCAGGAAATTGAAGATTTCATACAACGCAGTATACTACTCCCTTCACTGAACAGCGCAAACTGGCTCTAACCAGAATAGAAAGAGGAGTGGGAGGCCCCGGTACACAACTGAGCAAGAGGACAAGTACATTAGAGTGTCTAGTTTGAGAAACACCTCACAAGTCCTCAACTGGCAGCTTCATTAAGTTGTACCCGCAAAACTTCAGTCTCAACGTCAACAGTGAAGAGACGACTCTGGGATTACTGGCCTTCTAGGCAGAGTTAAAAAGAAAAAGCCATATCTCAGACTGGCAAATAAAAATAAAATATTAATATGGGCAAAAGAACACAGACACTGGACAGAGGAACTCTGCCTAGAAGGCCAGCATCCCAGAGTTGCCTCTTCACTGTTGACGTTGAGACTGGTGTTTTGCGGATGCTATTTAATGAAGTTTTCAGGTGTGCTACATTAATTGCAAAAGAGTTTTCTAATGATCAATTAGCCTTTTAAAATGATGAACTTGGATTAGCTAACACAACCTGCCATTGGAACACAGAAGTGATGGTTGCTGATAATGGGCCTCTGTACACCTATGTAGATATTCTATAAAAAATCTTCAGTTTCCAGCAACAATAGTCATTTACAACATTAATAATGTCCTACACTGTATTTCCGATCAATTTGATGTTACTTTAATGGATAAAAAGTGTGCTTTTCTTTATAAAACAAGGACATTTTTAAGTGATGCCAAACTTCTGAATGATGTGTTTATTTCATATTCAGTTTATCAATGATAAATAATCACATTTATCAGACACATGTTAAATGTTTTATTTGTATTTTTATTATTCCATGACCCTCTACAAAAATATCCAGCTAAAAAAAATCTATAAACAACCCCTGGTTTTTGGAGCCCATATAGTGGAATCATTGCCTCAGAGATGGCATTTGAGGATAGGATATGCATCTCCAGTTTACATCTGTCCCAACCTGTCTGTATTTGAGGACCTGTCTGTTACCTTTCCAGACTGCCTGAACATCTCCCACCCCTCCTATGATAAGGTAAACTAAAACACTGGATGTGCAGCAGAAGTATGGGCAGGAACAAAGTCTACTGGCTCCTCTTTTGACCTAATATTCCAACAGTTATAATAGGACCTAAATCTACATTTACCTAAGGCTGAACGCACTTGGCCTTTTACCCTAAAATGAACATAGCAGCATGGATTATGTTTGGTCAGCGTGTCTGTTTGATTGAGAACATAGGGAACCTTTCATTTTGTCCACTATTTCAGGCCTAACAGTTTATAGTCCTTAACTTGTGTATTTTTGTTAGTGCTTCACCCTCAAAACAGCCATTAAAGCTATAAAAAGAAGTACTGGAAAAGCCATTTGTGTTGGACTTTATTTTATCTCATGCAGTGTAGTTTGTGGTGGATAGCCGGTGCTCTTGAGATGCAGTAGCAAGACCTCAACACAAGGGGGCATGTTCTGCCAGTCAACTTCCTTGGGATGAGAAGTGGCCTTGCCTCGGACTGGCCTTCTTATTTGTGGAATCTTCTACCATATACACTACAAGTCAAAAGTTTTAGAACACCTACTCATTCAAGGGTTTTTTCTTTATTTTTTTTACTATTTTCTATATCGCAGAATAATAGTGAAGACATCAAAACTATGAAATAAGACATATGGAATCATGTAGTAACCAAAAAAGCTTTAAACAAACCAAAATACACTACCGTTCAAAAGTTTGGGGTCACTTAGAAAGGTCCTTGTTTTTGAACGAAAAACACTTTTTTTGTACATTAAAATAACATCAAATTGATCAGAAATACAGTGTAGACATTGTTAATGTTGTACATGACTATTGTAGCTGGAAACGGCAGATTCTAAATGGAATATCTACGGTACATTGGCGTACAGAGGCCCATTATCAGCAACCATCACTTCTATGTTCAAATGGCACGTTGTGTTAGCTTATCCAAGTTTATCATTTTAAAAGGCAATCGTTAGAAAACCCCTTTGCAATTATTTTAGCACAGCTGAAAACTGTTGTGCTGTTTATAGAAGCAAATAAACTGAACTTCTTTAGACAAGTTGAGTAGCTGGAGCATCAGCATTTGTGGGTTCGATTACAGGCTCAAAAAGGCCAGAATCAATAGGGGTGAAGACAGGGGTGAAGAGGAAGGGGTATGCTGTACCAGGATTCTGTGGAGGATTCCTATATTAAACGTGTAACCAAGAAACCCCCTCCACAAAGGTTATAATTAAACATTCCTAGAACATGAAACTTGTTTGAACTTTTCTAATTTTAGAATTAGACCGAATTAACTGTAATTTTCCTAAGTGCTGACTTGCATAGTTATAAGGGCACAAGGCGAGACCCAGATGCAGACACGGGAGGCAGATAGTTTGTGTCTTTGATATTTATTAATCATTCCAAAAGGGGTAGGCAAAAGAATGGTCATGGCTAGGCAAAAAGGTCAAAAACAGTTCAGAGTCCAGGAGGTCCAGAGTGGTAGGCAGGCTCAAGGTCAGAGCAGGCAGAATGATCAGGCAGGTGGGTACGGAGTCCAGAAAACAGGCAAGGGTCAAAACCGGGAGGACTAGGAAAAAGATATTAGAAGCAGGAGTACGGGAAAGCATGCTGGTTGACTTGAAATACATACAAGACAAACTGGCACAGAGAGACAAGAAACACAGGGATCAATACACCAGGGAAAATAAGTGACACCAGGGAAAATAAGTGACACCTGGAGAGGGTGGAGACAATCACAAGGACAGGTGAAACAGATCAGCGTATGACAATAGTTGATAGTTATAACACTTAATTGTGTTTGACAAACATTGTTTTAACTTGTCACTATCAAATGAAACACTGAAATATCCAAGATTAAGTAGTGTAAAGGTGTCTAATTTCTAAAACATTGGAATGAGAGCAAAATTTATGTGACACTAGATAATTCTATGCAGTTAGCTGAAGATACTTTCAGGCACCTACTACAAATGCCAAGCATGTTTTTAATTCTGTTCATACATGAACAGCCCTTGAACAACTCTGTATTCATTACTGTGTGTTCTATAGTGCTGTGAAACTGTTGCTGTACCTTTTACTGTGGTGGCATCCAGTATTTTCCTGTGCCACCTATTCTGATAGGCCTTGGCCATACTGTATTATTTCAAACTCTGACTCTGTTTGTGTTTATGGCCCACATAAGAAGCCTGACCATCCCAATTTTAGTCATTTTTAGCTAAATGACAGAGCAAGAGAGGGTGCAGTCAGGATTTTATACATTTCTAGGTTCAGATAATTCTAGTTCACTTTTTTATTTTAAACAGTGCTAACCACAAGCAGCCAAACACATTTTCTGTTTTTAGATTGTTTTTTTATTTTATTATGCTTCTATATGTAAAGGAAACAAAATGCATGATGTGCCTTAGGGCTAACACTGTAATTTGGTTACTTTCTATGTTTTCACAACATAGCATTTTGTCATGTTCTACACTCTAGCATGCATCTATGAATTACTCAATGTTCTTGTACTTGGTGGTAGTATCCTGTATTTTAAGACTATGAAAATACATGACTTATTTTTCCCTCGTCCTCTGCTCAACTCATTACTGTTACACAGTGACTTGATGTGGTGGAACTCCATTGTAATAACCATAAGGGATTAGGGTAACTGCCTTAGAAATGAACATCAATGACATAGCCTTCATATTGTCTATTGCTGTGCACTGTAAAATACACAATACACTTCACCACTTCAAAGACATGATATATGATCCAAACATGTTCTTACTGACCGTTGATGATTTGTCATTCTTACTCCTGCACATACTGAAAAGTTTATCCATATGCTTGTGAAATTGTATGCCAAACATATTATATCTTTCCTCTTTTTGAAAATAGATAAAGGATAAAGAGGAATAAGAGTGGGAAGTAGAGACTTGGCAACTTCTCTTATGACCTTACTGGAGTGGTCTGCAAACACTGTCCTACGGATATCCTGGCTCTCTTTATGATGTAACACACAGTAAGAGGGTTTAAGACCACTGCTAACATTGAATTCACAGTAGCACTTGTAGTGTGTCAACTTGTGGGATAATAACAGTGTCTGGAAAAAATGTTTCCTATTTGGTATGTTTTTGTGCACTTCAGGGCTCAAAAACTGATGTTTCAGATTTCTCCTCCTGCTGACCGGACCTATCCACACCCAGGAGAAGTGTATAATTGGCAGTTGATGTAAGGGAGACCAAACCCAGCACGTGAGCTAAACTAAGGCTAAAGATATCCCATCATGTCTGGGATACGGATTTAACATTTCAACAAACTCAATGTACCACTAAGAGGTACTTTGAGCTTTATGAATGAAGGGTTGATGGCGGCCCATGTGACTGATTGGTAGAGAAATTACAGGGTCCCAAAGACAAACATCCCCGAATGGATCCTTACGTGGAACGGTCCTGAGGAGTGGCGGTCACAGAAACAGGTCAATTCCTAGTCATCATAAAATATTGTGTCTTAGTTGGTAATTCCTTGAAATGTAATGTGTTCATTAATTAATTACTTGAAGAGCTCTTGATTGTTATGTTAAAAGTATTCTTGTTGCAATAGTGATTTTCTTTCTATGGTTATGCTATTCCTGGGGTATTCTGGGCCTTTAAACTGCTAATCCCTGAAAGCACCAAAAACTGGTATAATGTCAGCCAACCAGATACTGTGTTACTACTCCCGGAAGAAAAACTTGAGCAGTGATTGGATTCCTTGTAATCAAGAAGGATAGCACTTTACATATGACAGATTTCTTCCAATTCATTATCTTGTAAAAATAATGACCATAATGTTTTTGAATTTCCCTGTCTTGTTTCTATTCTACTGTGGCTTGTCTTCAAAAATTCCCAAACAAACAGAAGACAGTCTTAATGACGCAGGCAAACATGAATGCTTATTGTGTAATCATTTAAGGGTATCAAAGTTAAATAAAGCCATCTTAAATGGGTTCTTCAGCACGTAAGTGTTGGTGGTAGAGTCCTGTATTTAAGCATAATAACTAATCCAAGACAGAAAGCCTATGAAAATTGCAGGTTTAGCTGTCTTCATGGGATCATTTCAGCACCAGCATGCAGCTGTCAGTGTGAAAGCAATAACAGACGTGAGTGTCATTTAAGACAATGCAGAATTAACTATGATGCCAATCACATGTGAAATTTTATTGACTTGAATTAATATGCTTCTGACTCAAACTCTGTATGGTAAACTTTACTTCTCAATATCCTGTACCTTAAAGTATATGTGATTGAACTAGGGTTGCACATTTTGGGGAATATTTAGGGGTGGAAACTTTCCGTAGGAATTAACGAGAATATATGGGTAATTCCTGGGAATATATGGGAATTAATGAAAATATATGCAAATTAATATTAATACCATTTAAATGTAGATGTTTTTTGCATTGGGTATACAGTATTTATTACCATATCATATGAAGACAAACATAAGCCTTTTGCCTTTTCAGAAGTAGGGTTACTACTTCTGAAAATACATAATTGCATAATAGACATAATTGCAAATGATTAAATCCTTCTAATAGAAAAAAAATACAATTTAGTTACAAATTGAACTTTAATTAAATGAGTTGACTCTTTGACGATAGATAGGGCAGGCTCATTCCTGTCGCATTCACAGCCATATAAGGAGACAATGAAAAACAGATCCTCAAAAATCCTGCTCATTTCCTGGTTGCAGTTTCATCTTGGTTTTGCCTGTAGCTTCTGTTCTGGGACACTCACAGACAATATCTTTGCAGTTCTGGAAATGTCAGAGTGTTTTCTTTCCAAAGCTATCAATTATATGCATAGTCGAGCATCTTTTTGTGACAAAATATTGCGCTTAAAACGGGCACGTCTTTTTATCCAAAAATGAAATACTGCCCCTAGAGTTCCAAGAGGTTAAAAGTTGCATCATACTGCAGCACACCATGCGTGCTGCTGCAGCATTCTGTGGCACATCATTTAATTCTCAGCTATTTCTTGTGTTTCTGCAAGTTATTGCTAGTTTGACCACCAGAGGGCATCTTTGAGAAGAATTTGATAGTATTCCGTATTGGCATTACCAGAGAATTTAAACATTTTTAGTAATAACATAGATTTTAAGAAATTTGGCTTAATTCATTTGATTACTATTATAGAGTTTCAAATGGTGATGTCACTCACTCTGAGACCTGGAAGTAGTTGTTCACCTTTTATTTTACCTTAATTTAACTAGGCAAGTCAGTTAAGAACAAATTCTTATTTTCAATGATTGTCACGAATCCCGTTTCCTGAGTCTGTTTTTTGCCTGTGTTCTGTCCTGGAGTGTTTTTTCCGGCGTCCTGGAACGCACCCTGTCTGGTTGCCGGGCAAGGTAACCAGTTGGGAGTTCTGATTACCCGCACCTGTATCCCATCAGATATCTGCACACCTGGTCCTGATCATCATCTCTCCTCTTCATAAGCCCGGACCTGACATCCTTTCCCTGCCGGATCGTTAGCCATGAACAGTATGTTGTGCCATAGTATCAGCCTCAAGTTGGATAGAATTTGTTTTGTTGTTTTTTACGTATTGCTTGCCTTAAAATTACCTCCGTTTGTTCTGTCTTCAGTTACTCACCCGGATCATTTACCCCATTCCCGCCTGGTCGACGTCAGATTCCGCTACCCCATTGGATCCACCTATTTACTCCCATCAACTCACCACCGCTGCCCACTACGCCACCTGGATATATCTACCCATTCACATTCACTTGTAAATAAATACTCACCTTCTTCCTACTCTCCTTGTCCTGGTCTGCTTCTGGGTTCGATTTTGAAAAAACTTGACAGAACGATCCGGCCAAGGATGAACCCAGCGGACCTGGACTCCGTTTGCCATGCCATTACCCAGCAGGGGAAGACATAGGGACAACACAAGACGGCGCTACAGGAGATAGCGGGTTCAATCCAGAACTTATCTGCTAGCTTGACACAAATCCAGGATCAGCTCAGTTTGCCGGCGATTCATTCACCACCTGTTTCACCCATCTCACCTTCCATGTCTGGTGTGGTTTCCTTCCGTGAACCCAAGGTACCGACGCCTGATAAATATGAAGGGGATTTGGGAAGATGCCGTTCGTTTCTTATGCAGTGTGGGTTAGTGTTTGATCTGCAGCTCCATTCTTATGCCACTGACAAGGCTAGGATAGCCTTTGTTATTGAACTGCTGCGTGGAAGAGCTCTGGAATGGGCTTCAGCCATTTGGGAACGACAGGAGACCTGCATGGCTTCATACCAGGAGTTCACGGGAGAGATGAGAAAGCTTTTTGACCATCGAGTCTGAGGTAAGGACGTAGCTAAACGTTTGTTCATCTTCGCCAAGGAGCTCGCAGTGTGGCAGACTTTATGATCGAGTTCAGGACATTGTCTGTGGAGAGTGGTTGGAATGAGGAGTCACTACAAGCGGCTTTTTACCAGGGGTTGTCGGAGCAACTCAAGGACGAGCTGAGATCCTATCCAGAGCCTAATGACCTAGACAGCTTGGTCACTTTATCTATTCGGGTAGATAATAGAGTCCGAGAGAGAAGGAGGGAGAAGCAGTGGGGCCCATCCAATCAATCAGCAACTCGGTTACCATTCGGTTCAGGAAGTGAACCAGAATGTATTGATCGTTATTCTCCACACGGGATTAGTGGAGGGGTCTTGCCACCAGATCCTGAACCAATGCAAGTGGGTCGACACGGGCTAACTAAGGAGGAGCGCCAACGTAGACGTGAGACCAACAGCTGTCTCTACTGTGGTAGCTCGGGACATTACATCTCCGCTTGTCCACAGCGCCCGTTAAACTGCCCGGCTCGCTAGTTTTGGGAGGAATTTTAGCGAGCTAGTTTCAACCTCTCAAAGATCCTGTCAGACCCCGTTTTCCTGCGACCCTTATGAATAAGGATCAGAGCTTAGAGATGAACGCTTTTATCGATTCAGGTGCCGATGGCAGCTTTATTGATGCCGACTTGGTGGAACAGCTGGGGATTTCCAAGGAGCAATTGCCGGAAGCCATTGAAGCAACCACTCTGAACGGCAGTAGTCTGGCACGGATCACTATGAGGACTGAACCGGTTAAGATGTTGTTGTCGGGGAATCATTCAGAGTTTATCTCCTTCTTCATTCTGTCCTCGCCCCATGTTCCTCTGGTTCTTGGTTACCCCTGGCTGAAGGAACACAATCCCTCGTTTGATTGGGTGATGGGTAAGGTAACTAGTTGGAGCATTGATTGTCATGCTAACTGCCTTAGGACTGCCTGTTCTCCTGCCGTTTCCAGTCAGGTCAGTGACTCTGCTCCTCCTGATTTGTCCCTGGTTCCAGAAACATATCACGAGTTGGGTGAAGTATTCAGTAAACAGAAGGCTCTGTCCCTTCCTCCCCACCGACCTTATGATTGTGCGATTAATCTGTTTCCTGGAGCTGCCTTTCCCAAGGGACGGTTATACAGTATCTCACGACCTGAACGTGAGGCCTTGGAGATCTACATCAAGGAATCTCTAGCTGCAGGTCTCATTCGGCCCTCGTCATCACCTCTGGGAGCAGGATTTTTTTTTGTGAGCAAGAAGGATGGCTCTCTTCGACCATGTATTGATTATCGGGGTTTGAATGATATTACGGTCAAGAACAAGTATCCCCTGCCCTTGATGAGCTCGGCTTTAGATTCTTTACAGGGTGCTACGGTTTTTACGAAGCTTGATTTACGTAATGCTTATCATTTGGTTCGGATCAAAGAGGGGGACGAGTGGTTGACTGGGTTCAATACTCCGATGGGACATTTTGAGTACCAGGTGATGCCGTTTGGACTGACCAATGCTCCTGCTGTGTTCCAAAGTATGGTGAATGACGCTCTGAGAGATATGATAGGTATTTTTGTGTTCGTTTACCTGGATGATATCCTCATCTTCTCGAAGGAGCTTTCTAGCCACGTTCAGCATGTCAAGCAGGTCCTGCAGCGGTTATTGGAGAACCGTCTGTTCGTGAAGGCTGAGAAGTTTGATTTTCACGCCCACACGACGTCCTTCCTCGGGTACATCATCTCCAGGGGAGAGATCAAGATGGACCAAGAGAAGGTTCGGGCGGTTCGGGATTGGGTCCAGCCCGGTACGAGATTGCAGCTCCAGAGATTCCTGGGGTTTGCAAATTTTTATCGGAGGTTTATCCGTGATTACAGCCGGGTGGCCGCCCCTTTAACTGTACTGACGTCTTGCACCAGAAAGTTCTGTTGGTCTCCTGAGGCAGACCGAGCATTTCTAGATTTGAAGAGCCGATTCACCAACGCCCCGATTCTCTCTCAACCTGACACTTCCCGTCAGTTCGTTGTGGAGGTGGATGCGTCTGATGTGGGGGTGGGCGCCATCCTGTCCCAGCGTAGCTCCACTGACGGTAAACTCCATCCCTGCGCCTTCTACTCTTGTCGTCTTTCTCCAGCTGAAAGAAACTACGATGTGGGTAACCGGGAGCTTCTCACTGTGAAGCTTGCCTTGGAGGAGTGGCGTCACTGGTTGGAGGGAGCGGAGCAACCGTTTGTGGTCTGGACTGACCACAAGAATCTGGCTTACGTGCAATCGGCTAAACGTCTCAACTCTCATCAGGCGCGGTGGGCTTTGTTTTTTGGACGCTTCAATTTTTCCCTGACGTTCCGACCTGGGTCGAAGAACGGGAAGGCGGACGCCCTGTCCCGGATGTTCTCCAAGATGGAGGAGAATGGGGCCAAGACTGAGACGATCTTTCCCCGAAAGTTGTCGTGGGAGCAGTTACATGGAGGATTGAGGAGGAGGTTGATGGCGGCTCTTCGGACACAGCCCGGGCCCGGTAACGGTCCACCCAGTTGGTTGTGGGTGCCTGAGTCGGTTCGTTCTGCTGTCTTTCAGTGGTCCCACGCCAGCAAGATAGCTTGTCACCCTGGTGTTGCTCGGACTATGGCGCTACTGCGCAGACGATTTTGGTGGCCTGCCATGGGAGAAGATACCCGGAGGTTTGTTGCCGCTTGTCCTGTTTGTGCGCAGAATAAGAGTACCAATCGGGGCAGCTCTGGGCTTCTTCACCCCCTACCTATTCCCCGGCGAACTTGGTTGCATCTGGCCCTGGATTTTGTCACGGGGTTGCCCTCTTCTGTTGGTAACATGGTTATTCTGACCATTGTGGATAGATTCAGCAAGTTTGCCCACTTTGTTCCCCTCTCCAAGCTGCCTTCTGCCACTGAGACATCCGAGATCCTGGTTAGGGAGGTGTTCAGGGTCCACGGGTTGCCCTGTGGCATTGTTTCTGACAGGGGTCCTCAGTTTACCTCTGCTGTCTGGAAATCCTTCTGTTTGGCCATTGGAGCTACAGTCAGTCTCACATCTGGATTTCACCCCCAATCTAATGGTCAGGCGGAGAGAGCCAACCAGAAGATGGAGTCCACGCTGCGCTGTCTTGTTTCCTCTGATCCCACCTCTTGGTCCTCTCAATTACCCTGGGTCGAGTCTGCTCATAATACTCTCCCTTCATCTGCCACTGGGATGTCTTCCTTCCAGTGCCTGTACGGTTACCAACCTCCCTTGTTTCCTTCTCAGGTGCGGGATCTCTCGGTTCCTTCTGTCCAGACCCACATTCGTCGTTGCCACCGCACCTGGCATCGGGCCAGGAAGGCCCTCCTTAAGGTTTCTGACCGGCATCAGATCCAGGCGAATCGTTGCCGTATTCCTGCCCCCGCTTATACCGTCGGTGATAGGGTTTGGTTGGCTACACGTGATCTTCCTCTACGGACTGAGTCGAGGAAACTGTCACCGAAGTTCATTGGTCCGTTTGTAGTGGAAAAGATCATTAATCCTGTTGTGGTCCGACTCAAGAACGCACCCGAACGCACCCTGTCTGGTTGCCGGGCAAGGTAGCCAGTTGGGAGTTCTGATTACCCGCACCTGTATCCCATCAGCTATCTGCACACCTGGTCCTGATCATCATCTCTCCTCTTCATAAGCCCGGACCTGACATCCATTCCCAGCCGGATCGTTAGCCATGAACAGTATGTTGTGCCATAGTATCAGCCTCAAGTTGGATAGAATTTGTTTTGTTGTTTTTTACGTATTGCTTGCCTTAAACTTACCTCTGTTTGTTCTGTCTTTAGTTACTCACCCGGATCATTTACCCCATTCCCGCCAGGTCGTCGGAGGATTCCGCTACCCCATTGGATCCACCTATTTATTCCCATCAACTCACCACCGCTGCCCGCTACTCCACCTGGATATATCTACCCATTCACATTCACTTGTAAATGAATACTCACCTTCTTCCTACTCTCCTTGTCCTGGTCTGCTTCTGGTTTCGATTTTGAAAAAACGTGACAATGATGGCCTAGGAACAGTGGGTTAACTGCCTGTTCAGGAGCAGAATGACAGATTTGTACCTTATCAGCTCAGGGGTTTGAACTTGTAACCTTCCAGTTACTAGTCCATCGCTCTAACCTCTAGGCTACCCTGCTCTGCAATGCAGGGGCTTTTGTGGAGCAATGGGTTTACGATGCTTCGATGGTGGCTTTTGTGTATGTTTTTGCAGAGGGTCACTGGTTTGCGCCCAGGGGCGAGGGGCGAGGGGAGGAACAGAAGCAAAACTGTTACTCAGGTTAAATAAAGGTGAAATAATTTTTTTTTTTTTTTATCGCTAAAAAACAGAACTTATATTAGTGCATTTTTTTACCCTGACAGCTCCTATTAGTTCTATTAAGCACCATGGCACCAACTCGCCTTTCGAACATTCTATTCCCAGCTTAACGTTCAACGTCACAATTTCTAATTCACTATTGTTGGCAATGAGACCTGCTCACGTTGTTTTATAGTTAAAATGCAAACAACACAACGTAAACAACAAAAATAATATTGGTACTCTGAAGTCTTCCCATTGTTTCCTATGGGGGAAATATAGGTTTGTCTGTCTATTTCGGCAAATATGTCGCAAAGTGTATATTTAGATTTTTTTCAAGTCGGGTGGAACCGGTGTGAAATGGCAAGTTTTAGCGGGTTGTGCGCTAATAGAGTTTCAATCGGTGACGTTACTTGCTCTGAGACCTGGAAGTAGTTGTTCCCCTTGCTCTGCAAGGGCCGTGGCTTTTGTGGAGCGATGGGTAACGATGCTTTGAAGGTGGCTGTTGTCTGTGTGCAGAGGGTCCCTGGTTTGAGCCCAGGTAGGGGCGAGGAGAAGGACGGAAGCAAAACTTTTACATGGGCACCATTTTAATCATTAGAATCTCCACTTTATAATTATGTAAGTCTGGGCAGCGAGCATGTTTGTCTTCGATCGCTAGACCAGAAATAGTCAAACATTTTATTTTTTCCCAAATTTTTCATTACGCAGACATAAGCTCAGTTGACACTATCGAGGTGCGGATGTTTACTTTCTACACAAGTAGTTTTTTTCCAGTTTCGTCCAACAAACAGATTGTAGTGGTAAAATAGAAAGGGAAACATTTTTATGGAATTCTAAGCATCACTCCAGTCAAAACAGGCTCTGCAAACATTCAATCCCATTATTATGCTATGGGCTCGTGCTAGTGTTCCAGCTTAGCCAATGTTCTTAAGCCGTTTTGACTTGTTCTTTTGTCCACACTATAGATAGCGAATTTACGAAAGCACAAGAATGTCCATTGAGAAAGCACAACTACTACACAATTTAGCTAAGCTAAGAATGACTAGAATAATCAAGTCAATAAACATTGTGTAGTTAGATTGCCTATAGTTAACATACTGGCAAGTTTGATCTTTAACTACTAAAGTTAGGTAGCTAGCTAACATACTGGTATATACTGCTGTAATGATATGCTAAGTGGTTCGTAAGGGCAGCTTAGCTAACAAATTGTCAGCCAACATAACGTGTAAGGTAACTTATTTGAAAAGTCACTACTTCATTACATTGAGTAGCAAGCTACCCCTTTGTCATTGGGGAAATCTGGTCTGTGATAGGAGGGGGGGCTCACACCTAGCTAGGCTATTAGACTATTCTTTAGTAAAGGTTGAATAGTCTATTGTTCAGCTATTAGCCCTCCTCCCCAACTTGCAACAAATTGCTGTTCCCTTCTCATTCCATTCCCTCTTCCACATGTCATCATTCTGCTCCTGAGTGGCTCGCTTGCGGATGTGCTGACAGGATATGGCAGCATCTTCGGTTGTGCTTCAAGAATTCTGCATACAGTTGCAAGTTTGTATGAAGGTGTGGTTATTCACAGGCAAATTGTTATATGCTATGGAGGTACATTTGTGTCTTTTTGTCGAGAGCAAAACCTTTTTTATTTTCAATCCAAAATAATTGTTCTGAAAGCAACTTTTTGCAGACACAAAGGAAGTCAAAGCGGACACCTACGAAGATGACATCTCAGGTAAGCAGCACTGGGCTGTATTGACTTGTCCTAAAAATGACATCTGCTGCTTTAGATTGAATGGTCATGTCTCAGTTGTTTTCATATCTATAAAAAAGAAGCTGTTTTCTTTACTTTCAGAGAGCAAGCTGACCAAGGGGTTGAAAATGTAGATATTGCCAGATTTTCACTCTCCGAGGAACAGGCCGTGGAAGATTTATTGCTGGCAAAAGTGTCCATAACCAGAGGTAATTAAACTGTCTGTGTTCTTTTTCTACATCTCTGCCTGTCTTGTTGTACATGGAACCTGTCTCACATGCATTAATTAAAAAACCCTTAAGATGTCAGCTGCTAATTTTCAGATTTACACCACATAAACACAACCATTTTCACTGGACTATCTGTTGCTGCCAAGTCATGATTTCCCTGGGGGTTAACCTTGCAATAATCAAGCGGTGAGACACATAGCCCTCTATATTTAAATGTTTGAGGTACACTGATAGGTGTCTGCGTCACATACAGTGTCTTCTATTGACATTATCTTCTATTGTTTGTCTTCATGTGTCTGTATTTCAGCATAAAGTACTCTGTAGCCACTTAGTATGAACACCAGGTGAGACCACACATACAGAATAACAGTGTATCTTCTACACTTCATCCCTCTCACCCTTCTCCCTAAATCCTCTAGGTTTTATCAGCTGTTTTGGTGAACCCCTCCCATATCTGAACTGGCTGTCACAGAGGGCACAGCATGATCATAGGTGAGATGTCACTTGGTCGGGTCAACAGGAAGTATTATTAAAGAGATGATTTACATTGAATTACTGACAGAGATGTCGTAGTCCCAGAGTTAATGATCAAAGGTCAGTTTTGCATTTCATCTCTTGATTTAAGATGACTGACTGTGTAAGAATTTTAAAAAGCAAGGCTTAATCATGCTCTGTCGTCTGCAGGTATGTTTTGATGTGAGAGAGGAAGCCAGTCCCAAATGTTAGGGTAGCACTGTAATTCATGAATCACATGCTGTCTGCCGCTGTTCTTACCTCTTTCCCTTTCTGTCTTCTATACCTCTCTCCCCACCTCGTCTTTATTCCTCGTTTTATAATGCACGCCATATGTGCATTTAAGTTCAGATTTAACTTGTATTTACACTATTACAATTATCATAATTATAATGCATTTATAATACCTGGATAATGAATTTCTTTCAATAAAGCGTTTCACATTCTCCACTGGTTGAAATTAAGTATCTTATTGAAATACTATCCTGTGTCCTCAGATTAATGCAGATGAAGGGAGTTAGATATGCATAGTTTTTTTCCTGTATATATGTCATAAAGTGCTGTACAGAAACCCAGCCTAAAACCCCAAACAGCAAACAATACAGGTGTAGAAGCTGGAGACTTATATTTCCCTCACTAACTTTAAACATCAGCCACCCAAGCAGCTAACCGATCGCTGCAGCTGTACATGGGCCATCTGTAAATAGCCCATCCAATCTACCAACCTCATCCCCATATTATTTTTATTTACTTTTCTGCTCTTTTGCACACCAGTATTTCTACTTGCACATCATAATCTGCACATCTATCACTCCAGTGGTAATTTAGCTAAATTGTAATGACTTGCTACTATGGCCTATTTATTGCCTTATCTCGTCACGCAATTGCACACACTGTATATAGACTTTATTTTTTTCTATTGTGTTATTGACTGTACACTTGTTTATTCCATGAGTGACTCTGTGTTGTTGTTTGTGTCGCACTGTTATGCTTTATCTTGGCTGCAGTTTGCAGTTGTAAATGAGAACTTGTTCTCAACTAGCCTACATGGTTAAATAAAGGTGAAATATATATAAAAAATAAAAAAAACTAGCTCAGAACCGAAAGTTAGCAAATTAAAAGCTATTGTACCCAAATTCACCACGAGATGACAACATAGGACAATATAATACTTTGTACAGAAGTGCAGCTACTAGAACAGAAGGCAATAATGGGTTTTTGGAAGGCAAGACGGGTTCTATATAGAGCAATTTATCATATTTCCCAGCATACTCTATTGCAGGGTGATTTTCCCAATTGTTTGTTTTAATATCTTTTTGCATGTACATTGATTTGTTGATTAATTTTATGCTACACAAAGATAAATAGCATACATTTGACTGAGATGGTTGTTCCAATTTAGAGGTAGTCTCAGTATTCAATCTCCCATCCTTTCACAGCATTTTAAGGCTGCGCTGAAACAATGATTTATCAATGACCCAAGCCCAGCTCAGTTAATCCCTACCATTGTGTCGCTGAGTCATCATAATACTTCAGCAAATGTACATTACACTAGGGGCATAGGTAGACACAATGTAAGTAACCTCATGTATGTCCCTCTAACTGCTCTGAATTCCTCTGCTGATCCTAGAGCTATTGTATGCAGTAATCATGTGCCTATTAACCAGATGTATACTGTTAGCACTGAGGCAGTGTGCACATGTAGGAAGTCCACTGTGTGCATCTCACCCTGCACTAACATAAATAACATGTGAATACCTACTTCTTTTAAGCTTCCAAGTAAAGCAATGAAAACAAGTAAGCAACCCGGAAGAAAAGTTCCCAAAATAGCCCACGTTAAAATTTGTAGCTTAAGAAACAAGGTTCATGAAATCAATAATTTGCTACTGACATTCATATTCTGACTATCTCTGAAACTCACTTAGATAATACATTTGATGATACAGTGGTAGCAATACAAGGTTATAACATTTACACAAAGGACAGAAATGGAAATGGTGGAGGTTTTGCGGTTTATATTCAGAACCACATTCCTGATCTCATGTTAAATACTGTTGGCTACAGGTTCCTCTGCCTCACCTAAAGCCCATTCTTGTGGGAAGTTGCTACAGACCACCAAGTGCTAAAAAGTCTGTATCTGGATAACATGTGTGAAATGCTTGATAATGTATGTGATATCAACAGAGAGGTATATTTTCTGGGTGATTTAAATATTGACTGGCTTTCATCAAGCTGCCCACTCAAGAAAATGCTTCAAACTGTAACCAGTGCCTGCAAACTGGTTCAGGTTGTCAGTCAACCTACCAGGGTAATTACAAACAGCACAGGAATGAAAGCATCAACTTGTAGTGATCACATCTTCACTAATGCTGCAGAATTTGTCTTGAAAGCAGTATCTAGATCCATCGGATGTAGTGATCACAATATAGTAGTCATATCTAGGAAAACCAAAGTTCCAAAAGGTTGTATAAGAGGTCATACAATAGGTTTTGTAATGATTACTATGTTGTTGATCTAAGGAATATTTGTTGGTCATTGGTGTGTAATGAGGAGCATTACGCTACGCTTGAGACATTTATAAAATTGCTTATTCCAAATACTAATAAGCATGCACCCAATAAGAAAATGACCATAAAAACGCTTATATCCCTGTGGATTGATAAAATTGTATGGTTGAGAGGGATGAGGCAAAAGGAATGGCAAATAAGTCTGGCTGCACAACCGATTGGCAAACGTATTGCAAATTGAGAAATCATGTGACTAAACTGAATAAAAAGAAGAAACTACACTATGAAACAAAGATAAATGACAAAGAATTATAGTAAAAAGCTTTGGAGCACCTTAAATTTCATTTTGGGCAAAAATGGCAAACTACTACTTTAATGATTTTTTCATTGGCCAGATTAGCATATTTAGGCAGAACATGCCAGCAACAAATGCTGACACTAGACATTCAAGTATATCTGACCTAATTAGACAAGTATTGTAATGTTGAATTCAGTGAAGCGAGTGTGGAAGAGGTGACAATGACAAGACAATGATAAGCCACCGGGGTCTGAGAACTTGGCTGGAAAATTACTGGGGGTAATAGCGAACGATATTGCCACGCCTTTTGCCATATTTTCAATTTAAGCCTACTAGAAAATGTTTGCCCCCAGGCCTGGAGGGAAGCAAAAGTAATTCCGCTACCTAAGAATAGTAAAGCCCCATTTACTGGATCAAATAACAAACCAATCAGCCTGTTACCAACCCTTAGTAAAGTTTTTGAAAAAAATGGTATTTTACAGTAAACAAATTGACAACGTACTTTCAGCACGCTTATAGGGAAGGACATTCAACAAGCACAGCACTTACACACATGACTGGTGAGTGGCTGCAACCTGGTTCAGGTTATAGGTAATGAATGTGTAGGGGACTTCTGGATTTATACAAACTTTATGGCGTAGCAGAAAGGTTGTGAGTTCACAATCCAGAGGTTGTGAGTTCAAATCTCAGGTTGGTTCATATTGAAAAGTCAGTACTAAGTGATCATGAAAAATGTGACCATATTGTCATTGATAAAAGATTTGTTGACTATTTTAGCTGAACAGCGTATCACTTATTACTTTACATATATAATGCTTTTGGACCCCTGGGACCCTCATGTGACAAAAACCTTCAAGGGACCATGACACGTTCAGGGGACCTTCAGGGGCTCTTGACACAGCGTCCCAAGATCATCCTAAAAATGTCCCTGGGGACACACCGGGAAATATAAAAAGGTCCTCCAGAGAAAGTTCCTTTGGAACGGTCATGCGATGTCCCAAGCACTAGTAAAATGAAAGTCCTGAGAATGTCCTAAATAGGTCCTGACATGGGAATGTACAGGGAACTAGACAAATGTCACCCAGAAAACCTTCCCTTGTGACCATCACATAATGTTCTTAGAATGTCAGTGCAATAACTTTGCACCGAAACATTTAAGTGACTTAATGGAAACGTTGCTGTATGTCTTCTGGACATCCTGTTTCCTGGATTAATGCTATTCACATAATAGTGTATTCACAAAATTATACATCCATTTTCACCAGTGTTTTATGGGAAGATACAATATGGAAGCATGACTTTATATACAACATGGTCACTGTTCCCATGGTAATACTACGTGATTAGTGACATCATGTTATACCTCATGTTTCACAATGGTATGTATTTTAAGAAAGATTTGAGGTTGGGGTGATTAGACAATGGAAAACAATGCTTCACTGTGATCTTAATAATGAACACATCCACCCAACCAAATACCATACCAACTGACAAGTGAGAAATATAGAACAAGTTTATTCAAATGGACTTGAATTGTAATTAATACATGTACAAAACTTCACTTGAATTTTTATAACTTATGACATTGCCGGAAAAGCTTGTTCTTTGGGGAAGTTGTTTACATATTTTTAGATCCAAAAATGGTAACCGGTCAGCCCTGAAATATTCTCAGACAGAATGCTGTATTGCCCAATGGATTATCCTTCACTTTAAGATGAGGATTGGTTAATCCTTTAGCATTTAGAAATATTCCAAAGACATTTCAAGGCCAGAACTGAACCAGGGGCACTGACCATAGTATTTAGGAATACTAGAAAGCAGTAGATCATACAAAATAAATGTCTCGTTAATTATACAAATTTGGGGTTTAAAAACCTTTTATAGCTTAACAGGCTTTCTGTTGTGGTAATGGGTGTGTTTGTCTGTGGAATGTGTTGGCGCTAAATGTCTAATTATGTGTGGAGCTACATTTTAAAGTTTCTCAGGGTACAGTAACTCAGATAGTGTTTGCTTTGTAATCAGTGATGTCAAACTCCAGATGAGGTTCAGTCTCTGAGATTAAGGTAAAAATCTAGGAAGTAGATTTTCTGTGGAAGTAGTTTCACATGGGACAAGATATCAAATGTTTTGCAACCTTCCTCACTTCTGCTTGGTGTCTACTGTTCTTAGCTATGTTTGACCTTAGGCCAAACATAGCTACTTGTCTCAAAATTAGAAAGAAACAAATCTTTTACTGATGATGTTCACCTTACTCTTCTAAATTTGCACACACTGTACATATATTTTTCTATTGTGTTATTGACTGTACATTTGTTTATGTGTAACTCTGTGTTGTTGTTTTTATCACACTGCTTTGCATTTATCTTGGCCAGGTCGCAGTTGTAAATGAGAACTTGTTCTCAACTGGCCTACCTGGTTAAATAAAGGTGAAGTAAAATAAATCATTTATTTTGAGAGAACTTATATTTGAGAAGTATATTCTGTAACTCAACCAGAGATTGAAAAAGAATTGAGCCTTACACTTTCCATGAGTCAGCAGCTTTATTTGGACCTCTTCCCAGAAACTCCAATGCACCAGAGATGAAAAATGATACGCATTTATTCATGGATGCCAAGGGAAGCCAGGCTTCCCCCCAAAAATTTACCAAGAAGAAAAGAATAAACATAAAAATATATATATTTTTCATCTCTCTGTTTCATAAATTTCTTTCAATTTGCAAGAGGCTGAATGTTCAACAAAAAATGTAAGTGTGTAATGTATGACAAAGTCATAGACTGTTTAGGCTACATGAAAGAGGAGGATGGCATTGGTGTTTCTTTGCAAGTAGGGTGAGTCAACATGTTCTACTTGCACGCACACACACACAGAAATCAGCAACATGTACAGCCACATCCTATTTAGCTTACGTTGATTGGTCTAAATCGTTTTTTCCTTCTCTCTTTTAGTTGTCACTGTATTAGACTAAGCATACTGTAGGTGATTAGATGGTGTTGAAATGTTGAAGTTGAAATAGTGCTGGAAAAGTGGAGGCAGCGCCTGTTTTCTCTGCAACTTGCAGTAACTCAACATGGTTCTAAATCAATAGTTGTTTATTAGTCCGGAAATGTCGTAAACATTAACTTGCTTGACCATATTGCAGGTCATGTAACTGTTTGTTATATATGTTTATATATATGCTGTCCTGTGTGGCTCAGTCGGTAGAGCATGGCGCTTGCAACGCCAAGCGTCGTGGGTTCGATTCCCGCTGGGGCCACCCATATGTAAAAGTAGTGGCCCCAGCCGACTTGTAAGTCGCTTTGGACAAAAGCGTCTGCTAAATGGGATATATTATTATATTATTATTTTATGGACTTCACTGTACAGATGTTGCTGTCTGGTTTTCTGATGAAACAAAGGTATGGTTGAATTTATTCTGCCAATATCTTCATATTGTCTCGGCCTTAGGCCTATATACAGCATCACGTTGTCAAGGTATACGAACTAACAGGTTACATACTTTGTAGAGCAAACAATTAAATTATCACAACAAAGGTTGTAATATGGCATTATTTTCCAGGCTTGACATCCCCAGTGATTTTAACTGGGGAATACATCTGGATATGAAAGTCATGCCCGTCGAATTCAGGACCCACATGGATCCCATTGCCTCAGGAATTGCCCTGTTGTGTCACATCCTGATCTGTTTCACCTGTCTTTGTGCTTGTCTCCACCCCCCTCCAGGTATCGTCCATCTTCCCCATTGTCCACAGTGTATTTATACCTGTGTTCTCTGTCTGTTGCCAGTTGGTTTTGTTTGTCAAGCCTACCAGCGGTTTTCCCCTTCCTCCCATCTGTTTCTAGTTTTCCCGGTTACGACCATTCTGCCTACCCTGAGCCTGCCTGCCGTTCTGTACCTTGTCACACCACACTGGATTATTGACCTCTGCCTGCCCTGAGATTGCCTGCCGTTCTGTACCTTTTGGACTCTGATCTGGATTACCGACCTCTGCTTGCCCTTGACCTGTCATTTTGCCTGCCCCCTGTTCTAGTAATACACTTTTGTTACTTCAACACTGTCTGCATCTGGGTCTTCCCTAAAACGTGATATGTTGAATGGCCATGATGATTTGAAAATGACTCATTGTAGACCAGGAGTCCTCCAATTCTAAGTTACTTCTGAATGAAAATGATGGGTTATGGTACAGGATCTGATTAAACAAACTATGGATGCTCCTGTGAAAAACAGGTAGGGTGCCAGGAGGTGTCATTTGCCACAAACCAAGTTTTTTTATTGATCTAAAATAGAGTCGTTACTCTGTGCAGTACAGACCTTCAAGATAATATAATTTTACTTCAGGTCACGGAAGGAACTAAAGTTTCTATGTGTTTATAACAGCTATTATGCAGGGCTCACTTGTAAAATAGACACTGGTCTCAATGGTGACTCCTTGAAAAACTATTTGGGGTCAAATGTATCCTGGCATGGTCAATTTGTGGGAGTACACCTCAAATTAAACTCACCTTGCCAGGGATTTTTTTTCACTCCATATGGAGTGAAATACTCCATATATACTCCATGTATACTCTCTGTATAATCAATAGTTAGCACCATCATACTGTGTACGTCTTGTGAGATTAGGCAATATTCAAATAATTACATCCCTTAGTGCTTCATTTCCATTTTCCATTTAAGTTATCCTTTAAGTTATCCAGAGCGACTTACAGTTAGTGCATTCATCTTAAGTTAGCTAGATGGGACAACCACATAACACAGTCATAGTAAGTGTTTCAAACTGACTTCCAGTATATCACCTCAACATGGACAAAGCAAGTCTGTTCTTCAATACTGCGACCAACCCACCAGACGTGGGCTACATGGTAAAGCTTATGTCTTGACGTGGGAGGACTGGGTGGGCGCCTGTGGTCTCTCCCCTCCTCTGCGTCTCTAGTGGGTCACACTACACATTTCCCAGAGTGGCACTTCTCAAAAACCAACTGTAAAGAAAGCTATGGAAATTACAGCGTTGCCTTAGAAGGAAAAAATAGATATGTTTTGATCATCCTTAAGGCTATTTATTCCCAAACTTACTCTGCCCAGCTATAGCATTAGTTTTGTCAGGGAAAGTAGAAATTAAAGAAGGATCAATCCTTTAGGTTTTCTTGTACCTTAACATTATTGCTACCAGGGGTTGCAAATTAAGATTTGCCTTGTCTTTCGGTGACCACTAAGAGACTGAAAAATTCATCCTAAGGGACATGATGCAGTAATTGGTGGCTATGTGTCTGAAAATGGTTAGGATGCACAGCATCGTATATTCATTGCTGTCAAAGCAGCAGCTACTCTTCCTGGGGTCCAGAAAAATGAAGGCAGTTTATACAATGTTAAAACATTACATTCACAGATTTCACAACTCACTGTGTGCCCTCAGGCCGATACTACACCACTACCACATACTGTATCTACATGACTAAATCCATGTGTATGTATAGTGCATATGTTATTGTGTGTGTGTGTGTGTGTGTGTGTGTGTGTGTGTGTGTGTGTGTGTGTGTGTGTGTGTGTGTGTGTGTGTGTGTGTGTGTGTGTGTGTGTGTGTGTGTGTGTGTGTGTGTGTGTGTGTGTGTGTGTGTGTGTATGCATTAGAAATTAGAACATGAAGGACAAACAATACAGCATAAAGACACTATCAAACATGTATCAGTCTTTCCGCAACAGAGCCATCCTTATGTGTGAGGGTGCATGTGCATGATAGTGATATAAAATACATGTCATAGTTACCTTTTCATGGTCACAATCTTGTGAAACCCGAACCCTCCAAGATTCCCCCACAGTT
This sequence comes from Oncorhynchus masou masou, assembly GCF_036934945.1. Lineage (NCBI taxonomy): Eukaryota > Metazoa > Chordata > Actinopteri > Salmoniformes > Salmonidae > Oncorhynchus > Oncorhynchus masou. Next base: position 47,638,202 of record NC_088213.1, read on the forward strand.
CCCAAATAGCTGTCCCTCAACCATTCGAGACCCCTCCCACAGTCGCCCCCCCCCCCCTGGAAGAGAAAAAGCGAAAATAAATTAATTAATTCCATTCCCCACCCCCAAGAACCCCCCAATGCACCGACAACCAAGAGAATGAACTAAAGAGAAAAAAAGTAAAAGACAGAAGAAAACAGCAAACAACAATGCAAAGAAAATAAAACAAAATAATAAATTTAAAACAAAGGACATCAAGCACAAGTGAAATCATAACAGCAATGCCAACTGTATATGTTTGTGTGCATTTCTGGCACTATTACATGTATGTGTGTGTTCTTGCATGTGTTTATTTGAATGAGAGTGTGTGTATGTATATGCATGTGTACCAACACCTACATGGCATCAGCCTCAGGCAAACCGGCATTAGTTGTAAAAATACTGCCACTTAGTGTCATTCAAATGTACTTTTATTATGTTTTATTTAGACTTTTTTTCCTTTATCTTTTGACCATCATTCTCTCTCTCACACAGCAACTCCACTCCTACTTGTCTCCAATTCCACATACCAACCCTCAGCTTCCCTCAGCCCATACCATCTATCTCTGCTGGCCACCGACTTCGTGTTTCTAATCAACACATATCTTTCAACTATGCTATGATGTTTAACGTACAATTTCAATGTATCTAATCGAATAGAATCTACAGATTGCGTGTTGAAGATAAATACTTTTACTAAGAGTATTAGTATATTAGTAATTGACTGACCCGGTGTCTCCAGATCTCCTGACAGTAATATTTCGAGGGTAAATTTTAGATCAATGCTATGCATTTTCAGCCATACCTGAGACCAGAAACAGGCGACCTGAGGGAAATACCAAAACAAATGGTCTATTGATTCTGTATCCTCACAACAAAATCTACAGAGCTTCGATGATTTTATGCCCCAAATATTCAACATTTTGTTGGTAGCAAGAATTCTATAGAATCATTTTAGCTGAAAAGCACAAAGTCTTGAATCTTGCGTTGTTTTATATATCAACTCATACCATAGAATCGGTACATCAAAAATCTGTTCCCAACTATTTTGCAATCTGTATGGCACAGTTGTGAACATCCTGGTCCTCAAATGAAACTAGTATACTTTCCTATTTATGCTATTTGTATTCCTCTGCCAGTTTTGATCCTTTATATTGGTCAGACAGACCAGTTCCCTACCTCCTCCCGCTGCCACCCACCTCCTCCATTTTTGGGGCAATGCTGTAATCAATTGGTTGTATTCTTGGATTGAGCAGACCTTTCTGTACAATTCTGATTACTCCATGAAGGACATAACTCTACCATTACAATTTACAATATAATTTAAGAACAAAATACCCTTGTCAAACATCTTTCCCATAAATACAGGTATTTTATCAACCAGCACATTTGAGATCAGCAAAAATATTTGTTGTAATATTGTTCTATCTTTTCAGGGGGAAGATATTGAAATTGTAGCCAGCTCTGCAATGCTTACTTGAAAAGGACAGATACTTTGAAAAAGGTATCATTTTCAATTTATCGAAAATGAGACATGGCAATCTGCACAAAGGCAAAAAGGCCATTTTTAAACAATGGATGAGCTTTTCTTATTAATCTACAACATGTTTGTTTGTTTATGTGCGACAAGGTGCGACAAAACTAGGGCCTGTAGGACCTGCCTTGTTGATAGTGTTGTTAAGAAGGCAGAGCAGCGCTTTGTTATACAGACTTCTCCCCATCTTAGCTATGACTGGATCAATATGTGTTGAACATGACGGTTTACAATCTAGTGTTACTCCAAGCAGTTTAGTCATCTCAACTTTCTCAATTTCACATGATTTATTACAAGATTTAGTTGAGGCATAGAGTTTACTGAGTGTGTTGTTCCAAATACAATGCTTTTAGTTTTAGAAATATTTAGGGTTAACTTATTCCTTGCCACCCACTCTGAAACTAACTGCAGCTCTTTGTTGAGTGTTGCAGTCATTTCAGTCGCTGTAGTAGCTGACATGTATAATGTTGAGTCATCCGCATACATAGAAACTCTGGCTTTACTCAAAGTCAGTGGCATGTCGTTAGTAAATATTGAAAAAAACGTCTATCCCTAAAATGGGTGCATGCTTATTAATAACTGGAATAAGTAGTTTTATACTTGCGTCAAATGCTGCGTCTGGTTGCTCCTCATTACACACCACAGACCAGCAAATATTATTTACATCATCAACATATGAATCACTACAAAACTTATTTTATGACCTCTTATACACTATATTAGGCCCAGCCTTTGGAACTTTGGTTTTCCTAGATATGGTTATTATATTTTGATCATTACTTCCTATAGAATTTGGATTTTGCAGCGTTAGTAAAAATGTGATCAATTCATGTTGATGATTTAATTCCTGTGCTGTTTGTAACTACCTTGGTAGGTTGACTGACAACCTGATCCAGGTTGCAGGCACTGGTTACAGTTTTTTTTTTTTTATTCCTGAGTGGGCAGCATGATGATAGCCAGTCAATATCTAAAATCACCCAGATAATATACTTCTCTGTTGATATCACATGCATTTCACACATATTATCCAAATACTGATTGTTAACACATGGTGGTCTATAGCAGCTTCCCACAAGAATGGGCTTTAGGTGAGGCAGATGAACCTGTAGCCATATTACTTCAACAGTATTTAACATTAAATCGTCTCTAAGCTTTACAGGAATGCTTTACAGGAATGTGGTTCTGAGTATAGACCATATGTTAATATGGGCTTTCTGGGTTGCTTGATTGTTTTAATGTTTTACTGGGAAGCTTATCAGAGGTAGACTTACTCATGTTATTTACATTGGAGCTGATAGTACAGGGTGAGCTGCATAAAGTGGTCTTCCTACTATTGCACACTGCCTCAGTGCTAACAGTGTAACTCTGGTTTATAGGCTCATGATTACTGCTTACAATAGCTGTAGGATAAACAGATGTATTCGGTGCAGTTAGGGGTACATAAATTAAATTACTTACATTGTGTTTGCCAATGCCCCTAAGATTATGTACATTTGATGCAGCATAATGATGACTCATTGTCACAATGGTAGCGATTAACTGAGCTGGTCTTGGATCATTTACCAGTCATTGTTTCAACGCAGCCTTGAAATGCGTGGACAGAGTCCAGGAGCCAAGATGATTTGGGATGGACTCCATCATTCCTGTAGAGTATCTTCTGTTTCCAGAAGATGTCAAAGTTTTCAATAAAAGTGACTCCAGCAGACCTACAGTAGTCTTTTAGCCAGATGTGTAATGCAGCAGTCTCAAATTATTGCCTGTTTTTTGGAGTCTTTTAATGCTGAAATCAGTTCTTTGATAACCATTTTCAAATGTTCCGAGCTAGCGCTCCTGATGTCGTTTGACCCCACATGTACTATGACAGTGTCAGCTCCTGGAATCTGTGGTAGAACAGTCGGAAGCAGCCTTGTTATGTCCTGTACTCGTGGCTCCTGGGTATCACAAGGTTTTTGCCTTGGGGACCGAGATGTTTCTCACCATAGATTTGGCTATGATGACAGCTGGTGATGTTGAATGGGCTGATCTCTCAGGTAGCCTCACGGTCTGGTGAGCCTGGGAGCTCTGAGGATCTAAATCCGAGGTAGAAGCCACCAGAGAGGGAGACCGAGCCGAGAACGAAGACACAGGTACCTCTGGATCCAGGGCGGCAAAGCTCTTTCTGGTCTGTGTCAATTCAGGGTTCAACATCTCCATGGATTCCCCCGTTGCCAGAGGACACCTTCTTCGACTTCCATGACGAGAGACGTACCTCCATGGCTGGTTGGTTGGATTGAGATCAGCTCCGTTCTCCAGGGTAGGGGGAGACCTCTTCGGGGATGGAACCCTGCCTAGCACCTGCCAGTTGGCTGTGGAGAGCCGACATGACGGCAAAACCTCCACTAGACCAGAGAGGCATCCAGCTACCGGGGTGGAAGAAAAATGAAAAGTAGGTGGGCGTGGGTTCCCCATTAGCTTGCTAAGAGTAGCTACTTCGCTCCTGTAGTCCTCTGCAAACAAGCAGTTGCTACATTGAATGTCAATGCGGTCCACATTGTCCCGGATCAAAGCAAAGTAAACGCAGCACCTTCAACGTTGGAAACGTTCAATAGCGGCATGCATTTCAAAGGCTAGCTGGACTTTTGCGTCACTCCCCCTATACGGAATCTTGCAGGATCCCGGGACAGATATCAGCGCTCACATCAATTTAGCCCAGGATTCAAAATAGAATAAAAGCATATCAAAACACTGTCAAAACACTTTTAAACCAAGGTCTTTAGTTCAAGTTTCAGCGTTCAACAGGTTTCAGTTTTGGCGTTCGACAGTGTTCAACAACAACAACCATACATCACCCTCTTATGACGTCAGTGTCCATTCAGATCAGCAGTCTATGGACAAGGTATGACAGTAATCCATGCTTTGGTTTTGGCCACTGTTTCAAATGCTAACCATTTAGCATTTGTGGTACAAATCCAGCTAGTCAACATTACTTAGAATTATGAGTATTATGAGTATTTTCTTGCTTCATGTCCAATCATACCAAAGTATATAAAAATATATATTGCAATAAGAATACTCTTAAGACTTTCATGGAGATCATTGATGCATTTAAGCCTCAGACTACAATTTCTGCTCCCCGCAGAAATCTAATTAACATAATAATTAAAAAAACATCAAATTCTCTCTGTTTAAGGCGTTTAAGGTGCTCTCTTTTGATGACTTCTGTAACCGTAATAAAAAAAAAGTTTGTTTTAAAAAAAAGTTTGTTTTATTCACTGCTTTAGCACACTCTGCCAACCCAGATGTTCTAGCTGTGTCTGAATCCTGGCTTAGGAAGACCACCAGAAATTCTGAAATTTTCATCCCAAACTACAACATTTTCAGACAAGATAGAACTGCCAAAGGGGGCGGTGTTGCAATCTACTGAAAAGATAGCCTGCAGAGTTCTGTCCTACTATCCAGGTCTGTACCCAAACAATTTGAACTTCTACTTTCAAAAAATCCACCTCTCTAAAAACAAGTCTCTCACCGTTGCCGCCTGCTATAGACCACCCTCTGCCCCCAGCTGCGCTCTGGACACCATATGTGAACTGATTGCCCCCCATCTATCTTCAGAGCTCGTGCTGCTAGGCGACCTAAACTGGAACATGCTTAACACCCCAGCCATCCTACAATCTAAGATTGATGCCCTCAATCTCACACAAATTATCAATGAACCTACCAGGTACCTCCCCAAAGCCTTAAACATGGGCACCCTCATAGATATCATCCTTACCAACTTGCCCTCTAAATACACCTCTGCTGTCTTCAACCAAGATCTCAGCAATCACTGCCTCATTGCCTGCATCCGTAATGGGTCAGCGGTCAAACGACCTCCACTCATCACTGTCAAACGCTCCCTGAAACACTTTCTAATCAACCTGGCCGGGGTATCCTGGAAGGATATTGATCTCATCCCGTCAGTAGAGGATGTCTGGTCATTTTTTTTAAATGCCTTCCTAACCATCTTAAATAAACATGCCCCATTCAAGAAATTTAGAACCAGGAACAGATATAGCCCTTGGTTCTCCCCAGACCTGACTGCCCTTAACCAACACAAAAACATCCTATGGCGTTCTGCATTAGCATCGAACAGCCCTTGTGATATGCAGCTGTTCAGGGAAGCTAGAAACCATTATACACAGGCAGTTAGGAAAGCCAAGGCTAGCTTTTTTAAACAGAAATTTGCATCCTGCAACACTAACTCAAAAAAGTTCTGGGAAACTGTAAAGTCCATGGAGAATAAGGACACCTCCTCCCAGCTGCCCACTGCTCTGAAGATGGGAAATACTGTCACCACTGATAAATCCACTATAACCGCTCCAACCCGGTTCCGGGTTGGAGCGAGCGGTCGCATCTACACTTCGGTCCGCAGGTAGTATAACTTTTCATTACATTTCATTATAGTACAACGGTTTGATTTGTCTAATCTTAGCAATTTCTTCTTAGCTAGCTACAGAGCCGTCTTTGTATCAAAGATAATTGCGTAATTATCGTATTTCGTCGTCCTAACGTAGTCTACACTGCTATCTGCCCAGCAGCTAGCTAAGCAGCTAGCTAACGTCCACTGTCCACCAGCACTGTAGAAACTATTACACTCAACTGAACGACTCGATTAGTGAAGTGTTAGCTAGCTACATAGTTGTCTTTGCTGTCTTCGTATCCAAGATAATTGTGTAGTTTAGAGTGTGTAGACTTAGTGATTATCTTAATTTACCGAGGTTAGCTAGCCAGCTATTTGTCGTCCTTAACGTAGGAGATGCTGCTAGCTAGCTAGCCAACAGCTAGCCAACCTCTACCGAATAGAACTTCAAAGCCAACCTCTACCGAATAGAACTTCAACTAACTTCCGCTTCGCTCCACAGGTAGTATCACATTTTCATTTCACTTCATTACAGTACAACGGTTTGATTTGTTTGATCGTAGCTAGCTAGCTACATAGCCGTCTTTGTATCTAAGACAATTGTGTAGTCTAGAGCGATTTTCTAGGTTAGCTAGCCAGCTATTGTCGTTCTTTTAACGTAACGCAATCAACACTGCTAGCTAGCCAGCTAGCCCCCGAATAGCAGCACTGTAGAAACTATTACAGTACAACGGTTTGATTTGTTTGATCGTAGCTAGCTAGCTACATAGCCGTCTTTGTATCTAAGACAATTGTGTAGTCTAGAGCGATTTTCTAGGTTAGCTAGCCAGCTATTGTCGTTCTTTTAACGTAACGTAACGCAATCAACACTGCTAGCTAGCCAGCTAGCCCCCGAATAGCAGCACTGTAGAAACTATTTCACTCGACGGAACGACTTGATTAGTGTAGTGTCAACATCGCAGCCACTGCCAGCTAGCCTACAAAGTCAACAACGCAGCCAATGCCAGCTAGCCTACTCCAGCAGTACTGTATCATTTCAATAATTTTAGTCAATAAGATTCTTGCTACGTAAGCTTAACTTTCTGAACATTCGAGACGTGTAGTCCACTTGTCATTCCAATCTCCTTTGCATTAGCGTAGCCTCTTCTGTAGCCTGTCAACTATGTGTCTATCTATCCCTGTTCTCTCCTCTCTGCACAGACCATACAAACGCTCCACACCGCGTGGCCGCGGCCACCCTAATCTGGTGGTCCCAGCGCGCACGACCCACGTGGAGTTCCAGGTCTCCGGTAGCCTCTGGAACTGCCGATCTGCGGCCAACAAGGCAGAGTTCATCTCAGCCTATGCCTCCCTCCAGTCCCTCGACTTCTTGGCACTGACGGAAACATGGATCACCACAGATAACACTGCTACTCCTACTGCTCTCTCTTCGTCCGCCCACGTGTTCTCGCACACCCCGAGAGCTTCTGGTCAGCGGGGTGGTGGCACCGGGATCCTCATCTCTCCCAAGTGGTCATTCTCTCTTTCTCCCCTTACCCATCTGTCTATCGCCTCCTTTGAATTCCATGCTGTCACAGTTACCAGCCCTTTCAAGCTTAACATCCTTATCATTTATCGCCCTCCAGGTTCCCTCGGAGAGTTCATCAATGAGCTTGATGCCTTGATAAGCTCCTTTCCTGAGGACGGCTCACCTCTCACAGTCCTGGGCGACTTTAACCTCCCCACGTCTACCTTTGACTCATTCCTCTCTGCCTCCTTCTTTCCACTCCTCTCCTCTTTTGACCTCACCCTCTCACCTCCCCCCCCCTACTCACAAGGCAGGCAATACGCTCGACCTCATCTTTACTAGATGCTGCTCTTCCACTAACCTCATTGCAACTCCCCTCCAAGTCTCCGACCACTACCTTGTATCCTTTTCCCTCTCGCTCTCATCCAACACTTCCCACACTGCCCCTACTCGGATGGTATCGCGCCGTCCCAACCTTCGCTCTCTCTCCCCCGCTACTCTCTCCTCTTCCATCCTATCATCTCTTCCCTCTGCTCATACCTTCTCCAACCTATCTCCTGATTCTGCCTCCTCAACCCTCCTCTCTTCCCTTTCTGCATCCTTTGACTCTCTATGTCCCCTATCCTCCAGGCCGGCTCGGTCCTCCCCTCCCGCTCCGTGGCTCGACGACTCATTGCGAGCTCACAGAACAGAGCTCCGGGCAGCCGAGCGGAAATGGAGGAAAACTCGCCTCCCTGCGGACCTGGCATCCTTTCACTCCCTCCTCTCTACATTTTCCTCCTCTGTCTCTGCTGCTAAAGCCACTTTCTACCACTCTAAATTCCAAGCATCTGACCCTAACCCTAGGAAGCTCTTTGCCACCTTCTCCTCCCTCCTGAATCCTCCTCCCCCTCCCCCCCCCCTCCTCCCTCTCTGCAGATGACTTCGTCAACCATTTTGAAAAGAAGGTCGACGACATCCGATCCTCGTTTGCTAAGTCAAACGACACCGCTGGTTCTGCTCACACTGCCCTACCCTGTGCTCTGACCTCTTTCTCCCCTCTCTCTCCAGATGAAATCTCACTTCTTGTGACGGCCGGCCGCCCAACAACCTGCCCGCTTGACCCTATCCCCTCCTCTCTTCTCCAGACCATTTCCGGAGACCTTCTCCCTTACCTCACCTCACTCATCAACTCATCCCTGACCGCTGGCTACGTCCCTTCCGTCTTCAAGAGAGCGAGAGTTGCACCCCTTCTGAAAAAACCTACACTCGATCCCTCCGATGTCAACAACTACAGACCAGTATCCCTTCTTTCTTTTCTCTCCAAAACTCTTGAACGTGCCGTCCTTGGCCAGCTCTCCCGCTATCTCTCTCAGAATGACCTTCTTGATCCAAATCAGTCAGGTTTCAAGACTAGTCATTCAACTGAGACTGCTCTTCTCTGTATCACGGAGGCGCTCCGCACTGCTAAAGCTAACTCTCTCTCCTCTGCTCTCATCCTTCTAGACCTATCGGCTGCCTTCGATACTGTGAACCATCAGATCCTCCTCTCCACCCTCTCCGAGTTGGGCATCTCCGGCGCGGCCCACGCTTGGATTGCGTCCTACCTGACAGGTCGCTAATACCAGGTGGCGTGGCGAGAATCTGTCTCCTCGCCACGCGCTCTCACCACTGGTGTCCCCCAGGGCTCTGTTCTAGGCCCTCTCCTATTCTCGCTATACACCAAGTCACTTGGCTCTGTCATAACCTCACATGGTCTCTCCTATCATTGCTATGCAGACGACACACAATTAATCTTCTCCTTTCCCCCTTCTGATGACCAGGTGGCGAATCGCATCTCTGCATGTCTGGCAGACATATCAGTGTGGATGACGGATCACCACCTCAAGCTGAACCTCGGCAAGACGGAGCTGCTCTTCCTCCCGGGGAAGGACTGCCCGTTCCATGATCTCGCCATCACGGTTGACAACTCCATTGTGTCCTCCTCCCAGAGCGCTAAGAACCTTGGCGTGATCCTGGACAACACCCTGTCTTTCTCAACCAACATCATGGCGGTGGCCCGTTCCTGTAGGTTCATGCTCTACAACATCCGCAGAGTACGACCCTGCCTCACACAGGAAGCGGCGCAGGTCCTAATCCAGGCACTTGTCATCTCCCGTCTGGATTACTGCAACTCGCTGTTGGCTGGGCTCCCTGCCTGTGCCATTAAACCCCTACAACTCATCCAGAACGCCGCAGCCTGTCTGGTGTTCAACCTTCCCAAGTTCTCTCACGTCACCCCGCTCCTCCGCTCTCTCCACTGGCTTCCAGTTGAAGCTCGCATCCGCTACAAGACCATGGTGCTTGCCTACGGAGCTGTGAGGGGAACGGCACCGCAGTACCTCCAGGCTCTGATCAGGCCCTACACCCAAACAAGGGCACTGCGTTCATCCACCTCTGGCCTGCTCGCCTCCCTACCACTGAGGAAGTACAGTTCCCGCTCAGCCCAGTCAAAACTGTTCGCTGCTCTGGCCCCCCAATGGTGGAACAAACTCCCTCACGACGCCAGGACAGCGGAGTCAATCACCACCTTCCGGAGACACCTGAAACCCCACCTCTTCAAGGAATACCTAGGATAGGATAAGTAATCCTTCTCACCCCCCTTAAATGATTTAGATGCACTATTGTAAAGTGGCTGTTCCACTGGATGTCAGAAGGTGAATTCACCAATTTGTAAGTCGCTCTGGATAAGAGCGTCTGCTAAATGACTTAAATGTAAATGTAAATGTATAATAGAGAATTTCAATAAGCATTTTTCTACGGCTGGCCATGCTTTCCACCTGGCTACTCCTACCCCGGTCAACAGCACTGCACCCCCTACAGCAACTCGCCCAAGCCTTCCCCATTTCTCCTTCTCCCAAATCCAGTCAGCTGATGTTCTGAAAGAGCTGCAAAATCTGGACCCCTACAAATCAGCCAGGTAAGACAATCTGGACCCTTTCTAAAATTATCTGCCAAAATTGTTGCCACCCCTATTACTAGCCTGTTCAACCTCTCTTTCGTGTCGTCTGAGATTCCCAATGATTGGAAAGCAGCTGCGGTCATTCCCCTCTACAAAGGGGGGGACACTCTTGACCCAAACTGCTACAGACCTATATCTATCATACCCTGCCTTTCTAAGGTCTTCTAAAGCCAAGTCAACAAAAAGATTATTGACCATTTCGAATCTCACCATACCTTCTCTGCTATGCAATCTGGTTTCAGAGCTGGCCATGGGTGCACCTCAGCCACGCTCAAGGTCCTAAATGATATCTTAACCGCCATCGATAAGAAACATTACTGTGCAGCCGTATTCATTGATCTGGCCAAGGCTTTCGACTCTGTCAATCACCACATCCTTATCGGCAGACTCGACAGCCTTGGTTTCTCAAATTATTGCCTTGCCTGGTTCACCAACTACTTCTCTGATAGAGTTCAGTGTGTCAAATCGGAGGGTCTGCTGTCCGGACCTCTGGCAGTCTCTATGGGGGTACCACAGGGTTCAATTCTTGGACCGACTCTCTTCTCTGTATACATCAATGATGTCGCTCTTGCTGCTGGTGAGTCTCTGATCCACCTCTACGCAGACGACACCATTCTGTATACTTCTGGCCCTTCTTTGGACACTGTGTTAACAACCCACCAGACAACCTTCAATGCCAAACAACTCTCCTTCCGTGGCCTCCAATTGCTCTTAAATACAAGTAAAACTAAATGCATGCTCTTCAACCGATCGCTGCCTGCACCTGCCCACCTGTCCAACATCACTACTCTGGACGGCTCTGACTTAGAATACGTGGACATCTACAAATACCTAGGTGTCTGGTTAGACTGTAAACTCTCCTTCCAGACCCACATCAAACTTCTCCAATCCAAAGTTAAATCTAGAATTGGCTTCCTATTTCGCAAAAAAGCATCCTTCACTCATGCTGCCAAACATACCCTTATAAAACTGACCATTCTACCAATCCTCCACTTCGGCGATGTCATTTACACAATAGCCTCCAATACCCTACTCAACAAATTGGATGCAGTCGATCACAGTGCAATCCGTTTTGTCACCAAAGCCCCATACACTACACACCATTGCGACCTGTACGCTCTCGTTGGCAGGCCCTCGCTTCATACTCGTCGCCAAACCCACTGGCCCATGTCATCTACAAGACCCTGCTAGGTAAAGTCCCCCCTTATCTCAGCTCACTGGTCACCATAGCATCACCCACCTGTAGCACGCGCTACAGCAGGTATACAGTGCTTGCAAAAGTATTCGGCCCCCTTGAACTTTGCGACCTTTTGCCACATTTCAGGCTTCAAACATAAAGATATAAAACAGTATTTTTTTGTGAAGAATCAACAACAAGTGGGACACAATCATGAAGTGGAACGACATTTATTGGATATTTCAAACTTTTTTAACAAATCAAAAACTGAAAAATTGGGCGTGCAAAAGTATTCAGCCCCCTTAAGTTAATACTTTGTAGCGCCACCTTTTGCTGCGATTACAGTTGTAAGTTGCTTGGGGTATGTCTCTATCAGTTTTGCACATCGAGAGACTGAATTTTTTTTCCATTCCTCCTTGCAAAACAGCTCAAGCTCAGTGAGATTGGATGGAGAGCATTTGTGAACAGCAGTTTTCAGTTCTTTCCACAGATTCTCGATTGGATTCAGGTCTGGACTTTGACTTGGCCATTCTAACACCAGGATATGTCTAACACCAGGATCTCCGTCCCAGTCTCAGGTCTTTTGCAGACTCCATCAGGTTTTCTTCCAGAATGGTCCTGTATTTGGCTCCATCCATTTTCCCATCAATTTTAACCATCTTCCCTGTCCCTGCTAAAGAAAAGCAGGCGCAAACCATGATGCTGCCACCATCACGTTTGACAGTGGGTATGGTGTGTTCAGGGTGATGAGCTGTGTTGCTTTTAACCCAAACATAACGTTTTGCATTGTTGCCAAAAAGTTCAATTTTGGTTTCATCTGACCAGAGCACCTTCTTCCACATGTTTGGTGTGTCTCCCAGGTGGCTTGTGGCAAACTTTAAACGACACTTTTTATGGATATCTTTAAGAAATGGCTTTCTTCTTGCCACTCTTCCATAAAGGCCAGATTTGTGCAATATACGACTGATTGTTGTCCTATGGACAGAGTCTCCCACCTCACCTGTAGATCTCTGCAGTTCATCCAGAGTGATCATGGGCCTCTTGGCTGCATCTCTGATCAGTCTTCTCCTTGTATGAGCTGAAAGTTTAGAGGGACAGCCAGGTCTTGGTAGATTTGCAGTGGTCTGATACTCCTTCCATTTCAATATTATCGCTTGCACAGTGCTCCTTGAGATGTTTAAAGCTTGGAAATCTTTTTGTAACCAAATCCGGCTTTAACCTGTTGAAACTCTAGGGGCGCAATTTCATTTTTGGATGAAAAACGTTCCCGTTTTAAACAAGATATTTTGTCACAAAAGATGCTTGACTATGCATATAATTGGTAGCTTTGGAAAGAAAACACTCTGACGTTTCCAGAACTGCAAAGATATTTTCTGTGCATGCCCTAGAACGTGAGCTTCAGGCAAAACCAAGATGAGACGGCATCCAGGAAATGAGCAGGATTTTTGAGGCTCTGTTTTCCATTGTCTCCTTATATGGCTGTGAATGCGAGAGGAGTAAGTCTGCCCTTTCTGTCGTTTCCCCAAGGTGTCTGCAGCATTGTGACGTATTTGTAGGCATATCATTGGAAGATTGACCATAAGAGACCACATTTACCAGGTGTCCGCCCGGTGACCTGCGCCGAAATTGGTGCGCAAAAGTCAGCTGCAAGTATTTTTCCATGGAATTTAGAGAAGAATGCAGGCTTCCACGAACGATATATCAATAAAAAGATATGTGAAAAACACCTTGAGGATTGATTCCAAACAACGTTTGCTATGTTTCGGTCGATATTATGGAGTTAATTCGGAAAAAGTTTGACGTTGTAGGTGACTGAATTTTCGGTTCGTTTCGGTAGCCAAATGTGATGTACAAAACGGAGCGATTTCTCCTACACACAGACGCTTTCAGGAAAAACTGCGCATTTGGTATGTAACTGAGAGTCTCCTCATTGAAAACATCCGAAGCTCTTCAAAGGTAAATGATTTTATTTATTTGGTTATCTGGTTTTTGTGAAAATGTTGCGTGCTAAATGCTACTCAAAATGCTAAGCTAGCTTAGCATACTCTTACACAAATTAGTCAATTGCTATGGTTCAAAAGCATATTTTGAAAATCTGAGATGACAGTGTTGTTAAGAAAAGGCTAAGCTTGAGAGCAGGCGCATTATTTTCATTTTATTTGCGATTTTCAGAAATCGTTAACGTTGCGTTATGCTAATGAGCCTGAGGCTTTAGTCACGATCCCGGATCCGGGATGGGGAGTTTCAAGAAGTTAAACTTCTTCACAACAGTATCTCGGACCTGCCGGGTGTGTTCCTTGTTCTTCATGATGCTCTCTGCGCTTTTAACGGACCTCTGAGACTATCACAGTGCAGGTGCATTTATACGGAGACTTGATTACACACAGGTGGATTGTATTTATCATCATTAGTCATTTAGGTCAACATTGGATCATTCAGAGATCCTCACTGAACTTCTGGAGAGAGTTTGCTGCACTGAAAGTAAAGGGGCTGAATAATTTTGCACGCCCAATTTTTCAGTTTTTGATTTGTTAAAAAAGTTTGAAATATCCAATAAATGTCGTTCCACTTCATGATTGTGTCCCACTTGTTGTTGATTCTTCACAAAAAAATACAGTTTTATATCTTTATGTTTGAAGCCTGAAATGTGGCAAAAGGTCGCAAAGTTCAAGGGGGCCGAATACTTTCGCAAGGCACTGTATCTCTCTGGTCACCCCCAAAACCAATTCTTTCTTCGGCCACCTCTCCTTCCAGTTCTCTGCTTCCAATGACTGGAACGAACTACAAAAATCTCTGAAACTGGAAACACTTATCTCCCTCACTAGCTTTAAGCACCAACTGTCAGAGCAGCTCACAGATTACTGCACCTGTACATAGCCCACCTATAATTTAGCCCAAACAACTACCTCTTTCCCTACTGTATTTTTTTTTTCATTTTGCTCCTTTGCACACCATTATTTTTATTTCAACTTTGCACATTCTTCCACTGCAAATCTACCATTCCAGTGTTTTACTTGCTATATTGTATTTACGTTGCCACCATGGCCTTTTTTTGCCTTTACCTGCTTATCTCACCTCATTTACTCACATCGTATATAGACTTGTTTATACTGTATTATTGACTGTATGTTTGTTTTACTCCATGTGTAACTCTGTGTCGCTGTATATGTCGAACTGCTTTGCTTTATCTTGGCCAGGTCGCAATTGTAAATGAGAACTTGTTCTCAACTTGCCTACCTGGTTAAAGGTGAAATAAAAAAAGTAAAAAAAATATGTTTTTACCATGATAGTTTTACAATCCAGGGTTACTCCAAATAGTTTAGTCACCTCAACTTGGTCAATTTCCACATGATTTGAAAAAGTAAAGAGCCTAGACAGCTGCCTTGGGAAATTCCTGATTCTACCTGAATGATGTTGGAGAGGCTTCTATTGAAGAACAAGTCAAGGGGTCTGAATACTTTCTGAATGCAGTGTAGATGGCTCTGAATCAATAATATAGCAGAGATCGGAAAGCCATAACACATACATTTTCTCAAAAATAGGTATGGTCAATAATATCAATGACTGCACTGAAATTACACCACCCAAAATCTTATTATTACTCATTTATTTAAACAAATCATCAGTCATTCATGTCAGTGCTGTACATGTTGGGTGCATGCTGAAAGTTTGTTGTAAACCTTTTTTTTACAATGTGCTAAGAGCTGGCCTGACAGGTCGGCTGTTAGAACCAGTATAGCCATTATTGGGTAGCGGGATGACTTTGGCTTCCCTCCAGGCCTGAGGACTAACACTTTCCTCTAGGCTCAGATTAAAGATATGACATACTGTATAGGAGTGTCTATAGAGTCAGCTACCATCCTCAGTAGCTTTCCATCTAAGATGTCAATGTCAGGAGGTTTGTCATTATTGATCAATTGTAAGGCATTTCTTCCATTGACGGAGAGGCGGACCAAAGCGCAGCGTGGTTATTCTGATTCATGTTCAATTCGAAGATAAACACGAACACAACAAAACAAGACAAGAAACGTGAAAACCCAAAACAGCCTTATCTGGTGCAAACACAGAGACAGGAACAATCACACACAAACACACAGTGAAACCCAGGCTACCTAAGTATGATTCTCAATCAGAGACAACTAATGACACCTGCCTCTGATTGAGAACCATACTAGGCCGAAACATAGAAATACCCAAATCATAGAAAAACAAACACAGACTGCCCACCCCAACTCACGCCCTGACCATACTAAATAATGACAAAACAAAGGAAATAAAGGTCAGGGCGTGACAGTACCCCCCCCCCCAAAGGTGCGGACTCCGGCCGCAAAACCTTAACCTGTAGGGGAGGGTCTGGGTGGGCGTCTGTCCACAGTGGCGGTGGCGGCTCTGGCGTGGGACGCGGACCCCACTTCACCATCGTCTTAGTCCGCCTTATCGTCCGCCTCCGTGGCTTTCTAACCATGGCAACCCTTCTCAATGACCCCACTGGACAGAGGGGCAGCTCGGGACAGAGGGGCAGCTCGGGACAGAGGGGCGGGGGCTCTGGCTCCTCTGGGCTGAGGGGCTCTGGCACCTCAGACTCCGGCAGCACCGGACAGGCGGGAGACTCCGGTAGCGCCCTGGACAGGCGGGAGACTCCGGCAGCGCCGGACAGGCGGGAGACTCCGGTAGCGCCCTGGACAGGCGGGAGACTCCAGCAGCGCCGGACAGACAGTACCACCTGTAGGAAGGAGACAGAGAGACAGCCTGGTGCGTGGGGCTGCCACCGGAACCACCAGGCTGGGGAGACCCTCAGGATGCTTGGTGTTAGGAGGAAGCACCTGAAGGACCGGGCTGTGGGGGAGCACTGGAGCTCTGGTGCGCAGCCTTGGCACCACTTTCCCAGGCTGGACAACTACTCTAGCCCAGACCCTCCAGAGTGCAGGCACAGGTTGAACCGGGCTGAGGGAAGGCACGGGAGATCTAGTGCTTACTACGCACACCTCTCCCTTAGGCTCCACTCCCACATTTGCCCGGCACGAGCAGAGCGCAGGCAGAGGACGCACTGCACCCTCCCAGCGCCCCGGAGACACAGCACGCAGAGCCGGCGCAGGATACCCTGGACCAAAACTGCGTACCGGCGACCAAACCCGCTGAGCAGGCACCATAGACCCTGGCTCGATGCCCGCACTAGCATGACACTCTCGGGGGTCTGCCCTATAGCGCACGGGGTATGGACACGTACTGGCGACACCGTGCACTTAACCGCATAACACGGTGCCTGCCCAGTAATACGCTGCTTATAATAAGCACGAGGAGTGAGCTCAGGTCTGCTACCTGGCTTAGCCCCACTCCTCGTGAGCCCCACTCCTCGTGTGCCCCACTCCTCGTGTGCCCCCTCCAAAAAAAATTGGGGGGCTGCCTCTCGTACCTGTCGTACTGCCGTGCTGGCTTCGCCAACCTCATTCTCCTGTAACCTTCCTTGCACTGCTCCATCGAATCCCAGGCGGGCTCCGGCACTCTCCATGGGTCGACCGCCCACCTGTCTATCTCCTCCCAAGTTGTGTAGTCCAGATTCTGCTCCCATGTCCTTTCCTCTTTGCGCCGCTGTTGCTGTTGCCCATTACCACGCCGCTTGGTCATGTTGTGGTGGGTGATTCTGTAAGGGATTTCTTCCATTGACGGAGAGGCGGACCAAAGCGCAGCATGGTTATTCTGATTCATGTTTAATTCAAAGATAAACCCGAACACAACAAAACAAGACAAGAAACGTGAAAACCCAAATCGGCCCTATCTGGTGCAAACACAGAGACAGGAACAATCACCCACAAACACACCGTGAAACCCAGGCTACCTAAGTATGATTCTCAATCAGAGACAACTAATGACACCTGCCTCTGATTGAGAACCATACTAGGCCGAAACATAGAAATATACAAATCATAGAAAAACAAACATAGACTGCCCACCCCAACTCACGCCCTGACCATACTAAATAATGACAAAACAAAGGAAAGGTCAGAACGTGACATCAATAATAATTTTTACACCTCTCCAACAATTTTACAAACTTCAAATTTACAATGCTTTTCTTTCATTATTAGTTTTTTTCTACATTAATGCGATGTCTCGCTGTTCATTGTTGGCATTTCCTGCCGAAGTTTGCCCACTTTGCCAATTAAGTAATCATGAAAATAATTGGCAACATCAAATGGTTTTGTGATGAAAAAGACATCTGATTCAATGAAGGATGGAGTTGAATAGGTCTTTCTGGCCATAATTTCATTTAAAGTACTCAAGTTCTTTTTACATCATTCTTTATATCATATCTTGGCTTCATAATACAGTTTTGTCTTCTTTTTGTTGAGTTTATTCACATAATTTCTCAATTTGCAGTAAGTCAGATGTGCAGCCAGACTTATTAGCCACTCCGTTTGCCCAGTCTCTTTCAACCATACAGTTTTTCAATTCCTAATCACTCCATGGAGCCTTAACCCATAAGAGTCTAAGCCCTGTCTAAGCTGGGGAAGGGGTTCTACTAAGCAATATGGTATTGTTTTAAGAAGATCATACCAAGGATTATTTAGCTGTTTGATTTTGAATTTTAAGCCTTTTTGGACTTACTGCTATTAGCCCATACAAACACATTGCATAACAGATTCACGACATCGAACAACAGAAAATCTAAAGTATGTTTCTTCTGAACTGTCTGTCCTATATCTGAGAGATAAAAGAAAGATCAGGGAACATCTTTCCATAAAGGGGTCATAATAATTTGTAGCCAAACCTTTCGCCCGACACATACGATTTTGTGATAGACAAGGAAATGAGGAAATGCAAAATAGGCAGATTTGATGAATTGAGACTCATCCAATGCATAAAAACATATCTTTAGCTTAAATTGATGGATTTTATGGGGATTTTTGTATTATGCTAATTAGAACTTTCTATTAAAATGTATTGAATTTAGATGATTTATTTATTTTGGGATATGAATACTTAGTATATTCACTTCACTGTCAGACCATTTTATTGGTAAACTACAAGGTAACGTAAAAACTGTATTTTTTAGTGATCCAATACTTAATATGGTAGACAGTTTTAATACAGAAAGGTTAGAGAAATTATTAAGATCCTCTATGAGGATGTGGATTTCAAAGAAAACATGAGTTGTCAGTCTCCAATGATACCTTTGATTTTAAAATAAACTATAATATTTCATAAGAAGTATGTTCAATAGAAAAGCTAAATTAGAAAGTGCGCGTTCTCTTAATCATGCACCCACAGACTGATTTCCAACTCTGACTCCCTGTACTAAAACTCAAAATGATTCGTCATCTGGGAAGAAATAAGCCTAAAACCTTGAACAAAGACTGTTGACATCTAGTGGAAGCCATAGGAATTGCAATCTGAGAGCTGGAATTGCATAGGACCCATAGCCTTCCATTGAAGGAGCATGGCTCCCTCTTGGTATTTCTTTGGATTTTCTCCTACCATATTAATTGTGTTATAGTCTCATACATTATTTTAACATTTCTACAAACTTCAAAGTGTTTTCTGTCTAATGGTACCAATTATATGCATATCCTGGCTTCTGGGCCTGAGCAACAGGCAGTTTACTTTGGGCACGTCAGTCAGACAGGAAGTGGAGAAAAATAGACCCTAGTCTGAAGAAGATAATTATTAATTACGTCTTAGTGTACCTGAGAATTAAATAGAAAAGTATTTTGACTTGTTTTAACAAAGTTTAGTGGTAGCTTTTTGGATTCTTTTCTCTGCATATTGAAGAGTGGATTACTCAAATCGATGGCGCCTACTAAACTGACATTTTGGGATTTTAACTTCTTGCGTCGAGCAATCCCAGATCCGGGATCCTATTTATAGCCTCAAGCTCATTAGCATAACGCAACGTTAACTATTCATGAAAATTGCAAATAAAATGAAATAAATATATTTGCTCTCAAGCTTAGACTTTTGTTAACAACACTGTCATCTCAGATTTTCAAAATATGCTTTTCAACCATAGCTAAACAAGCATTTGTGCAAGAGTATTGATAGCTAGCATAGCTATAAGCCTAGAATTCAGCCAGCAACATTTTCACAAAAACAAGAAAATCATTCAAATAAAATCATTTACCTTTGAAGAACTTCAGATGTTTTCAATGAGGAGACTCTCAGTTAGATAGCAAATGTTCAGTGTTTCAAAAAAAATTATTTGTGTAGGACAAATCGCTCCGTTTTGTTCACATTTGGCTGTGAAAAAAACCTGTATCAAGTTATAGCCTCAAGCTCATTAGCATAACGTAACGTTAACTATTTATGAAAATTGCAAATAAAATGAAAATAATGCGCCTACTCTCAAGCTTAGCCTTTTCTTAACAACACTGTCATCTCAGATTTTCAAAATATGCTTTTGAACCATAGCAATTCACTAATTTGTGTAAGAGTATGCTAAGCTAACTTAGCATTTTGAGTAGCATTTAGCACGCAACATTTTCACAAAAACCAGATAACCAAATAAATAAAATCATTTACCTTTGAAGAGCTTTGGATGTATTCAATGAGGAGACTCAGTTACATAGCAAATGTCCAGTTTTTCCTGAAAGCATCTTTGTGTAGGAGAAATCGCTCCGTTTTGTACATCACATTTGGCTACCGAAACGAACCGAAAATTCAGCCACCAACAACGTCAAACTTTTTCCGAATTAACTCCATAATATCGACCGAAACATGGCAAACGTTGTTTGGAATCAATCCTCAAGGTGTTTTTTCACATATCTCTTCATTGATATATCGTTCGTGGAAGCATGCTTTCTTCTCTTGAATTCCATGGAAAAATACTTGCAGCTGAGTTTTGCGCACCAATTTCGACGGAGGACACGGGGCGGACACCTGGCAAATGTAGTCTCTTATGGTCAATCTTCCAATGATATGCCTACAAATACGTCACAATGCTGCAGACACCTTGGGGAAACGATAGATCGGGCAGGCTCATTCCTTGCGCATTCACAGCCATATAAGGAGACAATGAAAAACAGAGCCTCAAAAATCCTGCTCATTTCCTGTTTGAAGTTTCATCTTGGTTTCGCCTGTAGCATCAGTTCTGGGGCACTCACAGACAATATCTTTGCAGTTTTGGAAACGTCAGAGTGTTCTCTTTCCAAAGCTGTCAATTATATGCATAGTCGAGCATCTTTTTGTGACAAAATATTGAGCTAAAAAACGGGAACCGTTTTTTTATCCAATAATGAAATAGCGCTCCCATAGATGTAACAGGTTAAGAAGGTATTGTGGCAAAGAAGGGGGTCGAGTGGTAAATGGCAGATATGTGAGAGCAGAACTAATAAACGGGCTCTGCCCGATCACTAAAATGGCCACCCCTGTCAGAACTACAGATCACAAAATGGCCGACCACCAAAACTACAAGTCCCAGAAGCAAGGGGAACCCTCAGAAGGTGGAGCCAATCCACAGATAAAGGGTCATGAAAAACCAGGAAGAGAAGAAGAGAGTGCTGGAAGGATCTATGAACAATAGAGAAAGAGACAATAGAGATTGGCTGGATTTACCATGTATGAGCTGGACTGTTTTGGACTTACCTGTTGGCGTTTGGACCAGGACCTACCGAGAACCCGATTCGTGTACCGAACCCTGCTATCCTTGACCTCGCCTACGGCCTGGCTGGACCAGGACGAAGAAACAGACACACAGGTACTGTCCTGTTCGAAAGAACTCTCATTCTTGGGTGATTTGGTGACAGTTTACCACTTAGTTTGTGACAAACACTCCTAACCTTGAAGAGGTTTGCCACAGAATTTATCTAACAAAACAAATATGCATGCTGTAGCTGGGAACCTTGGGATTGCAAATCAGTGGAAGATTTTCAAAAAGTAAGTGAATATTTAATGGCTATTTGTGATTTTACAAAGCGCTGTGCTGGTTGAAAAATGTTTTGATGTGGGGCGCCATCCTCAAACAATCGCATGGCATGCTTTCGCTGTAAAGCCTATTGGAAATCAGACAATGCAGTTTATAAGACACTTGTATGTACCTAGATGTTTAATATCCAACAATTCTATGATTATTTATTTGAATTGCGCACCGTCCAAATTTCACCGGAATTTGTCGACAGGTTGTCGCTGACGAGACGCCTAGCCCTAAAATTAAGCCCTGGATTTCTAGTCCCTTGATAATATTGTTGGATCTGATTTTAATATCTAACATTTCTATGGCCATAAGACAGGAAATAGATATGCTGAGAGTGGACAATCTCGTTTTACTCCTCTGCACAGTTTAATATGGGGCTGCAGGTAGGGCCAGTAACCGAAAGGTTGCTGCATCGAATCCCCAAGCTGACAAGGTAAAAATCTTTCATTCTACCCCTGAACAAGGCAGTTAACCCACTGTTCCGCGTAAGGCCGCCATTGTAAATTAGAATTTGTTCTTAACTGACTTGCCTAGTTAATAAACGTGAAATAAATAAAAAATATCTAAAAAAATAATTTCTGAGAAGTAGCCATTATATACTATTTTACACCTGGGGTTACGCTACATAACTTTAACCCATTATATAAGAGATTCCCCAAAAGTATAATTGTCCATACATTTACAGCATATACACATTCTAGTCAGACTTTATCATATGCCTTTTCAAATCAACTATGAATACCAAGCCTGGTTCCCAGATTTGTCAAAGTGTTCTATTGTTACTAGTGCTTGTCTTATATTATCTCCAATGTATCGCTCATGTAAAAAACCTGTCTGATGAGGATGAATAATAACCGTCAATACCTTGTTAATTCGAAGCGCTATAAATCAGGTATAGTTTGGCATCACAACGTGTAAGTGTGAGGGGCCTCCAGTTTTTTAGGTTGACTGGATCTTTACATTTGCCACCTGGGTCCTGTTTCAGTAATAGTGAAATCAGAACTTCAGAGTATAGGAAAGTCTACCATTTTTATAGGAGTGGTTAAAACATGTTAATAAGGGACCTTTGAGTACTCCGAAAAAATATATACATTACATGACTAAAAGTATGTGGACACCTGCTCGTCGAACATCTCATTCCAAAATCATGGGCATTTATTTGGAGTTGGTCCCCCCTTTGCTGCTGTAACAGCCTCCACTCTTCTGGGAAGGCTTTCCATTAGATGTTGGAAAATTGCTGCGGCGAATTGTTCCATTCAGCCACAAAAGCATAAGTGTAGTGAGGTCAGGTACTGATGTTGAGTGATTATGCCTGGCTCACAGTCGGCTTCCCAATTCATCCCAAAAGTGTTTGATGGGGCTGAGGTCAGGGCTCTGTGCAGGCCAGTCAAGTTCTTCCACACCGATCTCGACAAACCATATCTGTATGGACCTCGCTTTGTGCACGGGGGCCATTGTCATGCTGAAACAGAAAAGGGCCTTCCCCAAACTGTTGACACAAAGTTGGAAGCACAGAATCACCTAGAATGTCATTGTATGCTGTAGCATTAAGATGTCCCTTCACTGGAACTAAGGGGACTACCCCGAACCATGAAAAACAGTCCCAGACCATTATTACTCCTCCACCAAACCTTACAGTTGGCACTATGCATTTAGGCTGGTAGAGTTCTCCTGACATCAGTCAAACCCAGGTGGTGAAGCGTGATTCATCAGTCCAGAGAACACGTCTACACTGATCCAGAGTCCGATGGCGACGAACTTTACACAACTCCAGCTGACGTTTGGCATTGCGCATTGTGATCTTAGGTTTGTGTGTGTCTGCTCGGCCATGGAAATCCATTTAATATATGTGCCTCTATGTTACAGTTTTTATTGCTAGCTATCTGTACTGTTAGTTCCTCTATTTCCTTGTTAATATGAACTATTTTGACCCAAATAGTTTTTGTTTTAAAGACAAGTTGTAATGGAGACGCAGGGCGTTAGGAAGCAGGTGCAGTTGGAGAGATTAATATAAATGAACACGTAATGATACAAAAAAAAGAGAAGCATCTATACATGGGAACATAAACAGAGACAATAACGCCTGACGGGAGTGTTAACAGAGTGCTATACTGTTTATAAGGGGAGTAATCAGGGAAGTGATAAGGTCCAGGTGTGCTTAATGATGAGGCGCAGGTGTGCGTAATGAAGTGTTGCCAGGTATGCATAGTGATAGGTTGCCAGAACCGGTGGTAAGTAGACAGGTGACGTCGGCTCCGGCCGCAGGACAATACTGAGCAGGGTGACGTCCCGAGGGCAGGAAGTGGGCCAGTCCGGACGGCATAGGTGGAATTCTCAGATGATGTTGGGATCTAGAATGTCGTCCACCGGAACCCAACACCTCTCCTCTGGACTAGCTTGATTGAGCCATGTACAGTATATCTCACTAAGTCAGGATATTTAAGCCTCCATATATCCAGTAGTTACAATATATAGGTATAATATTCATGATTTTCTTAAGTGCATAAGGGTGATAGTTTGTAGTCTGATTTCCTTTACGGTCCATTGATGTACTTAAGGATTTTATAATCTCCAACCATAATAATTGAGTATTTTTTTTATTGTAAGCTCGATCAATTATTATATATTTTCAAAGAAGTGTGGATCATCATTATTTGGAACATATAGATTAACGAGCCATATCTGTTTATGGTCCAATAGCATATTTAAAAGGATCCACCTTCCTTGCGGATCTGTTTGAACAATTTGCATATTCGGATCAAAATGATTGTTAATTAATATCATGACCCCTTTTGAGTTTCTTTGCCCATGGAAGAAATATATTTCGCATCCCAGCCCTTTTCCACACAACTTCATCTACAGGTGTAGCATTCATGGCTGGGATAATTTCTTTCCTCTTCTGGCGCAAAGTCCTCTTTGAGGAAGATGTACGTTCCTCTCATGTTCTTCGCTCTTTCCAAAACAGTTACATTATCCTTGAACCTCAGGAAATTGACCACTATTGGTCTGGGCCTGTCACCTGGGCCGGTTGTGGGTTTTGCAGTCCTGTGGGGACGCACCACCTCAATCTTCCTGTGGTCCATCTTCAGTTACTCAGTGATAATTTCCCTCACTTTGTCCTCAGACACCATCCAGGTCTCGTATGGAGTTCTGCAATTCCATCCACAACAATGTTGTTCCGTCTTGATTGTCCCGAGATAATCTGATTTCTCCGTAATTGTTATCATGGATTCACATACAGAACTGATGCCCTCTCTCAATGCCTTACAGATTGCTGTGTCATTTTGCTGTTCTCCTGTTTAAACTCATCATCTTGACCCTGGGAGAACTGCAAACTGTTCTTCAGGTCCTGGACCTCTCTGGTCAGATCTTCCGTTCTTTTCTTTGTTGATGTTACCGGTATTTGGACGCAACACTAGAAGCTATTTTCTTGTTGATGTAACAACTATTTTTGTTTGTTTAGAAGATCCTTCACCTGTGATAGACACAATACCACTGTTCTTAATGGTACTCGCACCGGCTTTGATCTTTGTCATCGTAGCAACATAGGCTACGCTGTTACTCCTCACAGTTCTAGGCAGGGCAGGTCACAGAGTAGATGGAAACCGCAGCAAACAGCAGGGATTCAAATAGTCACACTCCCGAGACAATCCGTCGTCCTAGCTGCAAGGGCTGTGGGTGTGTAAAAGTTGCTAAGGAAACCTGGCTAGCTCGATTTCTAGCTACCTAAAGTTAGTAAGAAGCTAGGCTAACATCTGTCAAACGAGGGAAAATTAAGATCTTCTCTGGAGCAAAATAAACCTGCTATTGTTCCCTGGTATTGTTCCCTGTAATACATTGAACGTCTTACTTAATGTGATGGTAAATAAATAGGTTTGTAAATTCAGTTATTTTTCAAAATAAACCAACGAGAAAGATACATGTTTCAGAGAGAGAGAGAGAGGGGAGAGAGAGGTATGTGTGTGTGTGTGTCTCTTTAACTTGAGATTAATTATTGTAATGTACTAATTATTTTAAGCATGAATTCTTCTTTTCAATATTATCTGAAACAAATGTGACAACATACCATTAGGTCTCATCGTCTGCATCATTGTTTGAATGCTGCTGGTCACTCCCAGGTAAAGTGCCTGAAGACTAAAAAATGAAATCTGTTATGATGACCAATAGCTGGACTTATAGGTTACAGCTGTGTCACATTTTGTACTTTGTTTTTTAGCAATATGGTTGAAAACTAAACTAAAGAACATTGATACATGATAGTGTATACACATCGTGTCATGTCTTGTTATGTCTGTTCCTGTCCTTTCTCTTCACTCTCTCTCTCTGCTGGTCTTTTTAGGTTACCTTCTCTGTCTCTCATTCTTCAGCTGTTCTACATCTCCTCTAACTAGCTCATTCACTCTTTCACACCTGTTCTCTCTTCCCCCTCTGATTAGGTCTCTATTTCTTTCTCTGTTCCTGCTACTTTCAGTGTCTGATTCTTGTTTGTGTTTTTTGATGCCAGAAGCAAGCTGTCGTCTCGTTTGCTTCCACCTTGTCCTGTCCTGTCGGAGTCTGCCTGGCAGGTGCCACCTGCACTATACTAACGTTCTTTTTGTTCCGCTGACAACGTTGGAGGAGGATTTATGCCATTCCTGTTTTTTCATTAAAGAACTCTGTTTTCTGTTAAAACCGCTTTTGGGTCTTCACTCAAGTTCATAACAGAAGAATCAGACCAAGAATGGACCCAGCGGCTCCGGACCCTTTTCACTCCGCCGTCGAGATCCAGGGAGCGATGCTAGGCAGACACGAGGAGGAATTGTCTGCTGCTCGACATGCCGTTGAGACCCTGGCCGTCCAAGTCTCCGACCTCACAAGACAGGTTCACCAACTCCACCTCGATCCACCGCCCACTTCCAGGGTTTCCGAGTCTCCGGAGCCCAGGAACAACAACCTGCCGTGTTACTCTGGGGAGCCCACTGAGTGCCGCTCATTCCTCACTCAGTGTGATGTGGTGTTCTCTCTCCAGCCCAACACTTACTCCAGGAGCGCAGCCCGCATCGCCTACGTCATTTCTCTCCTTACCGGACGGGCGCGTGAGTGGGGCACGGCAGTCTGGGAGGCGAGGGCTGAGTGTATTAACCAGTATCAAGACTTTAAGGAGGAGATGATACGGGTTTTTGACCGTTCTGTTTTTGGGGAGGAGGCTTCCAGGGCCCTGTCTTCCCTATGTCAGGGGAATCGATCCATAACGGATTATTCTATTGAGTTTCACACTCTCGCTGCCTCAAGTGACTGGAACGAGCCGGCTTTGCTCGCTCGTTTTCTGGAGGGTCTCCTCGTCGAGGTTAAGGACGAGATCCTCTCCCGGGAGGTTCCTTCCAGTCTGGACTCCTTAATAGCTCTCGCTATTCGCATAGAGCGACGGTTTGATCTTCGTCGCCGAGCTCGTGGAAAGGAGCTCGCGTTCTCCGCTGCTCCCCTCTCCACATCACTGCCACCTGCCGCATCACTGCCACCCTCCTCCGCCGGCTCGGATGCTGAGCCTATGCAGCTGGGGGTATCCGCATCTCGGCCAAGGAGAAGGAACGGAGAATCACCAATCGCCTCTGTCTCTACTGCGGCTCCGCTGGTCATTTTGTCACCTCATGTCCAGTAAAAGCCAGAGCTCATCAGTAAGAGGAGGGCTACTGGTGAGCGCAACTACTCAGGCCTCTCCTTCTGGATCACGCACTACTTTTCCGGTCCATCTCCGCTGGCCCGGTTCATCTGCTTCCTGCAGTGCCTTGATAGACTCTGGGGCGGAGGGCTGTTTTATGGACGAGACCTGGGCTCGGGAACATGACATTCCTCTCAGACAGTTAGGGAGCCCACGGCCTTGTTCGCTTTAGATGGTAGTTCTCTCCCCAAGATTCAGCGTGAGACGCTGCCTTTAACCCTCACTGTCTCTGGTAATCATAGCGAAACCATTTCTTTTTTAATTTTTCGTTCACCTTTTACACCTGTTGTTTTGGGTCATCCCTGGCTAGTGCGCCATAACCCTTCTATTAATTGGTCTAGTAATACTATCCTATCCTGGAATGTTTCTTGTCATGTAACCTGTTTAATGTCTGCTATCCCTCCTGTTTCCTCTGTCTCTACTTCACAGGAGGAGCCTGGCGATTTGACAGGGGTGCCGGAGGAGTATCACGATCTGCGCACGGTGTTCAGTCGTTCCAAGGCCACTTCTCTCCCTCCACACCGGTCGTATGACTGTAGTATTGATCTCCTTCCGGGAACTACTCCCCCGGGGTAGATTATACTCTCTGTCGGCTCCCGAACGTAAGGCTCTCGAGGATTATTTGTCGGTTTCGCTCAACGCCGGTACCATTGTCTCCTCCTCCTCTCCCGCCGGAGCGGGGTTTTTTTTTGTTCAGAAGAAGGACGGGTCCCTGCGCCCATGCGTGGATTATCGAGGGCTGAATGACATAACAGTTAAGAATCGTTATCCGCTTCCTCTTATGTCTTCAGCCTTCGAGATCCTGCAGGGAGCCAGGTTTTTCACCAAATTGGACCTTCGTAATGCCTACCATCTCGTGCGCATCAGGGAGGGGGACGAGTGGAAGACGGCGTTTAACACTCCGTTAGGGCACTTTGAATACCGGGTTCTTCCTTTCGGCCTCGTTAACGCTCCAGCTGTAATTTCAGGCACTAGTTAACGACGTCCTGAGAGACATGCTGAACATTTTTGTTTTCGTTTACATGGACGATATCCTGATTTTTTCTCCGTCTCTCTCGATTCATGTTCAGCACGTGCGACGCGTCCTCCAGCGCCTTTTGGAGAACTGTCTTTATGTGAAGGCTGAGAAGTGCATTTTTCATGCCGCCTCTGTCCCTTTTCTCGGTTCCGTTATTTCCGCTGAGGGCATTAAGATGGATCCCGCTAAGGTCCAGGCTGTCATTGATTGGCCCGTTCCTAAGTCACGCGTCGAGCTGCAGCGCTTTCTGGGCTTCGCTAATTTCTATCGTCGTTTCATCCGTAATTTCGGTCAGGTGGCAGCTCCCCTCACAGCCCTTACTTCTGTTAAGACGTGCTTTAAGTGGTCCGTTTCCGCCCAGGGAGCTTTTGATCTTCTTAAGAATCGTTTTACATCCGCTCCTATTCTTGTTACACCTGACATCTCTAGCCAGTTTGTTGTTGAGGTTGACGCGTCAGAGGTGGGCGTGGGAGCCATTCTTTCTCAGCGCTCTCTCTCTGACGGCAAGGTCCATCCTTGCGCGTTTTTCTCTCATCGCTTATCGCCGTCAGAACGTAACTATGATGTTGGTAATCGCGAACTGCTCGCCATCCGCTTAGCCCTAGGCGAATGGCGACAGTGGTTGGAGGGGGCGACCGTTCCTTTTGTCGTTTGGACTGACCATAGGAACCTTGAGTACATCCGTTCAGCCAAACGACTTAATGCGCGTCAGGCTCGTTGGGCTCTGTTTTTCGCTCGTTTCGAGTTTGTTATTTCTTATCGTCCGGGCTCAAAAACACCAAGCCTGATGCTTTATCTCGTCTTTTCAGTTCTTCTGAGGTCTCCACCGACCCCGAGGGGATTCTCCCTGACGGGCGTGTTGTCGGGTTGACTGTCTGGGGAATTGAGAGGCAGGTAAAGCAAGCACTCGCTCACACTCCGTCGCCGCGAGCTTGTCCTAGGAACCTTCTGTTCGTTCCCGTTCCTACTCGTCCAGCCGTTCTTCAGTGGGCCCACTCTGCCAAGTTAGCCGGCCACCCCGGCGTTCGGGGTACGCTCGCTTCCATTCGCCAGCGTTTCTGGTGGCCCACTCGGGAACGTGACGCGCGTCGATTTGTCGCCGCTTGTTCGGTCTGCGCGCAGACTAAATCTGGGAACTCTCCTCCTGCCGGCCGTCTCAGACCGCTTCCCATTCCCTCTCGACCGTGGTCTCACATCGCTTTAGATTTTATCACCGGACTGCCTTCATCAGCGGGGAAGACAGTTATTCTTACGGTTGTCGATAGATTCTCTAAGGCGGCTCATTTCATTCCTCTCGATAAGCTCCCTTCTGCTAAGGAGACGGCTCAGATCATTATCGAGAATGTTTTCCGAATTCATGGCCTTCCGTCTGACGTCGTTTCCGACAGAGGCCCGCAGTTCACGTCTCAATTTTGGAGGGAGTTTTGCCGTTTGATTGGGGCTTCCGTCAGTCTCTCGTCCGGCTTTCATCCCCAGTCTAACGGTCAAGCCGAACGGGCCAATCAGACTGTTGGTCGCATTTTACGCAGTCTTTCTTTTCGTAACCCTGCGTCTTGGTCAGAACAGCTCCCCTGGGCAGAGTACGCCCACAACTCGCTTCCCTCGTCTGCTACCGGTCTATCCCCTTTTCAGTGTAGCCTCGGGTACCAGCCTCCGCTGTTCTCATCTCAGCTCGCCGAGTCCTGCGTCCCTCCGCTCAGGCTTTTGTCCAGCGTTGCGAGCGCACCTGGAAGGGGTCAGGTCGGCACTTTGCCGTAATAGGGCGCAGACTGTGAGGGCCGCTAATAAGCGTAGGAACAAGAGTCCTAGATATTGTTGCGGTCAGAGAGTATGGCTCTCCACTCAGAACCTTCCCCTTAAGACAGCTTCTCGCAAGTTGGCCCCGCGGTTCATTGGTCCGTTCCGTATTTCCCAGGTCATTAATCCTGTCGCAGTGCGACTTCTTCTCCAGCTATCTTCGTCGCGTTCACCCGGTCTTCCATGTCTCCTGTGTTAAGCCCGTTCTTCGCGCCCCCGCTCGTCCCTCCCCCCATCCTTGTCGAGGGCGCACCCATCTACAGGGTTCGTAAGATTTTGGACATGCGCCCTCGGGGCCGTGGTCATCAGTACCTAGTGGATTGGGAGGGGTACGGTCCTGAGGAGAGGAGTTGGGTTCCCTCTCGGGACGTGCTGGACCGTTCGCTGATCGATGATTTCCTCCGTTGCCGCCAGGTTTCCTCCTCGAGTGCGCCAGGAGGCGCTCGGTGAGTGGGGGGGTACTGTCATGTCTTGTTATGTCTGTTCCTGTCCTTTCTCTTCACTCTCTCTCTCTGCTGGTCTTTTTAGGTTACCTTCTCTGTCTCTCATTCTTCAGCTGTTCTACATCTCCTCTAACTAGCTCATTCACTCTTTCACACCTGTTCTCTCTTCCCCCTCTGATTAGGTCTCTATTTCTTTCTCTGTTCCTGCTACTTTCAGTGTCTGATTCTTGTTTGTGTTTTTTGATGCCAGAAGCAAGCTGTCGTCTCGTTTGCTTCCACCTTGTCCTGTCCTGTCGGAGTCTGCCTGGCAGGTGCCACCTGCACTATACTAACGTTCTTTTTGTTCCGCTGACAACGTTGGAGGAGGATTTATGCCATTCCTGTTTTTTCATTAAAGAACTCTGTTTTCTGTTAAAACCGCTTTTGGGTCTTCACTCAAGTTCATAACACATCGACGGGACCACAGTGGAGAAGGTGGAAAGCTTCAAGTTCCTCGGCGTACACATCATGGACAAACTGAAATGGTCCACCCACACAGACAGTGTTGTGAAGAATGCACAACAACGCCTCTTCAACCTCAGGAGACTGAAACAATTTAGCTTGGCACCTAAAACCCTCACAAACTTTTACAGATGCACAATTGAGAGCATCCTGGCAGGCTGAATCACTGCCTGGTACAGCATCCCCCCCCGCAACCCAGGGTTCTCCAGAGGGTGGTGTGGTCTGCTCAATGCATCACCAGGGGCAAACTACCTGCCCTCCAGGACACCTACAGCACCCGATGTCACAGGAAGGTCAAAAAGATCATCAAGGACAACAACCACCCAAGCCACTGCTTCTTCTCCCCTCTATCAAGGTGAGGGCAGTACAAGTGTGTCAAAGCTGGGACCGAGAGACTGAAAAACAGCTTCTATTTCAAGGCCATCAGACTGTTAAATAGCCATCACTAGCGTCTTAGAGTCTGCTGCCCTATATACATAGACTTTAATAATGGAACACAAGTCACTTTAATGTTTACATATTTTGCATTACTCATCTCATACAGTATGTATACACTGTATTCTATTCTACTGTCTTAGTCTATGGTGCACTGACATTGCTCGTCCAAATATTTATATATTCTTAATTCCATTCCTTTACTTTAGATTTGTGTGTATTGTTGTGAAATTGTTAGATATTACTTGTTAGATATTACTGCATTGTTGGTGCTAGAAAAACAAGCATTAGTAACTAGTGCTAATGTGACCAATACATTTTGATTTGCAATTTGCTCTGTATAATAGCAACTAAGTGGCCCATTCTATTCCATAACATCAAATGTGAGAGTAAATGGAAACTTCAGGGAAATCTTCATGAAGCAATCATCTTGAACTGGCAGAACGTGACATTCCCTGCTGTGCAGATGGAGGTTTGGACACTGATTGGTGCTCATCATTACTACCACTGTTAGAATGTTGCTCACTCCTGAGTCAAGTGCCGAAGGACAAATGGAAATTAAGACATCTACAGGTTAGTCTTTTGTAGTCACAAAAGGGGAATCAATTGTGTATGGCTAGCTCAACACCAACCATTTAAAATAGGCTACTAAAATCACTAAAATCTCTATTAAAAGGCTATTGCAGTTTAGTGGTATCAGTGTGCTGACTTTAGGACTGTGCATATATCTGGGAGCGGCTGGGAAGGCTGTTTGTATGGCTGGCTAGCTTTATGGAGAGCATATCAACTTAGCTGCAGCGCAATGTTTTTTGAACACATTGCAGAGGTAAAGATGGCTGTAGTAAATAGCGTTGGCTAGGTGACTGCTGTTTGATTTACCATGAAACTTAACTAGAGTTTTAATCCCAGTGCTAAAGTAGTGCGTAGGAGGCAGCTAATTCTTGTATAACCTTTGTTTGTAGAATGTTCTCTATTGACTGAGGTGAATGAAGTTACAGCAACAAGGTTATAATAGCAGGAGTAAATTTTTCCAAATAGAATTTTAGAGTTTTTAACCCCCCTTAATTAAATTACTTCAGCAATCAGTGCGGATTGAGCTAAACCTAGGTTATGGCAAAGTTAACGTGTTCACGCTACACGTTCCCCAAGGGCACCACCCACCCCCTCAACTCAAAAAGTGGAGCACAGAATGCAAAAATATTCTTAGAAATATTTAACTTCCACACATTAAACGTGTTCACCCTACACGTTCCCCAAGGGCACCCCCCCCGCTCAACTCAAAAAGTGGAGCACAGAATGCAAAAATATTCTTAGAAATATTTAACCTCCACACATTAACAAGTCCAACAGCTCAAATGAAAGATAAACACCTTGTTCATCTACCCAGCGAGTCAGATTTCTAAAATGTTTTATGGCGAAAACATAGCACATATGTATGTCAAACCACCACAAAGACAGACGATATGTAGCCATTTTGTCGAACAAAAGATGCAATCACAAACGCGGGATTAAAAGAAAAATAATTCACTAACCTTTTGAAAATCTTCATCTGATGACAGTAATAGGACATGTTACACAGTACATTTATGTTTTTTTCAATAATATGCAATTTATATCCATAAATCTCTGTTTACATTGACGCCATGTTCAGAAAATGCTAAAATGTCCGGAGAAATTATAGATAGCTCCGCCAGATAACGCCAGATAACAGCAATACACATCATAAACTTTGACTAAATATACATGTTCTACATATAGTTAGAAAGATACACTGCCTTCTTCTCATGCAAGTTGGAACAAAGGGAGCTCTGTGCCCAACGCGTGCCCGAAAGCGCATGTATTTTCTCACAACACTCACTATTTTTCCTGCCAAAGGGTCAAAGCTCGCGGGATTTGCACAATTAAATGCTCTACTGATAGAGGACATCTCGCGGAAGACATAGAAACTGTTCCCAGATCCATAGCTGGTTGGGAAGGGTGGGGGCGATGACGTCAAAGTTGCCTCAACTTTCTGGATGCCAAAACTAGTTTGGGAGATTGGCTGCCCTGTGAGTTCTGCTATACTTACAGACATAATTCAAACGGTTTTAAAAGCTTTGGAGTGTTTTCTATTCAATAATAATTATTATATGCATATATTAGCAATTTTGGACAGATTTCTTTTCAGTTTACTATGGGCATGCAATTCATCCAAAGGGGGCAGTATTGTCCCGAGCCTTAACAAGTTTAAGCTAAAAACTGTTGATTTCACGGGTTAAAAAAGGAACAGAAAAGGAGAATATAAACCGGTTCAGAACTTTATTTTGCTGGTCGGAACAGTGGAACAGAAAAAAAATAGTGGTTCTGTTTTAAGAACCAAACGATTGTCTCTGCCTGCTGTACTTTCTTATGAAGAAAGACTGTAACTATATCTTGGTTTTATTTCATGCCTGGCTGGCTATTCTTCCTTAAATGTGACCCAACTCAGGAAACTAGGCGTATGTCGCAAGTCACGACTTCACAGGAGAGCCGTTTGAAAGTTTAAAAAAAATGTTTCATCAATATGCATTTTTTGGCAGAAATGCCTTCTCAAACATGTGAACTTTCATGTGCCTTAGTAACAAACTTGTATGCCATCTGTAAACACGAATTAAATTGTGAAATTACGAGCCTTTTTCGTTAAGCCACAGAAAAAGCCATGATTGGCTGATATGAGTGGGCTGGACATGCCGAGAGAGGAGTTCGGATTGGTCTGCCATAGAAGGTCTATTTGAGCTCGTCAGTCTGTGTTGGTAATTCTGTCGAACGTGGCATTTAAAAAAATGTATTGCATTGTGTAGTTGAGCTGCACAAGTGTTGTTTTGAAATGAGTGGAATTAGAGTATGATAGCTAAAGAGTTGGAGAAAACACCTGTCTCCAGATTACGTCTTCAAACTAAGGGCAACAGTGGCATGGCATTCCTGACAGGGAGAAACGTCCATGACGCAAGTTAGCTACCTAGTCGCAAGCTAATATTGTTTAGCCCACCACTCAATTAAAAGAGGGCTTACTAACTAGCTAGCCGGCTAGCTCACTAACTCTAATTTAATTAACATTAGTTTGCCTACCACCAGAGGCACCAAGTTACATTTCAGAAGCAACAGCTTGCAAATCAAGTTGCCAAGTTAGCTAGGTAACGTTACTCGCGAAAATACCAAAATAATATCACAGTCCAAATAAATCCATACTACCTAAACACGATGGCCAGCCTGTTCAGGCTTTGTCTTCTCGTTTAGAGTCCGACTGGTCCTCGTGGCATGTGTTCAGTTTGTTTTGAAACGTGGCGCTATGTCGCGACTCTCTATCTCCTTTTTCTGTCCAGGTGTGTCCAGGTGCTGGCAGTGCCCAGTCTGGGTGAAGATGCCACTGAGTGCTGCTGGACTCACCACGAATGCTACTTGATGAAAGTGTTATACTGACATCAGATAATCACCTGGACAACGAGCTGCTGGACCCGCCTCATTGAATTGATCAACTTGACTAACTACCTATCAGACCTCAACAATTTTGTGGGACCACTAGGGTGGCCAATCAGATTTTCTTTTTTTGAGTTATGACCTGTGGTATAACTAAAGATACAAAGGATATACCTTAGCTGGTACCACCCCAGTGACAAGTGTTTGTACCTATTAAGGACAAAGTTAAAGCTTTTTTCTTAGAGTGTACCTGTCACTGGGGGCCACACACAAACTGGTATCATCCACAGCTAAGACCACGGGGTCCTGGGGTAGAGCCACAGCTTTAACACAATTTCATACAGAACCTTCAAACTCAACTTTAGACCTTGAAGCCAGTTCCACTGCATTTTTCCATTGTTCCCCTCTAATCAGGGACCGATTTAGACATGGGACACCAGGTGTGTGCAATTAATTAATCAGGCTTTGGACCTCGTAAGGTAAGAGATGAACACCCCTGTGCTGGAGGTTGTCATCGGCTCACTCAGTGTGTGTGGGTAAAATCACTGGGAAAGCCAAGCCAGAAAAAATCCATACTACAACCTATGTGTTGTGATAATTGTGTTGTTTGCTCGTGATATGTAGACCTAAGCGCGAGACAATAAGAAGACACAGTGACAGAATAAATTCAACCACACCTTTGTTTCATCACAAAACCGGAGAGCAACCTCTGTCCGGTGAAGTCTGCAAAACATATTGCAACAAACAGTTACATGACCTACAATGTGGTCAAGCAAGTTCCAACATTTTCGGACTATTAAACAACTATTGATTTAGAACCACGGAGAGTTACCGCAAGTCGCAAAGAAAACAGTAGATGCCTCCACTGTTCCAGCACCATTTCAACTTCAAAATGTCAACATCATCAAATCACCTATTCTTAGTCTAATACAGTGAAAACTAAAAGATACCAAAAATTATTTAATCTAATCAACATAAGCTATATGATGTGGCTGTCCATGGTTCTGATTTCTGATTTCTGTCTGTGTATGCGTGTGTTTGTGAAAGTAGAAAAAACATGTTGACTCACCCTACTTGTAGAGAAACGCCAATGCCATCCTCCTCACTTTCATATTGACAAAACAGTCTATGACTCTGTCATATAGAGTAAACTCCCAATGCCTTTCATTCTCCTTGTTAACGTGCAATCGTTAGAAAATAAAATTGATGACCTACTATTAAGATTATCCTACCAACGGGACATTAAAAACTGTAACATCTTATGTTTCAACGAGACATGGCTGAACGAAGAAACGGACAATATAGAGCTGGTGGGATTTTCCATGCACTGGCAGAACAAAGACGCTACCTCTGGTAAGACGAGGGGTGGGGCTGTGTGTCTTTTTGTCAATATGAGCTGTTGCGTGATGTCTAATATTAAAGAACTCGAGGTATTGCTCGCCTGAGGTAGAGTACCTTATGATAAACTGTCGACCACACTATCTAACTCATCTGTATTTTTCTCTATTTATCACCACAAACCGGCAGGCACTAAGAAAGAACCAACTCTATAAGGCCAAACGCAAAGAAGAAAATGCTCACCCAGAAGCGGTGCTCCTAGTGGCCGGGGACTTTAAATCAGGGAAACCTATATCAGTTTTATCAAATTTTTACCAGCATGTCATATGTGCAACCAGGGGGAAAATAATCGTAGACTAACTTTACTCCACACACAGAGATGCATACAAAGCTCTCCCCGCCCTCCATTTGGCAAATATGACCACAATTCTATCCTACTGATTCCTGCTTCCAAGTAAAAACTAGAGCAGGAATGGCCAGTGACTCACTCAATACGGAAGTGGTCAGATGACTGTGACGCTACACTACAGGACTGTTTTGCTAGCACAGATTGGAATATGTTCCGGGATTCATCTAATGGCACTGAGGAATACACCACCTCAGTCATCGGCTTCATCAATAAGTGCATCGATGACGTCATCCCCACAGTGACTGTACCTACATATCCCAAACCAGAAGCCATGGATTACAGGCAAGATCCGCATCGAGCTAAAGACTAGAGCTGCCGCTTTCAAGGAGCGAGAGGGTGGAGGGAGACTAATCCGGACGCTTATAAGAAATCGCGCTATGCCCTCAGACGAACCATCAAACAAGCAAAGCGTCAATACCGGATTAAGATTGAATCCTACTACACCAGCTCTGACCCTCATCGGATGTGACATGGCTTGAAAACTATTACGGACTACAAAGGGAAACCCAGACGCGAGCTGCCCAGTGACGAGAGCCTACCAGATGAGCTAAATGCCTTTTATGCTCGCTTCGAGGCAAGCGACGCTGAAGCATGCACAAGAACACCAGCTGTTCTGGACGACTGTGTGATAACGCTCCTGGTAGCCGATGTGAACAAAACCTTTAAACAGGTCAACGTTCACAAAGCCGCTGGGCCAGACGGATTACCTGAACTCAAAGCATGCGCGGACCAACTGTCAAGTGTCTTCACTGACATTTTCAACTTCTCTCTGACCGAGTCTGTAATGCCTACATGTTTCAAGCAGACCACCATAGTCCTTGTGCCCAAGGAAGCAAAGGAAACCTGCCTAAATGATTACCGCCTCGTGGCACTCACGTCGGTAGCCATGAAGTGCTTTGAAAGGCTCACATCAACAGCATCCTCCCGGCCACCCTAGAACCACTCCAGTTCGCATACCACCCAAACAGATCCACAGATGACGCAATCTACATTACATTTACATTTAAGTCATTTAGCAGACGCTCTTATCCAGAGCGACTTACAAATTGGTGAATTCACCTTCTGACATCCAGTGGAACAGCCACTTTACAATAGTGCATCTAAATCTCAATCGCACTCCACACTGCCCTTTCTGAGCTGGACAAAAGGAACACCTATGTGAGAATGCTGTTCATCGACTACAACTCAGTTTTCAACACCACAGTGCCCAAGAAGCTCATCACTAAGCTAAGGACTCTGGGACCAAACACCTCCCTCTGCAACTGGATCCTGGACTTCCTGATGGGCCTGCTCTTGGTGGTAAGAGTAGGCAACAACACATCTGCCACGGTGATCCTTAACACTGGGGCCCCTCAGGGATTTCTACTTAGTCCCCTCCTGGTTCACCCACGACTGCGTGGCTTAACTTGACTCCAACACCATCATTAAGTTTGCTGATGACACAACAGTGGTAGGCCTGATCACCGACAACGATGAGACGGCCTATAGGGAGGAGGTCAGAGAACTTGCAGTGTGGTGCCAAGACAACAACCTCTCCCTCAATGTGAGCAAGACAAATGAGCTGATCGTGGAATAAGGGAAAAGGCGGGCCAAACAGGCCCCCATTAACATTGACGAGGCTGTAGTGGAACCGGTCGAGAATTAAGTTCCTTGGTGTCCACATCACCAAAGAACTATCATGGTCCAAACATACCAAGACAGTCATGAAGGGGGCACGACAAAACATTTCCCCCCTGAGGAGACTGAAAATATTTGGCATGGGCCCCTCGATCCTTAAAAGGTTCTACAGCTGCACCATCGAGAGCATCCTGACCGGCTGCATCACCGCCTGGCATTGCAACTGCTCGGCATCTGTCCTTAAGGTGCTAAAGAGGGTAGTGTGAATGGCCCAGTACATCACTGGGGCCAAGCTTCCTGCCATCCAGGACCTATATAACAGGCGGTGTCAGGGGAAAGCCCATAAAATTGTTAGAGACGCCAGTCACCCATAGACTGTTTTCTCTGCTACCGCACGGCAAGAGTTGCAGGAGCGCTAAGTCTAGGACCAAAAGGATCACAGACCTTTTCTACACCCAAGCCATTAGACTGCTGAACAATTCATAAAAATCGCCACAGGACATTTTGTACACTGCTGCTCCTCGCTGTTTGTTTGTTCCCTATGCATAGTCACTTCGCCCCACCTACATCTACAGATTACCTCAACCTGCACACTGACTCGGTACCGGTGCCCCCTGTATATGCCTCGTTATTCTTATTTTTATTGTGTTTCTTTTTATTTATTACTTTTTATTTTAGCCTACTTGGTAAATATTTACTTCTTATTGAACTGTACTGTTGATTAAGGGCTTGCTTGTAAGTAAGCATTTCACGGTAAAGTCTACACTTGTTGTATTCGGCGCATGTGACTAATAGTTTGATTTGACACCACCAAAACAACATCTATGTGGGTGTGGGCTATCGCCGCTTGATGCTTGATCTGATTGAATCTAGACCTAAATGTTTGTGTTTTGGGAGGCAGCCCAATTCCTATAATATTTTACCATGAATTTGTCTTTTGACCAATCACTTTTCATATTTTCACATCAGATCTTTTTCTGATCTGATTGATCAACAGACCAATTTGTGAAAAAAATATCAGAATTGGGTTTCTGTGTGAACAATTTGTCTTTTGGGGTGGTAGGTTTTACATATATTTGCACTTAGGTGTTTGTTGGTGTATGCGGATGCTTTCCTCCATATCTGGAAAGTTAGAATACTTGAAACAAAAAATAAAGCAAAAGGTATTTAATCAATGATCTACAACTGAACAAAAAAAGTGAAGTGTTAACAGTGTTGTCACACAGACAATTATACAAATTTATCATGAAATTTTAAAATATATTCAGATTAGATGAATATATATTTTTAATCCCTTTTTCTCCCCATTTCGTGGTATCCAACTGTTTTTTAGTGGCTACTATCTTGTCTCATCTCTACAACTCCTGTACGGGCTCGGGAGAGACTAAGGTTGAAAGTCATGCGTCCTCCGATACACAACCCAACCAACTGCTTCTTAACACAGCGCGCATCCAACCCGGAAGCCAGCCACACCAATGTGTCGGAGGAAACACCGTGCACCTGACAACCTTGGTTAGGACGCACTGCGCCTGGCCCGCCACAGGAGTCGCTGGTGCGCGATGAGACAAGGACATCCCTACCGGCCAAGCCCTCCCTAACCATGCTAAGCCAATTGTGTGTCGCCCCACGGACCTCTCGGTTGCGGCCGGTTATGACAGAGCCTGGGATCGAACCCAGAGTCTCTGATGGCACAGCTGGCGCTGCAGTAGATGAATATTTATTAATATTTATTTGAATTAATTGTCCCCATTTCGATTGTGTGGTTATTTTCCTTCACTGAGTGTTAGAAACCCTGTAGTTTGACCTCATCATGTGACTCCCATCCTGAGAGGAAGTCTGTCAGCATTTTACACCACTTATTCTCAGCCTAGGAGGACAATGTGTCCAGGAAAAAGTAGGTGACTATATTATATACCGTATGAACTGGGTTATGTTTAGTAAGGCGCAACATTCTGAATGTTGTAGAAATGTAACAGGCCATATGAAAAAGCAAGTGTTACTCCAATATGTAAAGTTTATCTGAAAGGTGTTTCAGCCATTTAAATAAGGTGACATAACTTTATATACATTTCTATGTACGTACAGTGTCTATTTTCCTGCAAGTATAGTGCAATGTACATGCATTCTATATATGTAGTGTCTAATTTCCTGCAGGTATAGTGCACTGTATGTGACCTGACAATTAGTTACATCCTCTGGATGGCGTTATTGCTACACATTTCTCTGGTTTAAGATGGTCATACCAGAAACAGCCCTCCACGTGTTCAGTACAACAGACAAAACATATATATAACCACACTACCTTTATTCATTAAGACAAAGCGGTGCTATTCATTTAACATCACAGATGCATTCATAAATCAATGTCTGAATTTAGATTTGAACAAAAAATGAACCACTCAATTTAGATTGTCACCTTATTTGAACTACTATTACTTTGATTTGAATAATGATTAAAACATGCAAACAGCAAAGACTAATGTGCAGACAAATTAATTGATGTCAAGTACATCCCTGTCATTTAGATTATCACAAGTGAGATTATTCTGTAAATCATACATTTAACGT
This sequence comes from Oncorhynchus masou masou, assembly GCF_036934945.1. Lineage (NCBI taxonomy): Eukaryota > Metazoa > Chordata > Actinopteri > Salmoniformes > Salmonidae > Oncorhynchus > Oncorhynchus masou. The sequence goes on from NC_088213.1 coordinate 47,678,962, forward strand.
GTCATAAGATTCTATTACTACTCTTGAAGGGGGAAGCTACAGGTGTACATCAAAGGCTCCTCTCCTCACAAACGTCACAACACTGAAACAACAATAGAACGATATAAAGGTCAATATAGTGACCATCTGCTGAGGTCACTTCCTGCTGTGTAGGGTTTTGGTGAGGTGTTTCAGAATATGTTGTAGTATGGTTCGAGTGTGGTGTGACCTGTGCTGGATTGTTAAAAGGTCATAAGGTTGCGATCTCCCCAGTGAGGTCACTTCTCTCTGCCGCAGTCGGTGCACAGGATGTCGTCACGCTGGGTGAGGAAGCCACGGCCCACTAGAGACACGGAACACTGCATACAGGTGAAACACTCGCTGTGCCACTGGCGCTCCTCAAAGGAGATGTACTTGGCTCCTGCCAGACCTATCACACAAGGATGCAGATATGGGTAGAAGCTCAGTTGCATACTCCTTTAACTTGGCATAAGGCGGCAGGTAGCTTAATGGTTAGAGCGTTGGGCCAGTAACCGAAAGGTTGCTAGATTGAATCCCTGAGCTGACAAGGTAAAAATCTCTTGTTCTGCCACTGAACAAGGCAATTAACCCACTGTTCCTCGGCTGTCATTGTAAATAAGAATGTGTTCTTAACTGATTTACCTACTTAAATAAAAGGTAAAATTATAAATAAGGAGGAGAGGATGTGAGGAGTATGCAATTGAGATTCTTCCACAGACACACATGTTAACACACCTAGGGCTCTATCTTAACAAAGCAATGGTAAATCTAAGCGCTGGCTGTAGTGCTATCGTTATTTTCACAGCCGTAATTATGAGTGAAATAACTGTCAACGGTGCGAAAGAGCTGGGTTGATGAATAAACAAGGTGTTAATGTGTTCCATGTCTTAATACTGCATGCGTTTGTCTCAAGTTTTGCAGCTTATTGACCGTCTGTGTTGTCATCAATTCCAAGTCGGCTATGGGAAGGGAACATTCTCTTCCTAGTCCTTTATGGATTGATAATACAGTTTATTAAATAGCATAGGCTACAGTAACGAGTAATAGCAGCAGTAAAAAAAACTGCCAGTGTTTCCCCAATAGCCTCTATGTTTGGAGTGTTGGCAGTCAACATTGTTGTAATTGCCTACATGTCTTTATCCATTGCACTTCTCCTAAAATATATATATTTTTTGTATGTGTGGGGCAGGTTCTCAATAAGCAAAATATAGCCTAGTCATACTGTTGATACTGCATTATAGGACCAAATAATTGTAATATGTTTGAAAGAGTGCGTCTTTGGTAACCTGGTGAAAGGCGCTCTTTGGAAAGCATGTTCATGTTTTTTATCATGAATTTTGTTCTAAAGACAGCTCTGCTGAGTGGTCATGAACTGGCACAGCTACAAAGTCATGCAATTTTATTTTAAACCTAACTCTAACCTTAACGCTAATGTTAACCACACTGTTTTCATTCATTTTTACAATATAGCCAATATTGAATTTGCAGCATGCCCATTTAGCGGAAATCGCTCAGTTCTGCATCAAGAACAAGACTCATCCCAATAAACGTCAACCTGCCTTTGGAGATGGATGCTTGAACAAACAAAATTAAGTATGCAGATAGGCATGTATGTGTGTTTTAGAATGTGCCGTATTGTTTCAATTCAAGGCACTGAATCTAAGGGACCGCAGTTGAGACGGTGAAAAGCTTCAAGTTCCTCGGCGTACACATCACTGACAAACTGAAATGGTCCACTCACACAGACAGTGTGGTGAAGGCGCAACATCGCCTGTTCAACCTCAGGAGGCTGAAGAAATTTGGCTTGGCACCTAAAACCCACAAACTTTTACAGATGCACAATCGAGAGCATCCTGTCTGGCTGTATCACCGCTTGGTATGGCAACTGCACCGCCCACCACAGCAGGGCTCTCCAGATGGTGGTGCAGTCTTCCCAACGTATCACCGGGGGCAAACTACCTGCCTTCTAGGACACCTACAGCACCCAATGTCACATGAAGGCCAAAAAGATCATCAAGGACAACAACCACCCGAGCCACTGCTTCTTCACCCCGCTATCATCTAGAAGGCGCGGTCAGTACAGTTGCATCAAATCTGGGACCGAGAGACTGAAAAACAGCTTCTATCTCAAGGCCATCAGACTATTAAACAGCTATCACTAGCACATAGAGGCTGCTGCTTATATACAGTACATAGACTTGAAATCACTGGCCACTTTAATAAATGGAACACTAGTCACTTTAAAAATATATATATATTTTGCATTACTCATGTATATACTTTATTTATTATGTTCTACTGTATCTTATTCCATTCCACTGACATTGCTCGTCCATATACTTTTATATTCTTAATTCAAATCAAACTTTATTTGTCACATGCGCTGAATACAACAACTGTAGACCTTACTGTGAAATGCTTATTTACAAGCCCCTAACCAACAGTGCAGTTCAGGAAGAGTTAAGAAAATATTTACCAAAAACTAAAGTAAAAAAAATATTAGCAAATACATATACAAAAAATACACATAAAAAAGGTAGTAGTTCTGAATTTGTTAGATTACTTTGTTAGATATTACTGTATTGTCAGAAATAGAAGCACAAGCATTTTTCTACACTCGCATTAGCATCTGCTAACCATGTGTATGTGACAAATAAAATTAGATTTGTACATCTGCTAAACACATTTGATTTGACAAATTGAGCATTTAAAATGTTTATGGATAGGCTATTTTGCAAGGCAAGGCCACTTATTTCTGTTGATATGGCATTCTAGGAGGACTAAATACTGGAAGAATGTGTCTTTGGTCTTATTTTTATTTTACCTTTATTTAACTAGGCAAGTCCGTTCATAATGACGGCCTACCAAAAGTCCACTTGCGGGGACCGGAGCTAAAAAAATTAAAATAGGACAACACACATCATGACAAGGCAGACACCACATCACTACATAAAGATAGACTTAAGACAACACAACATGGATTGCAACACAGCATGACAACATGGTAGCAACAACATGGCAGCAGAACAACATGGTAGCAGCACAAAACATGGTACAAACCTCTCTTGTAAAGAATATTTGCAGGTCTGTGGTGTGTTATGAGGAGCAACCAGAAGCTGCGCTTGACACAATAAGTCTGACAGCCCAACTGATTGGCAAACATACTGTAAATTAAGAAATCATGTGACTAAGCTAAATAAAAATACTAAAACTATACAATGAAATTAAGATCAGTTATTTAAAGAATGATAGTAAAAAAGCTTTGGGGCACCTTAAATGAAATTTTGGGGAAAAAAGCCAACTCAGCTCCATCATTCATTGAATCAGATGGCTCATTCAACACGAAGCCCACTGATATTGCCAACTACTTTAATTACTTTTTCAAAGGCAAGATAAGCAAACTTAAGGATGACATGCCAGCAACAAACGCTGACACTACACATCCAAATATATAAGACCAAAGCAGTTGAGATAATAATTGTACTTTCGAATTCCGTAAAGTCAGTGTGGAAGAGGTGAAAACAATATTGTTGTCTGTCAACAATGACAAGCCACCGGGGTCTGACAATCTGGATTGAAAATTACTGAGGATAATAGCAGACGATATTGCCACTCCTATTTGCCACATATTCAATTTAAGCCTACTAGAAAGTGTGTGCCCTCAGGCCTGGAGGGAAGCTAAAGTCATTCCGCTACCGAAGAATAGTAAAGCCCCATTTACTGGCTCAAATAGCCGACCAATCAGCCTGTTACCAACCTTTAGTAAACCTCTGGGGGAAAAATGTGTTTGACCAGATACAATGCTTGTCTAACAGAACACTTCTTTAATGGAATCCTCTCAAACATAATCCAGGTAGAATCAGGAATTCCCAGGGTAACTGTTTAGGCCCCTTGATTTTTTTATTTTTACAAACTGCATGACACTTACTTTGAGTAATGCCAGTGTCTATGTTTACAGATGCTACTACAGCAACTGAACACTTAACAAAGAGCTGCAGTCAGTTTCAGAGTGGGTGGTAAGGAATAAGTTAGCCCTAAATATTTCTAAAACTAAAAGCATTGTATTTGGGACAAAACATTCACTAAACCCTAAACCTCAACCAAATCTTGTAATAAATCATGTGGAAATTGAGCAAGTTGAAGTGACTAAACTGCTGGGAGTAACCCTAGATTGTAAACTGTCATGGTCAAAACATATTGATACAGTAGTAGCTAAGATGAGGAGAATTTTATCCATAATAAAGCGACGCTCTGCCTTCTTAACAACACTATCAACAAGGCAGGTCCTACAGGCCCTAGTTTTGTCACACCTTGACTACTGTTCAGTCGTATGGTCAGGTGCCACAAAAAAATACTTTTTTGCTGCCCTGTTCTGAGCCAAAATTTAAATTGACTCAAAACAGGGCAGCACGGCTGGCCCTTGGATGTACACAGAGAGCTAATATTAATAACATGCATGTCACTCTCTCCTGGCTGAAAGTGGAGCAGAGATTGACTTCATCACGACTTGTATTTATGAGAGGTATTGACATGTTGAATGTACCGAGCTCTCGGACACCGATGCATAACCCAAGAGGTCTCTTCACAGTCCCCAAGTCCAGAACAGACTATGGGAGGCGCACAGTGAAAATATAGAGCAATGACTACATGGAACTCTATTCCACATCCATTAACTGATGCAAGTTGGAAAAATATATTTTAAAAATATTTTAAAAAACACAAACAGGCACAGACACATGCATACACATACGATAACATATGCACTATACATACACATACACTTGGATTTAGTACTGTAGATATGTGGTAGTGTGGAGTAGGGGCCTGAGGGCACACAGTGTTTGGTGAAATCTGAATGTATTGTAATGTTTTTATTTTATTTTATAAACTGCCTTAATATTTCTGGACCCCAGGAAGATTAGTTGCTGCCTTGGGGGATCCATAATAAATATAAAATACAAATACAAACATTATTGTGCATAGACAACAGCACAAAGGACAAAAACGTAGTGACAACAATACGTCACGCGAAGCAGCCACAACTGTCTGTAACTGACCATGACTGAGTCTTGAATGAAGAGATAAAACTGTCCAGTTTGAGTGTTTTTTGAAGCTCGCTGCAGCGAACTGAAAAGAGGAGTAACCCAGAGATGTGTGTGCTTTTGAGACCTTTAACAGAATGTGACTGGCAGAACGGGTGTTGGTACTCAGACGAGGGGCACTGAAATTGGGGATGGATAGCGTACTTGAACAAGCGAAATTAAGTATGCAGGTATGAAAAGGCATGATAGCAAAAACCTCATATTTCAAAGCAATCTCAGTAGAACAGTAGAACATTTAAAACCCCTTTATTCAAAGGCTATGAATAATGAAAAGGCATGATAGCAAAAACCTCATATTTCAAAGCAATCTCAGTAGAACATTTAAAACCCCTTTATTCAAAGGCTACTTGGCTAATGGCCAGGATTAAAAGACGCACCTGTGCAATGCTGCTAAACTAGCCAGGTTAGGCTATGGTTGTTTTTTCATCAAATGAAACGGGAAGGAAACCAATAGTTTATTCCAAATACCAGATTCACCGGCACAAAAGGCATAGGTGAGTTTCGCTCTCAAAATCCATGACATTATCAACTGCATTACCGCTAAGACCTGCTTTTGTGAGTCTTAAGGGCACATGTGCCTTGCTCAAGGGCACATCCACAGATTTTTCACCTTGTCGGCTCAGTGATTTGAACCAGTCAGTATTCGGTTACTGGCCCAATGCTCTTAACCGCCTCCTTAGTGCCAGAAGAAAACAGCATACTATGCAGAATAATGCTTGCAGACACACATACAAGTGCCCACATATGATGTTACAAACACCAACAGGTGATGTGTGATTGCATGGCATAAATGGAGAATATTAATAGAAAAATGTAGCATGAAGGGTGACAATATGAATGACAATATTCGTAGAGTGACTCACTGGTGATGGGTTTGGTGCAACCCACACACTTCTTGGCATAGAGGTTGCTAAAGCAGTCCAGACAGTAGGGGTAGTTCTCTCTGGAGGTGAAGCGCTGTCCTGATAGCTGCTTCTTACAGCCGATGCACAGGAAACACTCACGGTGCCAGGGTTTGTCATTGTAGGTCACCCCACCGGTCGTAATGGCCTTAAGGAGATATACACACATGACACGCCAGCACAGCAGGGGCGGATGACACAAGTCCTAGTTTCAAGTTATGTCACATGCACAAGTAGAGTTAATCAATGCAATAATCAATAACAATACATTACTAGAAAGAAAAAAAGAAAATAATAAAAAATATGAAATGCACAAACTAAGTAAGCATACAAAGTACAGGAAATATTAAAAAAGTCAGTTCCAATACCAGATTTACATGTGCAGGGATACTGGAGTGGTGGAGCTAGATATAAGGGTAAGGTGACTAGGCAACAGGATATAAGACAAACAGAGTAGTATCAGCTTGCTTGTGAGTGAGTGTGTGGGTGGATGTGTAGCGTCAGTATAAATGTATGTGCATATTATGTGTGAGTGAGCAAATTATGGAGTGATTGTTTTTGAGTGTGTTGGAGTGACAGTGTGTGCATGAGTGTGTAGGGCCATGTGGGTGTGCATAAAGACAGTGCAAATCCTGAAATAAAAGGTAAATAAAGATACAAGGTCAACTCGGTCCGTGTAGCTATGTCAATAATTTCTTAGTCGTATTGCTTGGGGATAGAAGCTGTTCAAAAGCCTGTTTGTGTCAGACTTGACACACCGGTACATCTTGCCATGTGGCAGCAAAGAAAATAGTCTATGGCTTGGGTGGTTGGGGCCTTTGACAATTTTCCATGCCTTCTTCCTGATATAGATGTCCTGGATGGCAGGGAGCTCGGCCGCAGTAATGTACTGGGCTGTCCTCACAACTCTGTCTTGCCATGTGATCAAGGGCGGTGCTATTGCCATACCAAGCAGTGATGCAGCCAATCAATATGGTCTCAATGGTACAGCAGTAGAACCTTTTCAGGTTTGAGGGTCCATGCCGAACATTTTCAACCTCCTGAGCGGGAAGAGACCTTCTTCACGACTGTGCGTGTATATTTGAACCATTTTAAGTCTTTAGTGATTTGGACAGAGGAACCTGAAGCTGTCTACCTGCCCCGCTGACTCCCTCCCCCCCTTTTGATGTGGATGGGGCCATGCCCGTTTCCTGTAGTCCACAACCTGCTCCTTGGTCTTGCTGACATTAAGGGAGAGGTTGTTGCTCCTGCACCACATTGTCAGGTCACTGACCTCCTCCCTGTAGGCTGACTCATCGTCGCCGGTAATCAGGCCTACCACCGCCTTATGATAGTCCTTATTGAACAGGTGAACTTCCATGTGCCCGAATTACAAACTTGAATGGGATCCATAAATAGGAATACAAATATTAAATCCAGGTGTTATGAAACCAATAACTAGCCTACTGATTTTGCTTCACTCATTAGGTCTCGGGTCTTAGGTCTATTTACAGTACATGGTCTGTAACCTCATTTGATGTGTGCATTAATGTGAGAAATCAGCGTTTGAGGACAGTGTTGAATGCAAATGTGCCCAGGGAGACCACCACCTTACCTTGGTCCAGGGCCAGCTCTGTCTTGACTCATTTGGGTCGGTGAGGCCAAATTGATTGTTATTTTCAGATGGTGACGGAAACAAATATATACAAAAAGAAAAACTACAAAAAGGCATTCCCAAACTAAAGATTCAAACATAAACAAAAAGCCTCATGGCCAACAACCAAATCAGTAGCATAACAGCATGCCAGCTGGTGCCAGCACAGCACTTGTACTTGGTGCTACTGCCCCCTGGGGAAATGGAGTGTGGTAATAGTAGTGAGCTGTAGTGTGCTGTCTAAATGACCTAACCTATTCCATAACACCTTCCCCAACAATAAAAGAAAAGACCTCACATAGTCACCAATATTTATTTTCCTTCTGAAAATGTGTATTTTCAATAAACTTCCTTAACCCTTTACACTCGTACCCGGGTAGAAAATGGCAGATTTGGACACTGATAACTGCCTAAATTGGAACGCAGTGGCTGTACAGTAACATGCTATACATTACGTCAGAGGTCAGGGTCTCGGCTTCATAGCTCTGTATGGGTTTTGACTGACAGACGTTCTGAACTTGAGCACCATGCGTGATAAGAAGTTGCCCTATCCGTCCTGCTAATTGGACAACTTTTTAAAATGTTTTGTTATCTGAGAGAGGGAAAAGCTTTAAATTAAGAGCACTTGATGTATTTTGAAAGAGGAGATGTTGAGGATTATGATATATATCTCTTTGATGTCATACAAACAAACCAAATACCCTAGGTTGTCTTGAAGAGAATGAGCCTATGTTTGTTGTATTGTGAAGAACATTTATGAAAACTTGATGAAAAAGCAACCGGAAGTGAGTACACTGGTGGATCTGACTTTTCCACCAAACTCAATTCTTCACGCTCCTGATTCTCACAACACACAGCTGCGTCTCCCTGCAAAACCTAGACCGGGTCTTCCAGCAAATTCTCACTAACTGCACAACCTGACTGAGAAGACTCTCCTCCCTTCCATAGCTCAGAGAAAAACGTGTCAGCTAAAGTAACACACAAACAACTTCATGGTCAGCCTGCTGAGGAACCACAACCTACCCTACTTTGGCCAAGAACGTACCCCCTAAATTGACACATAAATCAACCTTGTCCTCAACCTGCATAGGGTACACTACATCACATATCTCTGCCAAGAAGTTCTCAGCTAGAGACACAAAAGACTCACCTTCCTCTCTAGGGAGAAATATTTCTGGGTAACCACTGTCTAGTTTTGCAAAGAATGTTTCCTCCAATACAAATCATCTCTTCCCTGTCGGATTTGCCATCAGCACTCTTCTGAACATAAGTAACTTCAAACTGGGGATACCTCAAAACTCTCCTTGAGAGACACAGCCCCTTGACACACCTGCCTTTTCACTGAGGTTACACAAATCTGATCGCTTGTGGAAACTAGCTCCACTCTGATCACTGGAGGAAACTGGTTTAGCAACAAGACTGACTGACAGGTAACACACACTTTCTCCCCTCTATTCATCCCTACTCATCTGCTTTTTCAACAGTGCTATCTCCTGTTCTAGCCTAGCCATTTCCAACATTCTTCCTCCTGACTGCTATCCATCAGAACCCCCGGCAAGCACTCACTCTACATCTCCCATAACAGCACTGCCACTTGCTCAATTCCTCTTCTATTTCAACCTCTGGCATTTTTGTCACCTGACATAACTGATCCCTCTCTTGAAAAAAAAACACTATCCTCAATATATGCGCAAGTCCCTTCTGGCTCAAACAACCCGTAATTAAAATCAATACGCTAAACAGAACCTATTAAACTGACTGACAAAAATCACAATTAGCCACAACAGCTCGCTGCTAACCAACCAATACATGCACACGTTCCAAGCCCCAAAGATAACCACCCCAACCAGGCAAAAACCATGCACAAAAGCTACAGTTAGCCACTAGCCCAGCAGTATCACAAAAAATTCACCAAAGCTATAAACCATAGCAACAGTTAGCCACTAGCCTAGCGCTAACACAAATGCATCTGCCACAGAGTTCTCCAGACTCCAAACTGGTATATCTAATCCAGTAAAACAGTCAACACAAAAAGTTCTCGCCCATGAGTAAAACATCTCATCTGCCCTACAGTAGCTAACAACTACCAGCTGCAAACATTTGACTACCTTCGCGGGCAAGTCCACACCAAACATTTCTGTTGACCAAAAAAGCATAATCTATCTTGATAACCTGCAAACTGAAACTCCGGTTGGCACTACTGCAAACCTCACCTAGCAAATAAACATTGAGTCTACCAAACCATACCAGTTTAAAACCACCCAGACTGCTAAGATCAAATCAAATTTTATTTCTCACATGCGCCAAATTAAACGGATGAAATGCTTACTTACAAGCCCTTAACCAACAATGCAGTTTTAAGAAAATAGAGTTAAGAAAATATTTACTAAATAAATAAAAAATACAATAATAACACAATAAAATAACAATAATGAGGCTATATACAGGGGGTACTGGTGCCAAGTCAATGTTCAGGGGTACAGGTTAGTCGAGGTAATTTGTACATGTAGGTAGGGGTGAAGTGACAATGCATAGATAATAAATAGCGGGGGGGTGCAAATAGTCCGGGTGACCATCTGATTAATTGTTCAGCAGTCTTATGGCTTGGGGTTAGAAGCTTTTAAGAAGCCTTTTGGACCTAGACTTATTTTATGTAACCTTTATTTAACTAGGCAAGGCATTTAAGAACAAATTCTTATTTACAATGATGGCCTACACCGGACAAACCCGGATGATGCTGGACCAATTGTGCGCCGCAATATGGGACTCCCAATCACAGCCGGTTGTGATACAGCCTTGAAGCTCCGGTACCGCATACCATGCGGTAGCAGAGAGTACAGTCTATGACTTGGGTCTTTGACAATTTCTGGGACCTTTCTCTGACCTTTCTCTGACACTGCATAGTACATAGGTCCTGTATGGCAGGAAGATTCGGCCCCAGTGATATACTGGGTTGTACACACTACCCTCTGTAGCGCAGAGAAGTTGCCATACCAGGCGATGATGCTCTCGATGGTGCAGCTGTAGAACTTTTTGAGATCTGTGGACCAATGACAAATCTTTTCAGTCTCCTGAGTGGGTGTTGTCGTTCACGAAGGTGTTGTCGTTCACAACTGTCTTGGTGTGTTTAGACCATGATAGTTTGTTGGTGATGTGGACACCAATGAACTTGAAACTCTCGAGCCGGTCTACTACAGCCCAGTCGATGTGAATGGGAGCGTGTTCGGCCCTCCTTTTTCCTGCAGTCCAAGATCTTCTCCTTTGTCTTGCTCACATTGAGGGAGAAGTTGTTGTGCTCGAACCACGCTGCCAGGTCTCTGATCTCCTCCCTATAGGCTGTCTCATCGTTGTCGGTTATCAGGCCTACCGCTGGTGTGTCATCAGCAAATTTAATGATGGTTTTGGAATCGTGCTTCGCCACGCATGGGTGAACAGGGAGTACAGGAGGGGACTAGGCATGTACCCCTGAGGAGCCCCCATGTTTGTTGATTAGCACAATTGGTTAGGAGCCTGTAAAACGGCAGCCTTCAACTCTGGCGCCATTACTTAATCTGCCCCAATTGAGCACCCAAATGTTAAAATGGAAATATGCAACATTTTTGTCTACATGAAAAAATCACGTATAAATGTGAGTTAAAGATCTATCATTCTACTTGAAAGCATGTCTAAGAAGCGGTAGATCTATTCTATGTGCACTATTTCTATGTTTCCCGTTCATCAGTTTTGTTTTTGCGTCTTTTACTTTCGGTTTTGTACACCAGCCTCAGACAGCTGAAACAACAATATTTTTGGACCCGGAAAATATATTTCACAGCAGTTTAGATGGAATAATGATTCTCTATACTATACTATATAATATTGTCACATAATCTGAAATTAAGTGAACTATTTGAGTTTTAGCAACCTGGAAATGGCGGAGCGATTTCTGAATAGTGCAACTTTAAAATGTATCCCGGAAGAGCACCCACATGTTACAAAACCAATAACTAGCCTACTGATTTTGTTGCACTCATTAGGTTTAGGGGCCTTAGTGCTACAGCACCCTGGGGGAATGAAGTGTTGTAGTGGCAGTGAGCTGCAGTGTGCTGTCTAACTAGCTAACCTATTCCATATCACAGGATCCTTCCTATCTAGCCATGATTGGCTGAGATAATGAAGGGGTTAACCATGCTCATGTGTGGGTCTCTAGCACTGAACAAAATCTTTCAAGGGCATTTTTCTCCTACTTGTCTTCTAAGTGAGAACACTTTTATTAACTTTTAAAACAGCATAACTTTACCATGCTTACTCCAATCACAGTGTATGATATATCATTTTGGAGCTCTCAATCTGAACGAATGGAAAACAAATTGGGTTGCGTCTTGACATACACAACACATACAATTACACATTATTCTAGAGTGCTGCTTATGTCTACATCCTATAATATTATGTAATGGTGTAAATATAAACCTGTAAAAGAACTGTCACTATTTAACATACAGTCTAAACCATGAGACTGCAAGATTCTTACTTTTTTACAGGCACAGCACTGATAGGCAAATTGCTTCTCAAAACAGGACACGCAGAAGTAGCCGTTGTCTTTGGGGATGAAGGACTTGGTTCCTATTGGCTGCTGGCAGCGATGGCACAGGAAGCAGGTCTCATGCCAGCTGTTCCCCTTGTACTCCATTTTGCGGGAACCTAACACAGGCGAAGGACAGCTTAGTCAGCACATGGAAACAAGACACGAAAACCTACTGCACCAGTGAAGGCACCTCAGAAAAGAAAGGAGATGACCATCCTATTGAAAGAATTTCTTGAAATATTATTTTTAGATAAAAACATATGAAATATATTAACATCACCAAATAACTGATAAAAACACTTGGTTTTCAATGAAGATCTGCAGTAGCCTCAACAACACTCTGTAGGGTAGCACCATGGTGTCGCCGGAGGACAGCTATTTTACATCCACCTATGAGTATAACAACTTCAATACAAAACCTAGGAGGCTCATGGCTCTCACCCATAATAACTGACTTACACAGTAATTATTACGACTTCCAGAGAACATCCTCCAACCTATCAAAGCTCTTGCAGCATGAACTGACATACAATAACAGTCAAAAGTTTGGAAAAACTTACTCATTCAAAGGTTTTTCTTTATTTTTTGTATTTTCTACATTGTAGAATAATAGTGAAGACATGAACACAATGAAATAAAACATGGAATCATCTAGTAACCAAAAAAGTGTTAATTAAATCAAAATATATTTTATATTTGAGATTCTTCAAAGTAGCCACCCTTTGCCTTGATGACAGCTTTGTACAGTCTTGGCATTCTCTCAACCAGCTTCATGAGGTAGTCACCTGGAATGCATTTCAGTTAATGGATGTGCCTTGTTAAAAGTTAATTTGTGGAATTTATTTTGTTCTTCATGCGTTTGAGCCAATCAGTTGTGTTGTGACAAGGTAGGGGTGGTATACAGAAGATAGCCCTATTTGGTAAAATGACAAGTCCATATTATGGCAAGAACAGCTCAAATAAGCAAAGAGAATTGATAGACCATCATTAATTTAAGACATGAAGGTCAGTCAATGGGGAGAATTTCAAGAACTTTGAACGTTTCTGCAAGTGCAGTCGCAAAAACCATCAATTGCTATGATGAAACTAGCTCTCATGAGGACCGACACAGGAAATGAAGACCCAGAGTTATCTCAGCTGCAGAGGATAAATTCATTGGAGTTACCAGCCTCAACAATTGCAGCCCAAATAAGTGCTTTACAGAGTTCAAGTAACAGAAACATCTCAACATCAACTGTTTCTCAAGAGACTGCGTGAATCAGGCCTTCGTGGTTGAAGTACTGCAAAAAAACTAAAGGACATCAAGTCAAGTCAAGAGACTTGTTTGGGCCAAGAAATATGAATAATGGATATTAGACCGGTGGAAATCTGTCCTTTGGTCTATGAGTCCAAATTTGCGATTTTTGTTTTTTTCAACAGGACAGTGACCCAACACACCTACAGGCTATGTGAGGAATATTTGACCAAGAAGGGGAGTGACGGATGGCTGCATCAGATGGCCTGCCTGCACAATCACCCGACCTCAACCCAATTGAGATGACTTGGGATGAGTTGGACTGCAGAGAGAAGGAAAAGCAGCCAACAAGCGCTCAGCATATGTGGGAACTCTTTCAGGACTGTTGGAAAAGCATTCCAGGTGAAGCTGATTGAGAGAATACCAAGAGTGTGCAAAGCTGTCATAAAGGCAAAGGGTGGCTACTTTGACAAATCTAAAATCTAAAATAGATGTATTTTTGTTTAACACTTTTGGGGTTACTACATGATTCCATGTGTGTTATTTCATAGTGTTGATGTCTTCACTATTATTCTACAATGTATAAAATACTACAAATAAAGATAAACCCTTGAATGAGTAGCTGTGTCCAAACGGTTGACTCATACTGTATGTTGTCCACTCAATCAAAGCACAGCAATCTGGTAGTGAAAGCTACAGCTAGCTAGCAAAGTAGTTGACTCAAAGAGAAAGAAAGACAATAGTTTAACACTTTTGAACAAATTAATTTCTTAAAGAATTAAGGAGAAGCAGTAGCAGAGAGAGCGAGAGAGCAACCTATATGTTGTTATATTTTTTTCACTTTCACTTATCTAGCCAGCTAATGCAGCCAGCAATTTAGTCTACTCAAAAACAGTTTTGAAGAGAGAGGAATGGCATTTATTTAAGGCTATCCAACAGATTGTGGGGGCTGTTTTGTTAGACTTCAGTGCGGCTTTTGACATTATCGATCAGTCTGCTGGTGGAAAAACATATGTGTTATGGTTTTACACCTCCTGCTATATTGTGGATAAAGCGTTACATGTCTAACAGAACACAGAGGGTATTCTTCAAAGGAAGCCTCTTCAACATCATTCAGATAGAATCAGAAATTCCCCAAGGCAGATGTCTAGGCCACTTACTTTTTTCAATCTTTACTAATGACATGCCACTGGCTTTGTGTAAAGCCAGTGTGTCTATGTATGCTGATGACTCAACACAATACACACCAGCTACTACAGCGACTGAAGTGATTGCAACACAACAAAGAGTTAGTTAGTTAGTTCATAATGGGTGGCAAGGAATAAGTTAGTCCTAAATATTTCAAAAACTAAAAGGACAAGTCATTCCTAAATCATTCTTAAACCTCAACTAAATCTTGTAATAAATAATGTGGAAATTGAGCAAGTTGAGATGGCTAAACTATTTGGAGTAACCCTGGATTGTAAACTATCATGGTCAAAACATATTGAAGGATGTAGGAAAAATGCAATTGGCTCAGAACAGGGCAGCACGGTCGGCCCTTGGATGTACACAGAGCTAATGTTAATATAGTGCCTTCGGAAAGTATTAAGACCCCTTGACTTTTTCCACTTTTTGTTACGTTACAGCCTTATTGTAAAATTGATAAAATAAAACATTTTTCTCAGCAATCTACACACAATACCAGAAAATGACAAAGTGAAAACAGGTTTGTACAGACTTTTGCAAATGTATTACGAACAAAGACAGAAATACCTTATTTACATAAGTATTCAGATTCTTTGCTATGATACTCAAAATTGAGCTCAGGTGCATCCTATTTTCATTGATCATCCTTGAGATGTTTCTACAACTTGATTGGAGTCCACCTGTGGTAAATTCATTTGATTGCACATGATTTGGAAAGGCACACACCTGTCTGTAAGGTCCCACAGTTGACAGTTCATGTCAGAGCAAAAACCAAGCCATGAAGTCAAAGGAATTGTCAGTAGAGCGACAAGACAGGATTGTGTCAAAGCACAGATCTGGGGAAGGGTACCAAAAACTTACTGCAGGGATTGATAGTCCCCAAGAACAAAGTTGATTTCATCATTCTTAAATGGAAGAAGTTTGGAACCACCACGACTCTTCCTAGAGCTGGCCGCCCGGTCAAACTGGTTAATCAAGGAGGTGACCAAGAACCCGATGGTCACTCTGACAGAGCTCTAGTTCTTCTGTGGAGATGGGAGAACCTTCCAGAAGGAAGTTTAGGCCTTTATGGTAGTGACCAGACAGAAGCCACTCCTCAGTAAAAGACACGACAGCCCATTTGGAGTTTGCCTAAAAGGTACCGAAAGACTCTCAGACCATGAGAAACAAGATTATCTGGTCTGATAAAACCAAGATTTAACTCTTTAACTCCTTCACCGTCACGTCTGGAGGAAACCTGGCACCATCCCTACGGTGAAGCATGGTTGTGGCAGCATTATGCTGTGGAGATGTTTTTCAGCATCAGGGACTGGGAGAAATGACAAATGAGGCCATTCTCATAAAAAATAAAATCATCCCTCCTAATCTTTAATGGCAGCAACTGCCACTGTACTGCACATGCAGTAGTAGGCCTGCAGAAATAGAACACCTTAGCCAATAGGGACTGAGCAATAGTGGTAGTTATTGACATATCATATCACACATTTTTCAGGGAAGAACAATGTGAACTAAAATACATATTTTAGAATAATCAATATCATCATCAATGTTGTCCTACAGCACCTGGCATGATGGTTTTCTTGCAGGTGGAGCATTTGGAGGAGTACTCATGGGAGTAACACTCTGTGCAGAGAAGTTGTTCATCCTTAGCTGCAAAGGGCTTTTCTACCAAAGGGCGGCTGCATTTGGCACACTTGAAGCACTGCTCATGCCAGTGGCAATCCTTATAGGACAGATCCTATCAAACAAACATACAGACAGTGTTAACCATGTAATGGATCGATTGGATTGATGGTTATTATTTGCCACAGCAATTTAAATGATTCGATTGAAGAATTTGAAAGAATATGATTTATAAATAGTACCTTACTAAGATTACTGTCTTCCTTATCAACTGTCTTACCTCATCATCACAAAAAAAGTTTGGTTGTTGGTATTGTTGTTTTTTGTTGTCATTGGCAAACTTCTGAAGAAATTATATATAGCTTAAAAGCATGTTTTTTTAAGCCACTTTGTTCCCATGGAGAACAACGATAATTCATGTCAAAATGTCATGGGATGCAAATTTTTGTTGGTGGTCCATTCTTTGTTTGAAGGTATGTGCACTTAAGGAGCGTGGCTTTAAGACAGTGATGCAGTTCAGTTAATTAGATGTCTATATAGACCTTGTTTTTCACAACTTTGCTGGTTCAAACCATAACTTAGGAAAGGTTTTAAAGCCCCAATGCAGTGTTTTCAATTTGTGTGCTTATTTCATGAGCCTCCTTTCGCTATTGAAATGCTCAGTCTGACTGTGTGGCTGTGTTGATAGAAATGTAAATATACATATTTACATACATAGCCCTGATTGGCGGATAGGATCGTCTACGCTGTAGAGAGCCTACCCTCTTGCCCCTTCAAAGTAGGAGGATACATATGCAAATAAAATATGATTGGTCATTGGTCAGAACAATCAGAACAGATTGTGACATGATCTGGGCCAAAAACTCCATCCCACCTGAACAGGCTGAAATTCCAGGTGTTTATTTCTTCTTCAAAAACCACTTACACTCAGTGTTATTTTGACCTCATGGTGTGGAAATATCATTACAAAAACAGAAAATCATATTTTTTACTGGACTGCCACTTTAAGCCTAACAATCGTGTACTTCAGTTTCGCTGACGTGCTTATGTACACTGAGTATACCAAACACTAGGAACACCTTCCGAATATTGACTTGCACCCCCCACCTTCCCCATTCTTGATAGACATGAGAATCTGTTGAATGTGAAAAACCCAGCAATGTTGCAGTTCTTCACACAAACCGGCGAGCCTAGCACCTACCACCATACACTGTTCAAAGGCACTTACAAATATTGTCTTGCCCATTCGCCCTTTGAATGGCACACATACAATCCATGTTTCAATTCTCTCAAGGCTTTAAAATCCTTCATTTTTATTTATTTAACTAAGCTAGTCAGTTAATCTGTCTCCTGCCCGTCATCTACACTGGTTGAAGTGGATTGACATCAATAAGGGATCATATCTTTCACCTAGAATCACCTGGTCATCTCATAGAAAGAGCAGGTTTTCCTAATGTTTTCTATACTCAGTATATCATACTCTATACACATGAAAATATGCATTATATGGGGTCAGTACAGAATTCTTACCTTACAGTTGCACCCAATAGGCAGAGAGCACACTTCACAGCAATTGGAGAACAAGTTCTCATAACACTTAGTGCAGTACTGAGTATCCTCCTTCATAACATATTTATTTCCCAACAAGGACTCCTTGCAGTAATGGCAGTCAAACCGCTCTGTAGACATGCTTGCTCTTTACCTGCAGGTCAAAGACAAAGAAATTAACAGCAAGAAAATGCCAAAATATTATTTGTATCCTGAGGAAAAACACTTCCTTCCTGCAATCAGGATCCAACCAATGTCATTCCCCGTATATTTCAATGTCGTCTGAATTCTAAGTGATGACTTAAAAAAATATATTTACCTCTGATGATGTTGCTTTCAAGGAGAGACTGAATTGAGGGCTGCAGAGTGAGGACCAGGCGTGTGGATGGAGAAGGGTAAACCAGGATTAAGTGGGCACATCATTGAAAGGCACATCTATAAATACTAGCCCTCTTATTACCAGTAATCTCTGAGGAGAACGTAGTGTTCCACTACACACTTCTGCACCTTTTAAGGGAGTTTGTGCTGAGCATATTGGCATACATTTATGTTGGTTAAAAAGTTGTGGTTATAAATGTGAATATTGTGGATGGGGAATGCATGTTTGTACATGAGACGTTTCATATTAATCTTATGGTTTACATGTTTTTGAAAATAGAAATTAAAACTGATGACTAAAGTAAGGAATACATCCTGAGGGAATGTGGTTTATGGCCAATATATCACGGCTAAGGTTATGTTCTTATGCATGATGCCTGGATACTGCCCTTAGCCGTGTATTGGCCATATACCACAAACCCCCGAGGTGCCTTATTGCTTAATTGAATCCTTAGTTTACATTGACCATTAAATAAATGTAAAAAATTGGTCACCAACGTAATGTGGAATAAAAATAAATATTTTGTCATACCCATGGTATACGGTCTGATATACCACGGCTGTGAGCAAATCAGCATTCAGGGCTCAAATCACCCAGTTTATAATGGGGTTTATACCACAGCACTGTAGAATACTCGTTTCTGATTGGCTTGAAGGGCATTCTAGAGCGTGCATTATTTAAGCAATAAGGCATGATTGGGTGTGGTATATAGCCAATATAACACAGCTAAGGGCTGTTCTTAAGCACAACGCAACGTGGGGTGCCTGGATACAGCCTTTAGCAGTGGTATATTGGCTATATACCACAAACCCCTGAGGTACCTTATTGCTATTATAAAATGGTTACCAACATAATGCCATTAAAAAGTAATGTTTTGTCATGATTAGGTCTGATATACCACGGCTGTCAGCCAATCAGCATTCAGGGCTCGAACCACCCCTTTATAAACTGGGTGGTTCGAGCCCTGAATACTGATTGGCTGAAAGCAGTGGTATATAAGACCAAATCACCCAGTGCCAGACGTCACTAAAGCTCTTGTGGTTGAATGGAAGCAAGTCCCCGCAGCAATGCTCCAACATCTAGTGGAAAGAAGAGTGGAGGCTTTTAAAGCAGCAAATGGGGTACCAACCCCATATTAATGCCCATGATTTTAGAATGAGAAGTTTGAAGAGTAGTGTCCACATACTTTTGGTCATGTGGTGTATCTTTCAAAAAGCATGTTGATGAGTTAATAATGAAAATAGGCTCATTCAATAGGAACGTGTCCAGTCTTTCGTTAAAGTGCAGAAACCAAATGATTCAGTCAACATTCATTCCAGTTATTGACTATGGCGATATCATCTATATGAATGCAGCTGTCACTGTATTGAAGCCATTGGATGCAGTTTATCATAGCGCATTGCGCTTTATTATGGGCGATAGGCTCAGCACACATCATTTCATTTTGTATCAGAAAGTAGACTGGCCCTCTTTGAAAGTCGCATAGATCAATGCATTGCACTCTTTGTCTATAAAGCCCTCTTGCATAAACTTCTGCCATACCTTACCTCATTGTTAACCTTTACAACAACAAAAAATCAGGAAATCTTTCAAACAGGATTTCTTGAAAATCTGGGAATTTGGAGAAATAATTTTGTGACCCCACTTGTAGGCCTGATGTGGCCTGTAAACCATCAGTTTCAGGCTACTGTATTAGGGTAACACTAAGTCTCAATTAAGGCCTGATGGGATATGTAATGTATTGTTATAACATATGCTAAGGAACTGACTTGGTGAAGACCACAGGACTGAAAATGAATAAATTCAACAACCATGTCTCTGTCTAACAAATACAGTCCTGGGTGGTAACTCCACTATTCACTCCAAAAGGCAAGGCACAAAGGGAAATTCAAATGGAGGTGTGGCTTTCTGTTAGATATTTTTTGTCCATCCATGATTGGAAGAGTGGTACCAGTTTATGTGGTCTATGGTAGATGTAAGATGTTGTCAATTACTCTATTAGGAACAAATGGCTTTGTCACTGTGGTGGTTCGCTATAAAGGCAAATTATACCTTTTCTAAAAGCATGCTTTTGTAGCTGAGGACTGCAAATCATTCTAGAACATTTGCAAAGATACTACACTATTTAATATTGGTTGATCTTTGGATGTTACAGCTGTGTGTCTGCACACACTTGTGGCCTATGTCTATGCCTTAACCACATAGCAGTTGCAGATGGCTTAGTGGGACTGAGGTGCCAAGGGCCTGATTCCAACTTAAGAAATGTACGCCTTCCCTATGAGGGCCTTCTTACGCACTTCTGAGTAGATGGTATTTAGACTTACCTTAGGCAGGTGCGTAACGTGCTTTGCAGGCGTGGTTCCCTTGCGCGGCCTGAATACATTTAACTAAGCTGCTGAAAACCCTCCCAATTGCTGGCCAACAAATTTTCTTGTGGAGTTTTAATTTAATAGGGTTTTCAGTATAGTTATCTTAAGCCATCCCTATAAATACAGTGTACCTTTAATTACAATTTTGTCAACAGACTCTCCATCGAGAAAACGGGTTCAGAGTATAGGGATCAATGAAAGAACGCCCTTTAAATATATACCGTATTAGTCTCTGTTTCAGCACAAACTTGTAAATACATTTAAAAATCTCAGATTTTGTCAATCATTTAGGAAAATTTTAGGGTTAGGAAAGTATGCATGAATCATTAAAAAAAAGCTTGTTTGGAAAGCCTTTACACACAAAATACTGTATACTGTGTACAATAAGAGTTGAACAATAGTACTATAAATATACCCTAATCCCCACTGGAAAAATCAGCTAAAACAATTGCTATGTGTATTTAAAATCCCCTTCTCCAAACAGATTACTCATTTATCTTGGTCTTATCAATAGCTCTTATCAATTTATAAATTACAATGCATGGAGAATGCTGTTATTTCTATTGACAAAATATAAAGTAGATGCTTGGAAACATCAGGTTCATTCAACCTTATTCATAGTTTCCTCGCACGTAAAGGTGGTGGAATTATGAGGGAATTAAGTAAATGTCAGAATATGGCATATCTCTCTCTGCCACACCTTAATTTCGTAGATCTCCACCCCGAACGAATAGTGGGTGAATAGCACGTTATTCTCATGCTTAAGTTCACACAGAGAGAAAAGTGCATAAAAAGGGAATTTACACACTCTTAACTAGGGTCAGAATCGGCCCCCAAGTGCTTAGTGGTTGCCAAACCCTCTCAGTCGCTATTGCCAGTGCCTTGGCTTCTGATCAGATGGAGGGAACTGTGGGCCTGCAGAGACTCAATCGAACTGTGCCAAATTCTTAGAAAGTAGGGAGTTTATGAGCTAACAGTGAACCAACACTGAGTATACAGTATCTGATATAGAGTTAGTCCTGTTGCGTAGATTGTGTAGATTGTATAGATAGTGAAAATATTTTTGCATCAATCTCCCATTGACATCCCATTGACATCAATGCATGATCTATTCAAGAGTTGGAGTAACAGTCCACACATTTTCAAGTTCAGGAGGATAGTTTCTGTGAACTGGATGAATTAAACAACCCTGTGAGACCCCAGGTTGCAAAAATGCAACAGGTCCTAAACTCATGTCAAACACTGCATAGTTGACCTCCTTAGACCCAGATGTATCTTTTAGTGGCATTTGTTGTATGTCATGTCTTCTCTTAAGATGTAGTGACTTTTTACAAATACATAAATAAATAGAGAAACAAACATTCTGAGTTATTTTTAGAGGAATTTTTGTAATTGTTGCAACAACATGATGAACAAAGCCATGTCATGGTGCAAAAGCAATGTGTGAAGTGCAAAACATACTGTACCTTAAAACCAATTTCAGAAATTCAAAGAGATTATGCATTATAAGGAGGCGATTATTTACCAAGATTTAAGTAAACTGAGCAAAATTAAATCATGCTGCCAGGTTACAATAATGTTTATAGTAAATTGGGTGCTTTTGAACCATAGAAATGTGAATTGTGAATGTATGTGGTCAAATAAATAACCCAGTTGTTAAAAATCCCAGTTGATTCTTTTTTGACTGGCAGACAACAAATTATATTTTAATCTTTGAGCATGTGATCATATCTTTTTTCAAGAGGATCAGGAGGTGATCATCTTATATAAATAGCCTCGGAAGACCACCAGTCCAGAGGCTTAGACAGGAAGGTCAGTGGCTGAGATGAGGCCGAGAGGAATGCAACTCCTGTTATGGGCTTTTCCTCTGCTGTCAACTCCACAGTCAAACACATTGCTGACATTCAATTCCCATACATGTCAAGAAATTCACCTATGTAAATACATTGTATTAGGCTACACAAGGGAGACTAGCCTCACTGGTTGGTCGATTTTTAGTGGGAGGCAAACTCTTATATTTATTTTGTTATGTGCTGTGTGATCAAATACTATTTGTGGGATAGCAGAGGTTTAATTAGTATTGGCCTGCAAGCAGTATTCATCTGAACCTTACCAGTTTTAATATAATGTTAGCTATCATGTTTGCTAACTTCATATGATCGAGGAATTAACTACTAATTATGCTGTGATGTTGTACCAGTTGAGACTGTAGACCAACTGCACTTGAACTATTCACACACTTCTAAAATGTGTGGATTCATTGACATGTCTGTCTGCATTGTAATGTACAAAGACATAGCAGATGTGACATATATTGATGAGCAAACAAAAGGGCACAGATCTCATGCTGGCTTAATCTGAAAGTGGTCATGAAAAAGCACTTTTGAGTACCAGTTTGATATAAATACCAAAACATTGACAGCTGTGCAATATAGATTGCAAATAAATTTGGAAGAGATTTCCGATGTACCGATTCCATGGCACATGGTTTATGAACTGATACAAAACGACACTGGATTCAAAACAAGTTTTTCTATTTACTATACAAAAATTTACAAAAATGTTTTTTCTTTATTTGCATTATTTGTACATTGTAGAATAATAGTGAAGACATCAAAACTATGAAACAACACACATGGAATCATGTAGTAAAAAAAAAAGTGTTAAACAAATCAAAATATATTGTAGATTTTAGATTCTTCAAAGTAGCCAACCTTTGCCTTAATGACAGCTTTGCATACTCTTGGCATTCTCTCAACCAGCTTCACCTGGAATGCTTTTCCAACAGTCGTGAAGGAGTTCCCACATATGCTAAGCACTTTGGGTGATTGTGAAGGCCAGGTCAACGGATGCAGCACTCCGTTACTTTCCTTCCTGGTCAAATAGCCCTTAAACAGTCTGGAGATGTGTTGGGTCATTGTCCTGTTGAAAAACAAATGATAGTACCATTAAGCGCAAAACAGATGGGATAGCGTATCGCAGCAGAATGTTGTGGTAGCCATGCTGGTTAAGGTTGCCTTGAATTCTAAATAAATCACGACAGTGTCACCAGCAAAGCACCCCACACCATCACACCTCCTCTTCCATGCTTCATGAAGGACATATCGAATTTGGACTCATTAGACCAAAGGACAGATTTCCACCCCATCTAATGTCCATTGCTTGCGTTTCTTGGCCCAAGCAAGTCTCTTCCTCTTATTGGTGTCCTTTAGTAGTGGTTTCTTTGCAGTAATTTGACCAGGAAGGTCTGACTCACTCAGTCTCCTCTGAATAGTTGATGTTGAAATGTGTTTACCTAAACTCTGTAAAGCATTTATTTGGGCTACAATTTCTGAGGCTAATGAACTTATCCTCTGCAGCAGAGGTAACTCTGGGTCTTCCTTTCCTCTGTCGGTCCTCATGATAGCCAGTTTCATAATAGTGCCTACTGTTTTTTGCGACTGCACTTGAAGAAACTTTCAAAGATATTGACATTTTCTGGGTCTGACTGACTTTCATCTCTTAAGGTAATGATGGTCTGTCGTTTATCTTTTCATTGTTTGAGCTGTTCTGGCCATAATATGGACTTGGTCTTTACCAAATAGGGCTATCTTCTGTAAACCACCCCTACCTTGTCACAACACAACTGATTGGCTCAAACGCATCAAGAAGGAAAGAAATTCCATAAATTAACTTTTAACAATTGAAATGCATTCCAGTTTACTACCTCATGAAGCTGGTTGAGATAATTCCAAGAGTGTGCAAAGCTTTCATTAAGGCAAAGGGTGGCTACTTTGAATAATCTCAAATCTCAAATATATTGTTTAACACGTTTATGGTTACTACATGATTCCATGTGTTATTTCAATCTTTTGATGTCTATACTATTATTCCACAATGTTGAAAAATCCTGGAAGGATTTGGTACTGTAGGGATACGACCATCCCAGATCTACATATTTTTCTACGAATAGACAGAATCATTAGATAATTTGTTTTGGTACTGTCCATGTAACCTATTTTTGGTCCCAGGTTCCGGAATGGCTGAAGAATTACAACATTTACCTACAACAAATTCTGCAAATAATGCTGCTGCGTGATTTCAGAAAGTTACTTGAGCAATAATATTTATGCCAACAAAACAAACAAAAAATTACAATGTGTAAAATCTATGAGAATAGAAAGTTTCAGAACATTTGTGAAAAATCACAGCGCAGTTGAAAAATATATGTCAAATTGAATTCAAAACTGGATTGTGTTCAGAGATAGGGAGGGGTTGAGAAGAGCTGAAAATGGGACTAAAAACAAAAAAGATAACTATTGTAAAATATAATGTTTACCGTAAAATGCATATACAAAGTCTTCGGAACCCTTCAGAACCCTTGACTTTTTCCACATTTTGTTACATTTTGTTACATTGTGTAGCCTTATTCCAAAATGGATTTTAAAACATTTTCCTCAGAGAACTACACATAATACCCCATAATTGTCACCCCCTGATCTGTCTCACCTGTCTTTGTGATTGTATCCACCCCCTCCAGGTGTAGCCTATCTTCCCCATTATCCCTTGTGTATTTATGCCTGTTAGAGTCAACCAGCGTTTTGTGCCTCAGCTCCTGCTAATCCCCCAGTTTCTCTTTTCTTGTCCTCACGGTTTTGACCTTGCCTGTCCTGACTCTGAGCCCATCTGCCTGACCACTCTGCCTGTCCCTGAGCCTGCATGCCGATCGGTACCTCTGCTCCCCTCTGGACTACCGACCTCTGCCTACCTTGAGCCTGCCGACCGTCCTGTATCTTTGCTCTTACTCTGGATTATCAACCCCTGCCTGCCTTGACCTGTCTTTGCCTGCACCGTTGCTACAATAAACATTGTTACTTCGACAGTCTGCATCTGGGTCTTACCTTGATACCTGATAACAATGACAAAGCAAAAACTGTTTAAAAAATTGCACAGTTATTAAAAATGTAAACCTGAAATACCTTATTTACATAAGTATTCAGACCCTTTGCTATGATACTCGATATTGAGCTCAGGTGCATCCTGTTTCCATTGATCATCCTGGAGATGTTTCTACAACTTGATTGGAGTCCACCTGTGGTAAACTCAATTAATTGGACATGATTTGGAAAGGCACACCTTTCTATATAAGGTCCCACAGTTGACAGTGCATGTCAGAGCAAAAACCAAGGCATGAGGTCGAAGGAATTGACCGTAGAGCTCTGAAACAGGATTATGTCAAGGCACAGATCTGGGGAAGGGTACCAAAAAATGTATTCAGCATCTAAGGTCCCCAAGAACACAGTTGACTCCATCATTCTTAAATGGAAGAAGTTTGGAACCACAAAGACTCTTCCTAAACCTGGCCGCCCAGCTAAACTGAGCAAACGGTGTAGAAGAGCCTTGGTCAGAGAGGTGACCAAGTACCTGATAGCCACTCTGACAGAGCTCTAGAGTTCCTCTGTGGAGATGGGAGAACCTTCCTGAAGGACAACCATCTCTGCAACACTCCACCAATCAGGCCTTTATGGTAGAGGGGTCAGACGGAAGCCACTCCTCAGTAAAAGGCACATGATAGTCCGCGTGGAGTTTGCCAAAAGGCACCTAAAGACTCTCAGACCATGAAAAACAAGATGATCTGGTCTGATGAAACCAAGGTTGAACCAGTTGGCCTGAATGCCAAGGGTCACGTCTGGAGGACACCTGGCACTATGCTGGTGGCAGCATTATGCTGTGAGGATGTTTTTCAGCACCAGGGACTGTGAGTCTAGTCAGGATCAAAGCAAAGATGAACAGTACAAAGTCCTTAGAGATCCTTGATGAAAACAGGCTTCAGACTGTGGCAAAGTTTCACCTCCAACAGGACAATGACCCTAAGCACACAGCCAAGACAATGCAGGTGTGGCTTTGGAAGAAGTCTCTGAATGTCCTTGAGTGGCCCAGCCGGAGCCCAGACTTGAACCCGTTTGAACATCTCTGGAGAGACCTGAAAATAGCTGTGCAGCAACGCTCCCCATCCAACCTGACAGAGGTTGAGAGGATCTGTGGAGAAGAATGGGAGAAACTCCCCAAATACAGGTGTGCCAAGCTTGTAGCGTCATACCCAAGAAGACTTGAAGTTGTAATCGCTGCCAAAGGTGCATCAACAAAGTACTGAGTAAAGGGTCCGAATACTTATGTAGATGTAATATTTCCGTTTTTTAAACCTGTTTGTGGGGTATTGTGTGCAGATTGATGAGGGGAAAAAACATTTTAGAATAAAGCTGTAACTTAACAACATTTGGAAAAAGTCAAGGGGTCTGAATACTTTCCGAATGCACTGTAGTATGTATACGCTGGAAGTAGAAGCCTAAGTGTTGTTGTGCATTAGTTTACACCAATTAGGGTATGGGTGGTAGGGTTAGGGTAAAATAATGAAGGAAAAAGAAATATAAATATATATATATAAATATATATATAAATATGAAGGAAAAAGAAATATAAATATATATAAATATATATATATATATATATATATATATATATATATATATATATATATATATATATATATATATATAGCTGAAATTGGAAGTTTACATACACTTACGTTGGAGTCAATAAAACACATTTTTCAACCACTCCACAATCTTCTTGTTAACAAACTATAGTTTTGGCAAGTTGGTCAGGACATCTACTTTGTGCATGACACAAGTAATTTTTCCAACAATTGTTTACAGACAGATTGCTTCACTTATAACTCACTGTATCACAATTCCAGTGGGTCAGAAGAATACATACACTAAGTTGACTGAGCCTTTAAACAGCTTGGAAAATTCCAGAAAATTATGTAATGGCTTTAGAAGCTTATGATAGGCTAATTGACTTCATTTGAGTCAATTGGAGGTGTACCTGTGGATGTATTTCAAGGCCTACCTTCAAACTCAGTGCCTCTTTGCTCGACGTTATGTAAAAATCAAAAGAAATCAGCCAAGAATTCAGAAAAACAATTGTAGACTTCCACAAGTCTGGTTCATCATTGGGAGCAATTTCCAAATGCCTGAAGGTACCACGTTCATCTGTACAAACAATAATACGCAAGTATAAACACCATGGGACCACGCAGCCATCATACCGCTCAGGAAGGAGAAGCGTTCTGTCTCCTAGAGATGAACGTGCTTTGGTGCGAAAAGTGCAAATCAATCCCAGAATATCAGCAAAGGACCTTGTGAAGATGCTGGAGGAAACAGGTACACAAGTATATTTTTCCACAGTAAAATGAGTCCTATATCGACATAACCTTAAAGGCCACTCAGCAAGGAAGAAGGCACTGCTCCAAAAATGCCTTAAAAAGCCAGACTACAGTTTGCAACTGCACATGGGACAAAGATCCTACTTTTTGGAGAAATGTCCACTGGTCTGATGAAACAAAAATAGAGCTGTTTGGCCATAATGACCATTGTTATGATTGGTGGAAAAGGGGGAGGCTTGCAAGCCCAAAGTACACCATCCCAATCTTGAAGCACGGGGGTGGCAGCATCCTGTTGTGGGGGTACATTGCTGCAGGAGGAACTGGTGCACTTCACAAAATAGATGGCATCATGAGGAAGAAAAATGATGTGGTTATATTGAAGCAGCATCTCAAGGCATCTGTCAGGAAGATAAAGCTTGGTTGCAAATGGGTCTTCCAAATGGCCAATGACCCCAAGCATACAAAGGAAAACAAAGTCAAGGTATTGGAGTGGCCATCACAAAGCCCTGACCTCAATCCTATGGAAAATTTGTGGGCAGAACTGGAAAGGCCTGTGCGAGCAAGGAGGCCAACAAACCTGACTCAGTTACACCAGCTCTGTCAGGAGGAATGGGCCAAAATTCACCCAACTTATTGTGGGAAGCTGGTGGAAGGCTACCCGAAACGTTTGACCCAAGTTAAACAATGTAAGGGCAATGTTACCAAATACTAATTGAGTGAATGTAAACTTCTGACCCACTGGGAATTTGATGAAATAAATAAAAGCAGAAATAAATCATTCTCTCTGCTATTGCTCTGACATTTCACATTATTAAAATAAAGTGGTGATCCTAACTTACCCAAAACAGGACATTTTTACTAGGATTAAATGTCAGGAATTGTGAAAAACTGAGGTTAAATGTATTTGGCTAAGGTTAATGTAAACTTCTGACTTCAGCTGTATATGGGAGATTGGAAATTATGCAGACAATTTCACTGATGGAAGCCACAATCTATCTGCAATATTAAAACTGATCTACCCCCAAATACATAAAGAGCACTTCCGTGTAAGCATACATTAACACATTGAGGGTTGCTTGGCACTGTTGAGCACTGTCTGCTAGACACTAAAGCTTGGATTATAGTTATTGCATATAGTGTGTGTGTACTGTATGTGTTTTCTGCATGTCTTTACAGCATCACTGATTCAAACCCTGATAGTTTAGAAGAGGATGTGTCCAATAGGGCAATAGCATATTTCCTATTTATTGGATGGAGTAATGTGTGCTGAAATAGCAGTGGGATGGATTGGAACCCATGCTACAGCAGCATATGTGTTCTGGAGACAGTGGCTTAGACCGCTATACCACCCTAGGCCACATGATTAACATTTTAACATAATCAATTGCATAAACTGTGTTAGGCAAAATCTTACTGATCCTGCACATTATTTTGACTGCTTAATCTTCTGACATTAACCTATGGACACCCACCAACTGATGTCATATTTAACCCTTGCCTTATCAGACCTTGTCTCAAGTGTCTCTAATGCATTCACTCATTATAGCAAGGTGTCAGTGAGCATTCTTAACAAAGAGGCTTCAAGAAAATTAGATGACTTTACTTTTTTGGGTCCATTCAGGCGGTGACTTGTTGGGCAGGGGGAGCGATGTATCCTTTTGCGGCACAACGCTTCCCTGAAATGAGACTGTCAGTTGCCTGGCATGGTGATGACAGGATAAGTGGATCCATTGGGTTGAGATGGGGCTTGTTCTAGTGGTTAATGAGAGGCCTCACACAAACCTGTTCCTCAGAGCCAGGCGATAAGCTTTCTCCGCCATGGATACCCAAGGGCCAGGCTCTTAGCTTAGTACTCTGCCTAAACAGGATAGCCTCAAAGGGGGTAGGCAGGGGACAAGGAGGCACAATTGCAAATTGTGATCTAGCAAAACATTACACCCCTTCAGGGATGGTCTGTGAGTGCCTGTGAAATCAGTTCCCTCCCACTCTTGCCAAGTTAGTCATCATAGGAGTGTGACAAGGCCTGTCAACAAGCCAGACATATGAACTATTCTGCTAAGGAGGAGCTAAAACCTATAACACATTGAGGAGGGCAAACGTCTACTGTTTAAATGATCTGTTAGAGAAATATCTTGACAACAAGAGTAGAGTAACAAAGGTGGCAGAATTACAGTAATGCATTCATATGACAATTTTACAGCATGCATCTGACAGGTTTGAAAGCATGTCATCGATCAACAATTTCTTGATCTACGAAAATAAAATCGACATACTGTTCAAACTGAAAAGACCATAGTCTAGGCAAATGGTTGAAAATAGAAGGCAATCTTACCTTTCTGGAGAAGGCTGAAATGTTATGCAAGCTTCAGGCAGTTGGAGAACCCCAAAAGACCAGAGCAACTGCCCACTAGAACTCTTTCCTCCACGTTGTCTCCTGCTGTGTGGATTGCAAAAATATTTTTCCAAAAGGATAATGGCTTTCTGCAAAAATCACTTTGGATACTAAAACAATTCTACACAAATACACAAGCTCAATTTTCTAAGGAAAATAAAAACATCCCAAAATTGTTGGACCAGTGGTGGTAAGAATGACAGGAATTTTAGTTGGACAACAGTATACTTTTGGTGAATTTGCTGTGGGATGGGGGCCATCAGGAGAACTGAAACAAATAAAAAATTCTGAAATATGTCACCTAGTGGCGCCCCCCTCGGGTTTGTGCCGTGGGGGAGATCTTCGTGGGCTATACTCAGCCTTGTCTCAGGGTAGTAAGTTGGTGGTTGAAGATATCTCTCTTGTGGTGTGAGGGCTGTGCTTGGAAAAGTGGGTGGGGTTATATCCTGCCTGGTTGGCCCTGTCCGGGGGCATCGTCGGACGAGGCAACAGTGTCTCCGGACCCATCCTGTCTCAGCCTCCAGTATTTATGCTGCAATAGTTTATGTGTAGGGCGCTAGGGTTAGTCTGTTATATCTGGAGTATTTCTCCTGTCTTATCCCGGTGTCCTGTGTGAATTTAAGAGGCCTCACAAGTCCTTATCTGGCAACTTCATTAAATACTACTCCACTTTTAATTCTGGTTAGAGCCGGTTTGAGCTGTTCTGTGAAGGGAGTAGTACACAGTGTTGTACGAGATCTTCGGTTTCTTGGCAATTTCTCGCATGGAATAGCCTTAATTTCAAAGAGCAAGAATAGACTGATGAGTTTCTGAAGAAAGGTATTTGTTTCTGGCCATTTTGAGCCTGTAATCGAACCCACAAATGCTAATGCTCCAGATACTCAACTCGTCTAAAGAAGGCCAGTTTTATTGCTACTTTAATCAGAAAAACAGTTTTCATCTGTGCTAACATAATTGAAAAAGGGTTTTCTAATGATCAATTAGCCTTTTAAAATTATAAACTTGGATTAGCTAACACAACGTGCCATTGGAACGCAGGAGTGATGGTTGCTGATAATGGGCCTCTGTACGCCTATGTAGATATTCCATAAAAAAATCTGCCATTTCCAGCTACAATAGTCATTTAAAACATTAACAATGTCTACACTGTATTTCTGATCAATTTTATGTCATTTTTAATGGACAAAAGTTGCTTTTCTTTCAAAAACAAGGACATTTCTAAGTGACCCCAAACTTTTGAACGGTACTGTATATGTGTATAAAACAATATAATTAAACACACAATAACAAAATAAACATATTTAATAAAAGCAATCACATTCAACTGCATAGAGGTCCTCAATCAATAATATAAACTGCCTGAGTGGTACCAGCACATCTAACTGCAGAATGTTCCACAAATTAGGGGTAAAAAAAACTAAACGCAGATTTTCCCAAATCTGTGGAGACTGAAGGGATCTCCAGTGTTATCCACTCCTGATAACGGGTTTGGTAACTTAATCTTAACTTAATTAATGAAGTTACATATTTCATATTGATTTGCAAATAAATAAAAGAGAATGCAGCTCTCTTTTTACAGACTGAGAGGTCCATCCAACATTATTACACACACGACATTAATGAGTCCTAAAATTGTCCTCTGTGATGAAATTTATTGTGGAATGGTAGACTGCGTCCAATGGTTTCAAAACAGAAGTTACCGCATGCATGTAAACAATATCACCAACATCCTATATAGGGAGAAGCATTGTAGTACAATCTTTGTCCTATTTTCAATACTGAGGCATGATTTATTTATTTTTAAAAATATCTTGGATCTTAGCTTCTTAGTCAGATTTTATATATGTGTTATGAAGGACAACTTGTCATCAACCCAGACATCCAGGTACTTATACTGAGAAACAAGCTCAATTTGGGCTCCATTTGTAGCGCATATATGCAGGTCCTCAGGGTCAACATTTCATGACCTAGAGAACAGCAGGAGCTGGGTTTTACTTATATTTAACACTAATTTAAGATCTGTAAGAGATGTCTGAATTTAATCAAAATCCTGCTGTAGTTCACCAATGCCTTGCTGCACTGAGGTGGCACAGGAATACAAAACTGTGTCATCTGCATAGAGATGAATGTTACAAGTACTAACAGTGTCATTAAAATACAAGGGGAATAGTAATGGACCCAAAATCGAACCCTGAGGTATACCTATTTCAATCTCAAGAAATTCAGATTTAAGCCCATTTGTCAAGTTCTGTTGCTAAGATAATTCTGAAACTATAAATAAGCTTTATATCCTAGGCCTATTCTTGATAACTTCTTCAGCAAAACAGAATGATCAACATTGTTGAACACCTTTGACAGGTCAATAAACAGCACATCTCTTTTTAGCATCCAAGGCATTGACAACATAATTAACAACTACTGTGGTTGCTGTGGTAGTACTATGCCCAGGCCTGAACCCTGATTGGTTTATTTTAAAAATACAATTAAAAATTAACAAAGTTGGAACCAAGGATTTAAGAATCTTAGCTAAACAAGTTAGTCTTGAAATAATAGTTGTTCATCTGTATCCCAACCCTTATGGAGTGGCAGCACATATGTGGATTTCCATGCCGTTGGAATAGTTATCTTTTATTTATTTTTATTTAACCTTTATTTAACTAGGTAAGTCAGTTAAGAACAAATTCTTATTTACAATGACGTCCTACCCCGGCCAAACCCTAACCGCCCTATACTTCCTGATAACAATGTTAAATAAAAAATGTGGGCTACTGAGCCAGCAGTAAAGGGAGCTGCCCACTTAAGCAGACCAGGCTCCAAATTATCAGCCCGTTTTTTTGTGTCTAATGTTAGCAAAGCATCCAGGACTTCTTTATCAGTGAATTTCCAAAAAGAAAACTCCTTACCAGCATTTTCAATATTATTCAATAGATTTTCACCATCAACATCCAAACTACTCTATTCAAGAGCTGGCTTTGAAATGCATTCAAATATATAGCCCGCAGAGATAAAATGGTGATTAAATGCATTAATGATATACATTTTGTCAGTAATAGGGCCAGAATCTAAATTAATTTATTGGAGGAGAGAAGAGGAGACACAGCCCTTCAGTAACATAATAGCTTTCCAAAATGTAGTGTATTAACATAATAATCAGATTTTGCTTTTTTAACTAGTTTTACACACAGATTTCTCAATCGCCTGAAAGACTGCCAGTCTGGGCCCGAGTCTGTGAATCTAGTTTTGGCCCAGGCAGCATCTCTGTTGTGTATTTTTATTTTGTATTTCTTTATTACACCTTTATTTGACCAGGTAGGCCAGTCTAGAACATGTTCTCATTTACAACTGTGACCTGGCCAAGATAAAGGTGCGACAAAAACAACACAGAGTTACACATGGGATAAACAATAGTACAGTCAATAACACAATAGAAAGATCTGTATACGGTGTGTGCAAATAAAGTAAGGAGGTAAGGCAAAAAATAGGCCAATAGTGGCGAAGTAATTACAATTTAGCAATTAACACTGGAGTGATATATGTGCAGATGAGGATGTGCAAGTAGATATACTGGTGTTCAAAAGAGCATAAAAACAAAAACAAATATGGGGATAATGTAGGTAGTTGGATGGTTGAATGGGCTATTTACAGATGAGCTGTGGACAGCTGCAGCAATCGGTAAGCTGCTCTGACAGCTGACACTTAAAGTTAGTGAGGAAGATATAAGTCTCCAACTTCAGTGATTTTTGCAATTCGTTCAAGTCATTGGAAGCAGAGAACTGGAAGGAAAGGCTGCCAAAGGAGGTGTTGGCTTTGGGGGTGACCAGTGAAATACCTGCTGGAGCGCGTGCTACGGGTGGGTGCTGCTATGGTGATCAGTGAAATGATATAAAGCAGAGCTTTACCTAGCAAATACTTATAGATGACCTGGAGCCAGTGGGTTTGGCAAAGAATATGTAGCGAGGACCAGCCAACAAAAGCATACAGGTCGCAGTGGTGTGTAGTATATGGGGCTTTGGTAACAAAACTGATGGCACTGTGATAGACTGCATCCAATTTGCTGTGTAGAGTGTTGGAGGCTATTTTGTAAATGACATCGCCAAAGTCAAGGATCGGTAGGATGGTCAGTTTTACGAGGGGATGTTCGGCAGCATGAGTGAAGGATGCTTTGTTGCGAAATAGGAAGCCAATTCTAGATTTAACTTTGAATTGGAGATGCTTAATGTGAGTCTGGAAGGAGAGTTTACAGTCTAGCCAGACACCTAAATATTTATAGTTGTCCACATATTCTAATTCAGAACCGTCCAGAGTAGTGATGCTAGTCGGGTGTGTGGGTGCGGGCAGCGATCGGTTGAAGAACATGTATTTCGTTTACTAGCATTTAAGAGCAGTTGGAGGCCATGGAAGGAGTGTTGTATGGCGTTGAAGCTCGTTTGGAGGTTTGTTAACACAGTGTTCAAAGAAGGGCAAGATGTATAGAGAATGGTGTCATCTGCTTAGAGGTGGATCAAAATCACCGCAGCAAGAGCGACATCATTGATATATACAGAGAAAAGAGTCGGCCCGAGAATTGAACCCTGTGGTACCCCCATAGAGACTGCCAGAGGTCAGGACAACAGGCCCTCCTATTATGATAAGCCCTCCGGTTATGATATCGTTTAGGACCTTAAGCGTGTCTGAGAAGCATACGTGACCAGCTCGGAAACCAGATTGCATTGCGGAGAAAGTACGGTGTGATTCAAAATGGTTGGTGATCTGTTTGTTCACTTTGCTTTCAAAGACTTTAGAAAGGCAGGATGGATATAGCTCTGTAACAATTTGGGTCTAGGGTGTTTCACCCTTTGAAGAGGGGGGTGACTGCGGCCGCTTTCCAATCTTTAGGAATCTCAGACGATACGAAAGAGAGGTTGAACAAACTAGTAATAGGGGTTGCAACAATTGCGGAGGATAATTTTAGAAAGAGAGGGTCCAGATTGTCTAGCACAGCTGATTTGTAGGGATCCAGATTTTGCAGCTCTTTCAGAACATCAGCTGTCTGGATTTGGGTGAAGGAGAAGCGGGGGAGGCTTGGGCCAGTTGCTGCGGGGGGTACAGAGCTGTTGACCGGGGATGGGGTAGCCAGGTGGGAAGCATGACTTCAGATAGCTCTGGACTGAACCAAGGGCAATACCTATTATTTAATTTTTAAAGGGAGCATATTAATCTACAATACAATTGAAAATATTTGAAAAGTGGTTCAGAGCCAACTATGGGACAGGTATAGATGCAATACAATAAAATTCATCAAAATAAAAGTCACTAAAAAAGGCCTGTTCACATTGAATTTTTTTAAATTCCTCTTGTTGATAAAACAAGGTTTGGATCGAGGCATCCGTATATCCCTGACACATACAATGGGACAGTGGTCACTAACATCCAAAGCCAATACCCCAATCCCAGCATATTTCTTTGGGTTATTTGTAAAAATGAGGTCAATCAAAGTCGCTTTGGTAGGGTCCTTTAGGTTTGGACGGTTAGGCTTTGTAATCAGCTGGGTCAAATTTTGATTAGCACAAAAATCATTTAAACAGTCAGCATCCTGCGTTCCCCATGCAAGATTAAAATCTCCAGCAATCAACACCTCTGGGGAAGTAAAATGGCAATTAAATCAGTGAGTTCGATTAGTACACACTTCTTGGCAGAGAGTGACGATAGATTCCTATAACTTTTATTTTTGAAGACTTAACTGAAGACTTAAAGCCCAAAATTTAAATTGGCTTAGGACTGGAGGTATCCTTTAGCAGAGAAACCGAAAGAAGATTATTTGTGTAAATAGCAACACAATCACCTTTGCCTTTCTTATTAGCCCTAAAAACATTGCAACCATCCATTGCAACATCAAAGTCCAGGGTTTATCAGTTAACCAGGTTTCAGATAAAATAAAAATATCAGGGTGCCTGAGAGGCCCAGATCTTGACATGATCCATTTTAGGTAATAAACTATGAATGTTAAGATGTCAACATTTAAAACCTTTTCTGCATTTAAAAATTAGAGTTTCAATACAAGTCCAATTATTTTGAGGTTTCAGAACAACAGGAGATTCAAAGATTGGATTATACCTACTAGGAACAGAGAACAAAGTAGGAATAGCAATTACATTTCTCCAGTTAGCACCGTTAGGCATGTCACCACTTTCAGATACAACATGTGGAACTCTTACAGTGAACAAAGAAGAGATGGTAAAAACTGACTTACATGTAATGCTAATGTTGTCCTCACATCAATTTAGTTGACCAAGAACCTTTCCAATGTTTGATGACAACAGCTGGGAGCCATTTTCACCCAGGTGAATTCCGTGTTCCACAAAGTAGAGTCAAATATCATCACCTCTTGAAGACCAATCGTCAGAACTATGGCACATAGTTAACTGTCAATGGTTTTAGCGGAGCTGGGGTCCCCTTGCCCTCCCCAAAATGAATGCTCTGCACTGTATTTTGACGTTTTATTGACAACAACCTATTAGCCTGATACTTGCTACGTCCTGTCATCCTAAACTAGCTGCATAACTCTGTGAATATATGCATATTTCTGCCTTGGTTAATTCCTATATTGAGATATTAGCCTGTATTGTCAACATTTCTGCCTCCTGTGGTTCATATTAACATGTGAACATTTGAGTAATTCCTGTTGTTTTGTATTATATTTCTGTATGTAACCTTGTTAGGGTATTAGGTAATTACAGCTTTATTATTCTGTGCCTTTATTTGTATGTAATTACAGTGCTTTATGCCACTAATCTGCACTTTATTGGTTATTAATCCTTAATAGTCTACTGACGCACCCTAACAAGGTTACAATCTAAGTAACATAATAAAAAAATCTCCATGTAAATCCACCAGTTTAAGATAGAGATATCAGACCATGCATTTGCATGTCCTGCATCTCAATCCACCACATCCGACCTACAGTATGTCGGCCTTCCACATCTGCGGTGGAAGGCGGCCAAGCTACAATGTTATTTGTCAGACCATGAAACATCCCAAAAATTGGTCTTCTCACAAACACATTGGTAGCGTCCGAACGGTTTGGCCTACAAACCACGGTAATGTCTCCTAGATATAGGACAGACACTTCAAAACCTACATTTTTGACTGTCTTTTTTGCCATTTATGTGTTATTCAATGTGTTTCCATGGGCTATAGTAGTAAAGGCCAAATTCAATATTTTATCAAATAATTTTAAAATACTTTTTGGGGATACCTAAAGATGTCCTAACATTCTACATCAAAACAGCTAAATTATCTATGGTATGGCCATCTCAAAACAATTCCATATGTTAGCTTAGTAGAACCCCTCCCCAATCGGTTTAGACTTTTAGAGGTTTAATAGCTAAAATGCCGGCACCCTCATGTTACCTTACTGTTCATAATTGGTATGCTTCTTTATGGAGTTGTACCTAGTGGCCATTTTATGTACTCTCGCCTTACTATAGCTTACAAGTGATGTTTTTATTTTATATGCAATAAGTTGTGGCTGTTAATGCTATTCATTTGGCTGCTGCCTACTTGCTTATGTATATTACTTTTTGTGTACTCTCTCTATTTCATAGACCACTCAAACACTCACACACCATTCTCCTACCATGCACCACATGGAATAGTTTGGACTCAACCTTTCCTTCTAACAAAGGAAGTACATCTGTAGGAGTCATACGCCAGTCAAGCCAGTTATGAATCTAATGGACCACAATTTGGATGGGTGGATTTATAGTTTATTAGTCTAATTGAGGTGTAGACAATAGAACATCACGCATTTGAGTGTTTGAAATTGTTACGCGGCTGCATAGGATTTGTCAGATTCTAAAGTTGTGTGGTTTCGTTGCATCCAATGGCAGTGTCCGCCATAAGCTAACGCAAGGAACCGCTTGTGGATTTGACCGTTCAAATGCAGTTCCACCTCTGACACTGCCAAAACAACCGCTAGCGCGGATCTGATAGAATCCACTTCCAAGTCTGCGAACTTGGACAAAAATGACTGAAAACTCAGATGAAATACTGAAATTCAATTGTCTATTATTCTGGGTTATGGTTCTATTCAGAATTTCACATAATAATTCATGAGAACACTACAGTATTTCATACTTAAGATTCATGCAAATCTCACATTGACATTGAGCATTCATATCTCAAGTTAGGCTTTGGCCCACAGTGCCCAACTGAGGCAATGGATTAATCTGTGTCAACTCTGCATGTCAGAAGGGATGACTGTGAATGCCAAAGTGCTAGTGAGGATTTCGGGTAACTAACAACAGTCAGAGGATTGAGGTGTTACCATCATAACACTGGGCCCTTGCTCTCATCAATCATGTATCAGTGCATGTAGCCCGCTATTTATACCAGTGTGGATCATGATGGCACAATGTACTGCATGCAGAAATGGAGATGGAGCAGCTGGAGCAGCCACCGTTCAAATTTGACAAGAGAAAATTACAAAAAAGTCTAAATGCAGTCGAACACCTAATATTTCACATTAAAGGGATATTTTACTCAACAAAAACATACATTGAGTGTACAAAACATTAAGAGCACCTTCCTAATATTGAGTTGCACACCCCTTTTTCCCTCAGAACAGTCTCAATTTGTCAGGGCATGGACTCTACAAGGTGTCGAATGCGTTCCACTGGGATGCTGGCCCATGTTGACTCCAATGTTTGCCACAGTTGTGTCAAGATGGCTGGATTTCCTTTGGGTGGTGGACTATTCTTGATACACACGGGAAGCTTTTGAGCCTGAAAAACCCAGCAGCGTTGCAGTTCTTGACACAAACCGTTGCGCCTGGCACCTACTAACATACTCCGTTCAAAGGCACTTAAATATTTGTCTTGCCCATTCACTCTCTGAATGTCACACATACACAATACATGTCTCAATTGTCTTAATACTTAAAAACCCTGATTTACCATCAATATGAGATCATTGCTTTCACCGGATTCACCTGGTTAGTCTATACGTCATGGAAAGAGCAGGTGTCCTTAATGTTTCATACACTCATTGTATTTGAGTATTTTCTTCATTAGTCCACTGTTTGTATTTGTATTTATTATGGATCATCATTAGCTGGTGCCAAGGCAGCAGTTACTCTTCCTGGAAAAATTAAGGCAGTTAGCCTTAACAGTTAGCATTAGTTCCTGAGTGGCGCAGCAGTCTAAGGTACTGCATCTCAGTGCAAGAGACATCACTACAGTCCCTGGTTTGAATCCAGGCTGGATCACATCTGGCAGTGATTGGGAGTCCCACAGGGCTGCGCACAATTGGCACAGCAACGTCCAGGGTAGGCCGTTATTCTAAATAAGAATTAGCCAAAACAAATAAAAATATACTTCATGATGACAGCTTTGCACACTCTTGGAATTCTCTCAACCATCTTCACATTGGAATGCTTTTCCAATAGTCTTGAAGGAGTTCCCACATATGCTGAGCACTTGTTGGCTGCTTTTCCTTCACTCTGCGGTTCAACTCATCCCAAACCATCTCAGTTGGGTTGAGGTCGGGTGATTGTGGAGGACAGGTCAACTGATGCAGCAGTCCATCATTCTCCTTCTTGGTCAAATAGCCCTTACACAGCCTGGAGGTGTGTTGGGCTATTGTCCTGTTGAAAAACTAATGACAGTCCCACTAAGCGTAAACCAGATGGGATGGCGTATCGCTGCAGAATGCTGTGGTAGCCATGCTGGTTAAGTGTGCCTTGAATTCTAAATAATTCTCATCATATAACATAATCAAATTATAAAACAACTAACTATAACATTTCACCTTCCTTATAACTGTAAAATAGATATTTGTATGTTTAGTGCTAGAGAAAATGTGCACATTTTCTAAAGGCCTCTCTTGACCAAAACGTCTGCCCCCATCGCTGTAAACGTCGCACAGAGCTCTAGCTTGGCTCCCTGAACTTGTTAGGAACTAGCTTTTCATATCATATTAATATTGTCCATCTATGACAAACAGAACATGTTTTTTGGTTTGAAACAACTATCTACTGTTGCGCTATGATGT
Organism: Oncorhynchus masou masou; assembly: GCF_036934945.1. Taxonomy (NCBI): domain Eukaryota; kingdom Metazoa; phylum Chordata; class Actinopteri; order Salmoniformes; family Salmonidae; genus Oncorhynchus; species Oncorhynchus masou. The sequence continues at coordinate 47,719,135 of NC_088213.1, forward strand.
AGCGATTGCAGGCATGTGCTTTGTCCCAGACTGTAACTTAGGGTTCAGCCAGGAGTTGGTGGACAGTCGGAAGACTGAATGAAATAGTAGAAGGGACATCCCCAGCTTGAAGTGGTTTCAGATTTCACATCCTATGTCACAGAAGCTCAGACACACTACAGTACTACTGTGTCCGTGTGAACCAGGGCTATCTCTCAATGCAAGCCATTTCGATCTAGGGTACCCACAGATCAATTTATAAGCGAAAATGTCTGTCGGAACCAGCTTCAAAGATACAGATTGAATAGAGCCTTATGTTTCTTAGTGAAACCTTATGAAGATTAAACTTAGTAAATAGGGACATTGTGTCTTCCAATCTATATGGATATGTATACTAACCCTAAAACGTATGCTCTTTTATAAATGTCTTTATTTTCTTGACACTACCAGACATCTACAGTTATACACATTGGCAAAATACAATGATTTGGCAAAAACCTTACAATGATAGATTCAACATCTCTTTCAGTAAACTGGCAGAAAAGTCATTGCCCAATTAAGATTCAGCAAAACATGAAGAATGCACTTCATGCTGAGATAATGTCCATGGACACCAACTTTGCACCAACTCGAATAAAAAACACATCCTAAGCCACTCTCCTAATGTACTTACTCACAGAAAAGAGAATTGATATGTTTGTGCAAAGAACAAAGAAAGTTCAGACAACAAGAGAACAAACCTGTTGCAACAGATCACACTTAACAAGAAACCTCTGTTTCATACAAGAAGTGAAACTGTACAATATGAAACCATACCTGGATTTTTCATAGTCATATTCTGGGACAGTCTGGGACAGTTCATGAACTCACAATAGCTCCATTTGAGACAGCCAATGAGTCATACATTTATGCGTGAATAAAAGTTATATATCTCTGCAAAATTTCAACAGGAGGGTTGAAATCAGGTCATGTCAACAGGATAAAAAAACTGTCTGCATTCTCTTTTGTATAATTTGAAGAACTTGAAGAAAAACGGCCTTTCCAAAACAGTATTACTGTTGTCTTCAACGCTGGCTCTCTGGTATAAGTGTCTCTTTTCTTTCCCCCTCATTCATAAAGCTGCTTTGAAGCACAAATCATTATTCAAAGCTGGCAACACTTGAAAGTTAAAAAGAGACTGAAACATTAAAAATATATACACATTATTCAAAAGTGTTTGGAATGCCAATTGACGGTCTTGATTGAATGCATTTTATTTCATAATTTGAGAATAGGATTAGTTGACATAGCCAGAAGATCAACGCAAGACAATGCCAGTGGCTGAGCTGAAGGCAGGCTTTTTATTAGCTAAAATCTTTGGCTGTGGCTGTAAAAATGTTATGGTTTGCTGACCCTAATAGGCTATGTGCTGCTGTTTTTTAGACTAGCAATATAGGTATTATTACCTACCTCAGCAAATTAATCAACGAGCTAGCTGTTGTTGTCAAAGCAGAGTTGGTCTACTCACAGGACACTACTCACTTTGTGCATTAATAGCTGGTGAAAATTTGTGTTAGCAATTTGTTATCAAAGCTTAGCTAGTCCATTAGTAGCTAGCTAACTTAGTGTGAGTATAAATACAGTCCAACCAAGGTTAGCCTAGATATTACAGCTGCCCACAATATTATCTACGGTAGGTAGACTGATTGACTTAGCTATGGTCTGTGCAGCTCTCCCTTGACTGGCGGCAGGCTATAATGCACCGCTGGCGCTGGTCTGATTCAGTATTTGGAACTAGGCTATGTCCCAGCAGTATCAACCAATCACAGCCTGGAACCGTGGGAGAAAAAATTCCATTCAATCAAGACTGTTGAACTGCTTTCTAAAATCTTTCTACGTTATTTAATTAATGGTAGAGCTGTGGGGTGTTTTTAAAAAGAAAGTTACAGAATTCCGCTCGTCTACATTTCAGTGGACTAGTTTTGAGGATGGGACACATCATTACGAACGTCGGTTGTGTGCAGTAGATCTTCTGGGTGTCAACGAAAGTTGACGTTTCAACATGAAGAATCGTTTGGAAAGAAAATGACAGCCAATGTTCTGTGGTCAGAGGCTATATGGCGGCTGCCCGCTGCACACGGACGACATGCTTTATGTTGTGTCCTTGTCCCACCTTATTAAAATAACCTTTCAGTTTATACACATAGACTGATTGTTTTTTTTATTGTCTATATAACAAATATTTATAATCATCCTCTTTACACTAATGGTCCCACTCACAGTAAATACAACAAATTGAAAACAACCTGAAAGTTGAGTATTTTCACCAGGTACAAACTAATCTTGCATACAATATAATTTGAAAGTCTTACATACGTTTTGCGTTAAGATTCAACAGCAACTATTTAGGTTACTTTCTTTGAAGGTTACATATATAATTGAATTGGTTAAACAAAGGTTTTGATTCAATCTGTATAGCGGAATATCCCCGGTATAGTGCGATTATAATTTAAGTGCAATGTTCCCATGTTTGCGGAGACTGCATTCATGACAGATGCTGCTGCATATGTTAGCTCAATTGGAAAATTACCTTTAAATTTCAATCGCTCTATACCGTGGCTCCTCCGCAATACGGACTGTATCGAGCTTGAAACCACCACCTGCACCATTGCATTGGTACCTTTTTGGTGGCGCAGCTAGTTAAATGTGTTTCAAGAGGGTGAGCACGTGTGTTTGCGAGGCAAAGGTCCAAGGTTATGGTCTCGGGGTGTGCTGGAGCAGGTGGAAGTGGCACAGCTAGGCAAGCACAGGGATGTTCGTTACTGATACATAAAGCATTCACAACAACATAATAATACAAATTCATAACACATCCATGAAGGTGTAAGTAACATTTATAAAGACCTTCATAGTGTATTCATTCATAAAGCATCTACAGTAGGAATTTTAGAGATACGAAAATGTCAGGAATGGAGGTAGTTCGGAACACTAAAATGTCCTTAACTTTTAAATTCACCTTCTCAAACATTTATTATTATTACCTTAATTAACATTGATTGCATGTTACGTGTGTTTTCCAACCATATAGCCAGAATACTATAAATATCTGATGTATTTTTAGAACATGTAAGCAACAGTTATGTTTGATTTAAATAAAGGTTAAATAAAATAAAATGTAAATGTAGTCTACAGAAGTTATATTGCCCATTCGGTTGACCGGTCAGTCTAACTCTGTGGTTCATATCTTTGATGGTCAGTAACCGGAAGGTTGCAAGTTCAAACCCCCGAGCTGACAAGGTACAAATCTGTCGTTCTGCCCCTGAACAGGCAGTTAACCCACTGTTCCTAGGCCGTAATTGAAAATAAGAATTTGTTCTTAACTGACTTGCCTAGTTAAATAAAGGTAAAATAAATAAAATTGTGACAAGTCTTCATACAATCTATAGATTGTGTGAATCTATCTGGCTATACATTTTGGAAATTAATTTAAAAGTAAATTAAAAGTATCAATGATAACACAACATGCATAGTGATACACAAAATGGAAATAGTACAAAAATAAACAGTATTTCAAAACCAATAAAGTAACATAAGGGAGGCAGGGTAGCCTAGTGGTTAGAGTGTTGGACTAGTAACAGAAAGGTTGCAAGTTCAAATCCCAGAGCTGACAAGGTACAAATCTGTCATTCTGTCCCTGAACAAGGCAGTTAACCCACTGTTCCTTGGCTGTCATTGAAAATAAGAATTTATTCTTAACTGACTTGCCTAGTTAAATAAAGGTAAAAATAAGGGAATTGTTTTTTTGTTCTGCCCAAAATCTGCCGGTTCATATGACTTTTATTTTCACATTTAAACAATTCAATAACGTCACTAATGACAAATAATATTACTCAATGCTTATTGAATGTACTCTTAAGGTCTTCGATGTTACTGATTTCATGGGTGCGTTATGAATAGTTTATATATGCTGATAAGAATGCTTCATGTATTCAACCTTCAAAGAAAGTGTTCCTACACTGTATTTGAACTGTAGCTGCAACATACCAGCATCATAATATTGTCGTAAACATGACATACTGACAGGTATTATTAACATAAGTTTGTCACTTACACATCAAGGCTAAAATGGTTAGCTGTAGTGTAGGTAACCTGGCATTGTGTTATAAACAGAAGTGTAAAAAATTAAATTAAATTACACTCCTTGTGTTTATTTTGGTGAATTATGACATAATTATGTAAGGTATCTGCAGTTACAGTAAAGTGATCATTAATCCGCGTTATATCCTAGCACCTAATCATACCCTAATTCCAGTTGGCACATTCACGTCTTATCTCTCCACTGCTGCTGTGCATGATCCAGGTGGGTGTTACACATTGCAGGTGGATGAGGTCAGAGAGCTTTTACTGGAAATGTGAAGTGCTTAGACTTGATGAAAGTGCTAATAAATGGCGCTAAATGTAATAGGCCAATATCATAGATTATAGAAAAAAATGTAATGAAGGGTTAGTGGCAGGTAGGATAATGTTATGACAATATTAAACTAATGAGATTATGAATAGTTTAATTCATTAAGGTAGTGTTACCCTTTAGGAAAAACTGTCACTACATTTCTCATGGTTATGACACATTTATGCAGTCTTGATAGGTGTCAACAACTAAAAATTGCAAGTGACATTAACTGTTGTCATAACACTTGTTATAACTATTTCAGAAATGTTTGTTATATTATGACTCTTATTATGTACAGTTCAAATAAAGTGTTACCGATTCATCCATCATGCTGAGAGCTGTTTAGATGCATTGTTCAGTGGAGAATATTTTGACAAAATTAGCATTTACACAGAATGGTAGGAAAACTGAGCTTGGGGCATTTTAAAGAACTGCAATGCATTTAATGTGATAATGCCCACTAAGAAACCACTATTGGCATAATAAGTTCACTATTCTCCCCTGACACACTTTGTCAGTATTTTTTTGATATCTTTCCTTCTTTCTACAATGTGTTACTGTACATACATGATCAAAGATGACTATCCATTTGTTTTGCAAATGCAACCTTGCAAAAATAAATTGAGGGTGATTTCTCAAAAACACACACATGTACAATATACAGTAGATAACAAAACTGAACTACTTTTACATTTGAAGTTCAGTAAACACTGCATAGATGACTGTATCACGAATTTTAGATGGTATTTTATCATACAATGTCTCAATTCAATAAATAGTACATACATATTTTAATTGAAACAACTATTTCTTCAATTATTTACTGAATATTTTTTTTTAGTATTATTTAACTTTCATTTACTCTTGGGAGCCCATTGAGACCAGTGACTCATTTTCAATAGTGCCCTGAGGACAACAAATTCAACATGAACATTCCACAGAAAGAAAAAAATAACACTAGTTACAATTACAAAAACTTACAATTTCAACACCACAATATTGTGTATACTGCCAGATGAAAGATGTGGCATGTCAGCATGATTCCCAAGTTACAGTACATCATAAAAAAACACATAGCAGCAAATGTGGTCACGTTCAGAGATGAAATATAAAAGTGTTATTTTATAAAACAAATATTAAATGCATTGCAAATGACTACAAAATAAATACATGATTGAATGAAAATGCAATAGGCAAAGTAAGGCTGAGCAAATCTGGCTGGTAACAAAATAAAAAAAGGGAATGGCTAATTTGGGCCCCTGTAACCACTGAGAAAAACATGTTGAAGCATTGTCCATGACTGAAGATATTTTTCAAGCAATGCTTCCAACAGCAAAACAACAATTTCTTGGGCCTTCAAGGCGTTCCACCCCAATACCATTTATCGAGGTTATTGAATGCCTTGTACTCTTTGTGCCTTCTGAGATAATCACAAGCGAGGCATGTGTGTTCGGCCCAGAAGTATGCCTTTTTCACCTTAAAGTGCCGTCGCCACTCAAAGTACCTGAGGTACATTTCCTCATTTTTGTCCAAGAGCAGGAGATAGTCAGCCAACTCTTTGGGAGAGGTGAAGTCATCCACATGGATAAAAGCATCACCCTGGACAAAGTTCTCATAGTTCTGTCTTGGCGGGCCTAAAACCACAGGCACCGTCCCTACAGAGAGTGGGTTATACAGTTTCTCTGTGATGTAGTCTTTGTGAATTGAGTTCTCAAATGCCAAGTAGAATTTACAACTGGCAATAGTAGGAAAGTAGTCTTGATCCGCAATGTACTCCCCAAAGGCTTGTCCGTAAGCGCGAACCTCAATGTGTTTGTATAGCTCGTTGTAGTACTTCACTCGCACATGATCCGGGTTCCAGTTGCTGACAATCCAGCAGATCAATTTGCTTTTGCTCGGAGGCACGAAATCCTCGTCCCCTTGGGCCGTCACGATCGACCCATAAGGCACTTCGATATCAGCATCCTGGCGATAGTTCAGAGTTAAATTGAACAGGTTTTCGATACCGGGCAGCTGAGAGGAGTGAGATGGTGACTCTAGATTCATCCATATCCACTTTTGGAAGGAGGGACGCTGAAGGGGGGGCAGGTTGGAGAGATCAGTACAGATATCCCTGTGATGTATGACGACACCATCTGACTTATTATATAGGTTCCGATCTGCTGTGATGAAACAGCCTTCAATGTTGAACAGAGAGCTGCAGACACCCAGGTCATAGGTCTGTCCAAAGGGCCAGAGCCAGACGAGTACAGTAGTCAGGTTTTTGTCACTCTTGGCGGAGAAGATGTTTTTAACTCGGATTGTGGATGCTGTTGACTCTACGGGACCTGATAGCCAGCTAGTAGACGGTTTAAAGTACATCAAAAACAGAGTCACAAAACAGCCCAGCAGGAAGGTGCCAACTAGAAGGGGTCGTAGAATTCTGTGGAAAGGTGCAGATGGCATACTCTGTCCTATAAAGATACATAAAAAAACAAAAATTAAACTCAATAAATCTGTGAATTCCTTATTTAATCAGAATGACTCTTTCCAGTGAATAAGAGGAAGAGAGGAATGATGACAAAAGTTTGAGATTGTTTGTAAGTGTCTGTCCTTGCCTTTATACAGTACGAGAGGGCTAACCATGTTAAACAATAGTTTTTACATTCTCTTGTCAAGGTCAATGAACTGTTTGGCAAACATTTTTGTTGTGGCTCGTGCAGTGTGAGAAGTGTGTTGAGGCGATTTGTGAATGGGCACACTAGATTAGCTCGCCCGGATTGCAGAGTAGGCAGAGATTCAACTAGGGACCGATAAAATGGCTCCAAATGTGAATCTTCGCTGGGCAAGGTAAATCAAGTGTGCCTTTCGAATACCTGCAATAACCAATGGATAAACAAACTATGGTGCAAAAGGTACAGGGCCTATGAAAGTCTGCTCTGCTATGAACCGAGTATGGTGATGATTTATAATATCTTCTCAGATGATTGTGAGGAGCAGCTGTCTTACATACCTCAAGTCGAAACTTCTCTGTCAAAGTGGAAAGACCACGTCCACAAATACTACTAACAGCCCTCTTTCTTAACTTGCACTTTCTTAACTTGCACTTTCTTATCTTGTACCATGTCGTGCAGTGTGGTTTGAATAAAGACAGAAAGACGTGGAAACTTTTTAAAGTACAGTGCTTCCCACTGGGCAAAGATTGGTTGCATTAACGTTGTTTCCATGCCATTTCATTTAAAGAAATGTAATCTGATGACGTTGAATCAACATGAAAAACGGATTGGATTTACAAAAAGTAATCAATGTAAGGGGATTTTGTCTTTTTCACCCAACTTTTAACCTAAATCCACTGACATGGTGAAATGTTTGGTTGATTTCACATTAGTTGACATCTCAACCAAATGTTAATCAACATTAGACATTGAACTGACATCTGTGCCAAGCGGGTTGGGCTAGTTTGCGATTGGTAAAAAAGCATTGTCTCTCCCTGGCAGTCTTACAATTCTAATTTGCACTGAAAAGCACATATCTAAAAAGGTAATGTAACATTGAATCTGCATTGAATCATTTTACTATTAGTTCAAAAGTATCAAATAAAAAAAGAACTATTCCACACCTGGTAGATTTGAATTTGTGCTGAAATCCAGGCAAGGAAAAAAGTCATGGAATTCTGCAGGGGCAGGTTCTACATTGGCTCAGTAGTAGTGTTTGAAGTAGTGTTTGAATGAGGTGTTGCTGCACACAGTTGGAATAAGGTCCTTAGTCATCTAGTGATTTTGGTCTGATGTTGAGTTCCCAGGTCATCTCCTTAAGAAAAAAAGAACAAAGTGGGGTTACAATAGTTTGTTAAAAGGGATTATCCGAAGGCACCTTAACTGTTTCAGTTTTAACCATGTTTTGAGGCTATACAGTGTTTTGTTTACAATCACATTGTTTACAAACTGAGTAAAACAAGCTTATATTTTGGGTTCTGATGAGGTATGACAGATGAACTAAGCTGATGAGGCATGTATACATTATATATTCTTCAAGAATCAATGGGTAGATCTTTAATTTATAAGTACAAAAATGGATAGCAACTAAGTATCCTAGCTTTAAAGGGATAATGTGTGTTGCTTCAAATACAAGCTTGTTTTTGTAGCAATCTCAGATTGCCCATTTAAAGTGCAAATATTGAATTGCTATATTCATTTTTTGGACTTGTAAATTAATGATATATATTAATTGATTCTTAAAGAATATATAACTTATATGCCTCATCAGCTTAGTTCAACTGTCATACCCCATCAGAACCTACAATATAAGCTTGTTTACACCAATGTTTGAAAACAATGTAAATGTAAAAAAAAAACTGTAAAGCCTCAAAACATGGTTAAAACTGAAACAGTTACAGTGCCTTCGGAAAATATTCAGACCCCTTGACTTTTCCCACATTTTGCTAGGTTACAGCCTTATTCTAAAATATATTAAATTGTTTTTTTCTATCATCAATCTTTTTTTATATTTTTTTATTTCACCTTTAATTAACCAGGTAGGCTAGTTGAGAACAAGTTCTCATTTACAACTGTGACCTGGCCAAGATAAAGCATAGCAGTGTGAACAGACAACAGAATTACACATGGAGTAAACAATTAACAAGTCAATAACACAGTAGAACAAAAAAAAGAAGTCTATAAACATTGTGTGCAAAAGGCATGAGGAGGTAGGCGAATAATTACAATTTTGCAGATTAACACTGGAGTGATAAATGATCAGATGGTCATGTACAGGTAGAGATACTGGTGTGCAAAAGAGGAGAAAAGTAAATAAATATAAACAGTATGGGGATGAGGTAGGATGGGGATGAGGTAGGTAACTTGGGTGGGCTATTTAAATCTAAGCACAGTACCCCGTAATGAAAAAGTACTTTGCTGAAGAACCTTTGGCAGTGATTACAGCCTCACGTCTTCTTTGCACAACTGTATTTGGGGAGTGTCTCCCATTCTTCTCTGCAGATCCTTTCAAGCTCTGTCAGGTTGGATGGGTAGCGTTCCTGCACCGCTATTTTCTGGTCTCTCCAGAGATGTTCGATCAGGTTCAAGTCCGGGCTCTGGCTCGGACCCTCAAGGACATCCAGAGACTTGTCCCGAAGCCACTCCTGACTAGTCTCCTAGTCCCTGCAACTGAAAGACATCCACACAGCATGATGCTGCCACCACCATGCTTCACCATAGGGATGGTGCCAGGTTTCCTCCAGACGTGACACTTGACAGTTCAATCTTGGTTTCATCAGACCAGAGAATCATGTTTCTCATGGATTTGAGAGTCTTTAGGTGCCTATTGGCAAACTCCAAGCGGACCATCATGTGCCTTTTACTAAGGAATGGCTTCCGTCTGGCCACACTACCATAAAGGCCTGCTCGGTGGAGTGCTGCAGAGATGGTTGTCCTTCTGGAAGGTTCTCCCATCTCCACAGAGCAACTCTAGAACTCTGCCAGAGTAACCATCAGGTTCTTGGTCACCTCCCTGACCAAGGCCCTTCTCCCCCGATTGCTCAGTTTGGGCAGGCGGCCAGCTCTAGCAAGAGTCTTGAAGGTTCCAAACTTCTTCCATTCAAAAATGATGGAGTCCTTCATTGCTGCAGACATTTTTTGGTACCCTTCCCCAGATCTCTGCCTCGACACAATCCTTTCTCGGAGATTAATGGACAATTCCTTCCACCTCACGGCTTGGTTTTTGCTCAAACATGAACTGCCAACTGTGGGACCTTATATAGACAGGTGTGTGCTTTTCCAAATCATATACAACCAATTGAATTTACCACAGGTGGACTCCAATCAAGTTGTAGAAACATCTCAAGGATGATCAATGGAAACAGGATGCACCTGTGTTCAATTTGACATCTCATAGCAAAGGGTCTGAATACTTATGTAAATAAGGTATTTCTGTTATTTATTTTTAATACATTTGCAAAAATTTCTACAAACCTATTTTCACTTATTGTGTGTATTGTGGGTATTGTGTGTAGATTGCTTATTTTATTTTATTCAATCCATTTTAGAAGAAGGCTGTAACGTAACAAAATGTGGAACAAGTAAATGGGTTTTCATCAAAACAGAGGCGGGGTATCTGCTTTGTTAAGGATTCTGGCTTTAAATCAGGGTAGACTTGCACCACTGGAATAACTTGGTGATACTACTTTACATGTTTGACTGGCCTGATACTGAACTTGATTAATCTGTGTTAACCTATTGAGTTAAAGCCTAGGCCCTAGGTATACGTTCTGGGAGCTAACACAATTCTTCAGGTCTTAGGCAAGAATGCTCATCACACATGCATACTGATAGTTCAATTAAGCACCTACTCCCCCACTACACATTAACTGAATCACTGTCAGAAAAATACAGTTTTCAAATATCCATGTCACACACATCAATAGCATGCATATGAGAATGCTGCCATCTTAAGGCTGAGTGAACACATAATGTTCCAAGCTCTTGTAAATTGAACACACACCTGTGACCTGCATGTTACATAAGAAAATAAAAAGCAAATCAAATAATGCCTGTGTAGAATTAGACTACTATTTTCATATATTCCATATTTTCTTGAAACAGTTACAAAGAAATTATTCTAGTTAAACCAGTAACTTTCCAATTTCCAGTCTTCAACAATTTTCTAGCTTATTGCAGCACTATTTTTCTATACAGACAGGCATTTGTGACTGAGCAGTGGTGAAGAGAGCTATGTTCATCTGCCATTAATGGACTAGGGTAGAAAAATGCACCTCATTTTAAAGGCTTACAGTATCAATGCATTTTCATGTACACCAAATCCTCTTACATGACAGGAATCCACTTTCTATAAGTATTAGTGATACGTTGTGCTTAAAAGGTTGAAATGTATAAAGTTGGATTTAAGGGAAAGCTATAGTATGCAAAATAAGACTGTATTCAAATGATAATGACGAAGGTTGAATGGAAGCAGACAAACAAACTGTGAGGGTGAGACATTTAGAATAATAGTTCATCATTCACAGGTGGCATAGTTAGGTCTCCATGGTGATCAAAACTAAAGTTAAATAAATAAATTATATACAGAAATTGCTATGGCTCATTGCGCTTATTTTCATTTGGTAAATGTATAAGTTTATGCAGGGATCAAAATGTTTTTTCAAACTAGTATGACAACTGAGGGGTGGGGGTGCAATGGTCTTGTGTAGGCTATTGGCTTTATCAGAGGGCGGGATAAAACAGGACCATTTGCAGATTGGCTATTATAATAATTTTTCCTGCATTTCTCGTTTGGTTTGGCTACACTGGCGAAAGGTTGAAACGAGCAGTATCAAAAGTAAGAATTAATTTTCAGCCGGTGCAACTGAAGGTCATTTAAAAAACAGTTATAGCCTAAACACGCTTGCAATGAGTGTCATTCAACATTGTAGTTGGTGTGTAAAATAAAATCTATTGGTAAAAAAATGTAGCCTTATATTATTGTAGCCCTATTCCCTCTGGTTAACAAACGCCCTTTTACGCACCAACAGAGCTTCAAATCATGTGGGCCATATATAAGCATCTTTGAGAACACTGACAGGCGTGTAAACATAGGCTACTCCTTATCGTCATTCATAGGGGGCAAATCATCGAAGACAAATGCCTATAACGTCAATGACCTTAATACAACAGTGTATTTTTCTTAATGCAAAAATGGTGACTTGAATGATGAGATATATGCATTTCCTTCTGATTCTTCTTGATGTTTTATTTATAATTAGCTAGCCCATCTTGGCTTGCGAAACGAGGTACCACTGCTTTGACACGGTGCGGAGAAAAATCAATTTTTACTCACCATCTCGACAAGCATGTATTAAAATATGCATATCTTCCCATTGCTTTTCCGGGTCGTTCCCTCATACATACAGTCCTACATGCCGAAAACGTTAAGGATGCAAATAAATATTTGCGCTGATGGCAATATTTGCAGGAATTGGCCAGGATTCATAGGAGCCGAAACCCATAACGTTTCCGCGAACTTGCAATGTAAGGAGGCTATATAAAATCCCCCTCCCATGCGACCTAACTGAGATGGTTACCAGAATTCGAAAATGACTGTTATTCTCAATTCAGTAAATTTGAGCAAATGCATCGTTTCGTTAAATATAAGGACGCCATGTAAGGCATGTGATGCGATGTGGAATAATTCCTCACTGGCTGCCCATGCGCTACCTTCCTTGCCCCTATTTACCGACAATGCAGATATAGGCTGAAAGTGTATTCGTGATACCGAATGTAGGTAGCCTAGCAGAGATTCTATCAGTTGGGCATGCGTTCAAAAAAATACATTATTGAATAAATGTAATGTGTATCACACGTTCCCCATCTTTCAATTAGGAATGCATGTGCAATATTGACGCTGCTCATACAATTATTTGTTCGCAGGTGACGTAGTTTTCCAAGTAAATTAAAATGACATATAGCCTACAACATAGGCATAACCTATATGTAAACCCATACTCATTAAATTGACAAGATTCGTGATCAATTAAAGTTTACTTGATAGGGGATTATTCAAATAGACAATCTACATTTTTCAGAGATGCAGTAGCCTACAACGCGCATTACAAGAGATAATGTTGAGGCTGATTCGTAGGACGTAACCCAGGTTGGTAATGTTAATATGACAATGTTTGCCCCTTTTGTTAAATGTCCTGTATTTAAAGAAATAAGGAAGGAAAACCCTGAAATAACAATAGTAGCCTAAATGTACACAATGTTTATTTTAATTAAGGATGTATATATGCGTGCATTATGGTTTACAATTAACAGAAACTTAGCTGCTTTAGTCATTGGTATGTACAGTGCCTTCAGAAAGTATTCACACACCTTGATATTTTCCACATTTTGTTGTGTTACAGCCTGAATTTAAAATGGATTATATAGATATGTTGTCATCACTGGCCTACAAAAAAAAACAATGTCAAAGTGTAATTATGATTTGACAAATTTTGACAAATTAATAAAAAATGAAATGTTGAAATGTCTTGAGTGAAGAAGTAAGTATTAAACTCCTTTGTTATGGCAAGCCTAAATAAGTTTAGGAGTAAAAATGTGCTTAACAAATCACACAATACGTTGCATGGACTCACTCTGTGTGCAATAATAGTGTTCAACATAATTTTTGAATGACTACCTCATCTATGTGCCCCACACATATCTAAGGACCCTCAGACAAGCAGTGAATTTCAAACACAGATTCAACCAAAGACCAGGGAGGTTATACAATGCCTCTCAAAAGGCACCTATTGGCAGACAGTATATACAGTAGTGCAATGAAGTAGGAACTGTCACATTGTGGTGTTTTGTACAGACCCAGGTTAAGAATTTCCTAGACAAAAAGCATATTCAATTCAGACCCTCCTTTAAAAGTGCTTTATAGCCCAGGAAGGGGTTTAAATCTGGGTAGCCCCTAACAGTGAGGGGGGGAAAGTATTTGATCCCCTGCTGATTTTGTACGTTTGCCCGCCCACTGACAAAGAAATGATCAGTCTATAATTTTAATGGCAGGTTTATTTGAACAGTGAGAGACAGAATAACAAAAAAATCCAGAAAAAACGCATGACAAAAATGTTGATTTGCATTTTAATGAGGGAAATAAGTATTTGACCCCCTCTCAAATCAGAAAGATTTCTAGCTCCCGGGTGTCTTTTATACAGGTAACGAGCTGAGATTAGGAGCACACTCTTAAAGGGAGTGCTCCTAATCTCAGTCTGTTACCTGTATAAAAGACACTTGTCCACAGAAGCAATCAATCAGATTCCAAACTCTCCAATATGGCCAAGACCAAAGCGCTCTCCAAGGATGTCAGGGACAAGATTGTAGACCTACACAAGGCTGAAATGGGCTACAAGACCATCGCCAAGCAGCTTGGTGAGAAGGTGATAACAGTTGGTGCAAATGGAAGAAACACAAAAGAACTGTCAATCTCCCTCAGCCTGGGGCTCCATGCAAAATCTCACCTCGTGGAGTTGCAATGATCATGAGAATGGTGAGGAATCAGCCCAGAACTACACGGGAGGATTTTGTCAATGATCTCAAGGCAGCAGGGACCATAGTCACCAAGAAAACAATTGGTAACACTACGCCGTGAAGGACTGAAATCTTGCAGCGCCCGCAAGGTCCCCCTGCCCAAGAAAGCACATATACATGCCCGTCTGAAGTTTGCCAATGAACATCTGAATGATTCCGAGGACAACTGGGTGAAAGTGTTGTGGTCAGATGAGACCAAAATGGAGCTCTTTTAGCATCAACTCAACATGTTTGGAGGAGGAAGAATGCTGCCTATGACCAAGAACATCATCCCCACCGTCAAACATGGAGGTGGAAACATTATGCTTTGGGGGTGTTTTTCTGCTAAGGGGACAGGACAACTTCACCGCATCAAAGGGATGATGGATAGGGCCACGTACTGTCAAATCTTGGGTGAGAACCTCCTTCCCTCAGCCAGGGCATTGAAAATGAGTCGTGGATGGGTATTCCAGCATGACAATGACCCAAAACAGACAGCCAAGGCAACAAAGGAGTGGCTCAAGAAGAAGCACATTAAGGTCCTGGAGTGGCCTAGCCAGTCTCCAGACCTTAATCCCATAGAAAATCTGTGGAGGGAGCTGAAGCGTCGAGTTGCCAAACGTCAGCCTCAAAATCTTAATGACTTGGAGAAGATCTGCAAAGAGGAGTGGGACAAAATCCGTCCTGAGATGTATGCAAAACTGGTGACCGACTACAAGAAACGTCTGACCTCTCTGATTGCCAACAAGGGTTTTGCCACCAAGTACTAAGTCATGTTTTGCAGAGGGGTCAAATACTTATTTCCCTCAATAAAATGCACATCAATTTATATTTGACATGCGTTTTTCTGGATTTTTGTGTGGTTATTCTGTCTCACTGAAAAATAAACCTACCATTTAAAATTATAGACTGATCATTTCTTTGTCCGTGGGCAACATACAAAATCAGCAGGGGATCAAATACTTTTTCCCCTCACTGCCCAAATATAAGTTATACATTAAAGTACAAATCATTATAATCATATAAAGCAGGACAAATACCACACAATTCAAGGCTGCCCTTTCATTAGTTAATCTGTAAAACCATGATAATGTTACCATACAGGACAAAAAGTCAATATAGGTTTCTGTTTCATGCACTATTGTTGTCAAATTCTATAATCTATATTGTGTAAGACAATTTCTGGTCAGATTTAATGTTAGGCCCTTACTTTTTGTATCATTCTAGCCATCTCTTCCTTTCATTGCTAAATATTGCTGCCCATTTGCGAGTCACCTCTAAATAGACAACAGGCTTGTGTGGCAAGTAGTCTAGGTACACAGTCTGGCTTGTTTTTGGAATTGCCATCTCAATCTGGGTTCCCTCATGCCATTCATTAAATGATGTTATAGATATAATATCAGCACCTGCTTCTAGGGCTGCACTCAGGGCCATTTCATAGTACTTCCCATTAATGCGGTTGCGTGTATTCTGGAAATTCCAAGGCCTAATACTGGTGTCAATATAACCTGGCCCCACACTCGGAATGAACAACAGGTTGTTGTCTTCACAGAATGTTTTAATGGACTCCCAATTGCGGTGAGTGGAGCCATAGGAAAACCCATTAGTGGCAAAGTAAGTGTAGACTCCGTCGAAACCTGCCGTGACGATATCCCTCTTGTGTTTCTCTTCAACAAGAAGGGCTATGAAGATACCATCATAGGGAGTATCTCTAATGCTACTGCTTTTGGTGTGTTTAAGGAGTTTTGCCCACTGTTCTGAGTTGAGTAGATAGGAATCGTAGATGTAGAATAGAGGAAGAAACTTGCCAGTGTTTGTTCTATGCCTGTAGAATGCAGGGTGCTCACCATATCTTCAGATAGAATGACAGGATTACAAATTAAGTACCATTTTACAAATAGGGTCTACTTACAAAGTTTAAGAAATAGACATGATCTGATTGAGTTAGGCATTGGGCTGTTCAATCATATACAAATTCATAAAGCTGAGGTAATATTTTAAACATTGCATATATAAGGTATTACTGAACAAATAAATTAGTTAACCTGGGGTAAAAACTTATGTTGAATAATAATATAAGTGGAACTCTATTGATACTGACAAGACTAAAGGCCAATCAGAAATATAAAATAAGGAATGATGTAATACTTACTTCTCTATGATGTACTTGACATTGTTAAACATACTCGTTTCATCTCTTCCTTTGTATGGTTCAATGTGAAAAGCAACCTGTGTAGTAAACACAAATCAACAGTAATATGGAAAAAAAGAGGCAATGGATTTGTGAACTGAAAAATAGCTTTATTTTTATGTTGTCAAAGAACACATGTACATTGGGGTCCAAAAGTATTCACACCATAAAGATGAGAAAAATGACTGTATTAAATAATTCAAATACTGACCTATATTGTGTGCTAAAAAAAAATGCTCAGAGAAAATGGATTTAGTTTAACAAGTAATAATTTATTTTCTCAAAAAGGTAGAAGTCGAAATGATTGACACCCGTTTTCAATACCTCACCGAGCGAGGATAACGGCACTGAGCCTTTTTCTAAAATATTTTAGGAGTTAGAAAACACATGGAGCGGGGGATCTTAGAACATTCCTCACAGAATCCTTCCAGATCCTTGATGTCCTTTGTCTGCGCTTATGGACTGCCCTCTTCAATTCAAATCACAGGTTTTCAATGGGGTTCAAGTCCAGAGATGGAGATGGCCATTGCAAAGTGTTGATTTTGTGGCCAATGAATCATTTCTTTGATGTGTGCTTGGGGTTGCTGGAAGATCCACTTGTGGTCAAGTTTTAGCCCCCTGGCAGAGGCAACCAGGTTTTTGACTAAAATATCCTGGTACTGGGTAAAGTTCATGATTCCTCTAACATGGGCCCCAGAACAAGGGGAAGCAAAATAGCCCCATTTATTTGTATTTTGACAGGGAAGACATATTGAGACCTGGGTCTCTTTTCTAAATGTGCCCTGTATAATACAATATAAAATACACATTAAAAACAAAATATATATTACAATACAAAAGCACAGCCATCCTAAGCACAAATAAAACATCACAAATCCCTAACCCTAACCCTAACAGTTACATTCCTCCACAAATAAATTGCCAATCAATATTTTATAATTGCCCAAACGGCACCAGAACATCAAGATTAAATCTATTTAGAATTTTGTTCCAGCAATACGGTGCATTAAAACTAAAAAAGTATTGAACTAGCTCAGTGGAGACCCTAGGAACCAAGTGTTAACCAATCCTGTGAACAAGTGAGTCAACTCAGGTGATCCACCACCAAGCAAAAGAGCCCCATAACATCAAAGATCCACCACCATATTTTAAAATAGGGATTGGGTTATTTTCTGCTCATGCATTCTCATTTTGACATCAAAGAGTTGTATTTTCTTGTCATCCAACAAATGTAAACACCTGGAGTTTGCTAAACGGCATTGGCATTTGCCACTTGGATTGGAACCGGTGCTGTGGTCAGATGACATGAAAATAGAGCTCGTCGGGCACGCACACTAGTGGTGGGTTTGGCATCAATGAGAAACCATGAGCAGAAAATAACCGCATCGCTACTGTAAAATCAGGTGGTGGATCTTTGATGATATGGGGCTATTTTGCTTCCACAGGTCCTGTGGCTCTTGTTAAAGTCAACGGCATCATTGCAGCAACTTTTCCTGGACCCCATAATAAATACAAATACAAACGTCACCCAGTATCAGGATATTTTACCAAAACCCTGGTTGCTGAAACTGGCCACAGGTGGATCCTCCAGAAAAACAATGACCCCAAGCACACAAAGAAATGGTTAATTGGCCACAAAATCAACATTTTGCAATGGCCATCACAGTCTCTGAACTTGAACCCCATTGTAAACCTGTGGTTTGAATTGAAGAGGGCAGTCCCTAAGCGCCGAAAGATATCCAGGATCTGGAAGGATTCTGTATGGAGGAATGGTCTAAGATCCCTCTCAATGTATTCTCCAACTCATAAAACATTTTCTAAATAGGCTCAGTGCCATTTTCCTCGCAAGGTGCGATATTGAAAGGTATTGAAAACAGGGGTGTCAATCATTTTGACCCCTATTTCCTCTAATTGCTTTCCTTAAGCAATTGTATTAGTACAAAATAGAATATCCCCATTTCTTTGAGCATAGAATATAGCTCAGTATTTTAATTATTTATTTTGTTCAGTCATTGTTGCTCATCTTTTTAAAGGTGTCAAGAACTTTGAACCCCACTGTATTATGAGCCATGCTTGCTCTTTTCATTGATTATCATACACACCTTTACATGATATGCATGTGCCACCTCCAGTATCAAAGGCACAATGTCATCTGTTGGCTCACCGTTTTCATCCTTCATGCCAGGTGGATACCAGGAAACAGCAAGAACACCTAGAAATGCACAGACTGAGTTATTCAACTGATGATGAATGACACGGCAGACTTGGGTCTTACCGTAGCAGAAAAATACTAAATTAAATGTAATTACCAACATCAAAGCCTTACCAATAGCTCCTGCTCGCAGTTGCTTCATGTGAGCTTCAATAACAGAGGGGTCCCTGGAACTATAAGCTCCTAAAGCAGGATAGAAGTTAGCCCCAATGTCATCTGGTGGGCTGTGTCTCCCTCTTGGGTATCCTGCTGCCACCTTTGAATCCCAGTGTGGCAGAAGAGGGTGGTCCCAGTGAATGTACTTTCCATCAAACTGAGTGTTGCCATACCATGTGTAGTAAAAGGCATGAATATTGTAGTTTGGAGCAGGGAATTGCCTGAGGGCAGCCTCTACGTTCTTGACCCTCTCAGAGTCTATGTCATTCATTTTGGTCAGTGCTTCAGGGACGACACTGTCAATATTACCAAGCATTTTTTGAATGTCATTTTTTCCAGGTCCTTTGATATTAGGGAACAATTCGGGACCAAAAACGCTTCCAAATGGAGAATATTCTGGTGTAAAGGACTTTAAAACAACTGTTACTATGAATATGAGCAACACCAAACCAATAAATGTGGAGCAAGATCTTCGTCTAAACCTTGCCATTCTTCAGTTAATGCTTGTTGTGATCCACTGTCCATTCTTGGGAGAACTGTTAACATTAGGGGTTTTTGGGCTTATTGTTGTCAATGAAACTTGGCTGGTCCATTCTACAAACTGAAATGCAGAAACAAAAAACTGGTTGACTAATTATCCATTCATGATAGGGCAGGAATACCTTACTGACAATGAAATGCAAGTGACAGAATAGGGACAGTGTTCCCCCAAAAAGAGTGAGGATCATTTCTAAAATGAAGCAGTTTGTATTTGACCAGCAGAAAATGAATGGTGGTGGACCATGGTACGCTAACCCAATGTTAACTTGTATGCCTTTCCCTAACTCTTACTGAAACTATGCCTGACTATAACTTTCATTAATTCTGACCCCTATGCCTACACTTTCTGCAGGTTAAATATCCACTTCCTTATTATTACTTAACATTAGTGTCTACATTAGCAGGCCTATCATGCATGAATGCTACAATTAAATAAAAACAACAAAACAGGTCCCTGCCACTTGTATTGGTGTACAGCTGAGGTATGTTGCTAGGGAAATGTAACAGACATGTAATGGAGGTAAGGAATGCGACTTTCTTCTACAATTGCCAATGTAATTGTTTATTACCTAAATATTGATTTTCAGTTTTAGTGTGAGAAAGAATCAATAGTCAAATTCAACCCCACTAAAAAGTACCGACAGTGCTCTCTAGATCCAAGGACTGACTGTCCATGAGATCCAAAAGTTAACCATATTTTGACGATATTTACATTCGAGTCATTTAGCAGAGATAAGGATTACGTGCCTTTCTCAAGGACATATCGACACTAGCAGAAGCCTTTTTTCCCAGAGAGATTTACAGGGGCAATTGGGATTACGTGCCTTGCTCAAGGTCACAGGCAGATTGCGAAATTGATCTGTTTGTGGATTCGAAACAGCGACCTTTATTTTGGTTACTGGCCCAACGCTCTTAACCGCTAGGCTACCTGCCGACCCATTTAATTACATTCGTGTTGCTTGTAAACAATGAATAAATAAAATCGTATATTTTGGGTTATGATGAAGACAGAAAGTTGTAGTAAATCGTGAGACATACTTGTATTCTCCAAGAAGCAATGGGTAGCCTAAATATCAAGAATTGAAAGAACATTGCAGCTTCCCAATTCCCAGACACTACGTGCAATGTGCTAACGTTAACAGTTTAATCTTTTCTTATTGCATGTCAAGTGATATGCCGGGAAGGCAATATTGCAATGTGAAAGTATGTTATGATTATTGTTTAATAGTTACATTGTTACAACAACCAACATTTCAGTGCGCTATGCGGAAATCCTACATTGAAATTATACTACCGGAAGATTACTAAGTAAGAAACGCATTTGCCATTAAGTCGAAATGAAGCTATATTCTTGCAAAATACGACAATTCAATTAGCAAGGTTAACATTACCAACATTCATTTTCTTGCTGTTGTTCTCTCCGGACATTGCTGCATTGAACTTTAGACTGGACAGGACAGCAGAAATCCGAATGAGCTACATAGCGTATTATCTATTTTGTCCGAAGCACACTAAAATGTTGGTTTCACTGAATTAAACATTAGGTCACAGGGTACCTACATACGCTATACGCAAGACAATCTACTTGTGAATTGACACGATGCATTGTTCCTGTTCAAGATTTGTCATAGCCTACCTTTAACATTGTGTTGGTGACATGTGACGGGTTTCACGTGCTGCGTAAGTAGACGGTGTATAGATCTACAAGTCATCTTACCTAATGCCAAAGCACTCTATGATCCATCTATGTTATTGAAGATTTGTGACTCTGCGCTGCGCTCAAGCGAACAAAATTGAACAAGCAATTTTAAAACAGTAGTCAAGGGTGCATTACCAAAGCATGTCGCCCTCAATCTTTCAAGAAGACGTATTGCATTAAACCATCCAGCAAAATATTAGTTATGAATAAATATTGTATTGTGCATAGTGTATGTAAATTGTTTGTTTACTTCCACGAGCAAACGTTTTTCTATGTGATACCACAGAGAACCCTCTACATTACGCAAATGACGTAATAAAGGAAAGACAATATTTTCGATCCTCTCACAAGAAGACTATCCCATTTTGCCAGCTAAAGCCAGTGGTGAGTAAAAGCATTGATATATTCTAATGTACTTCACCCATGTATTTGGACTAGGGACACAAGTAACTAATTATTGAAATACTGAATGACATGATTTTGTTGCCTTTTGATAAAACACATTTAAGGCTAAATCCAACTCCGGAATCCAAATTGTATAATGCCTTCCATTGAGTAAAATGACGTTGAAAATAGTCATTTTCCAGACTTTGAAATCCACTCATTTTCGGGTTTGAATGAAAGTTGGAAATATGTATTTTTCTGACGTTGAAGTCACGTTTTCTGTTCTATACTGAACAAAAATATAAACACAACAATTAAAATGATTTTAATGAGTTACAGTTTACACAAGGAAATCAGTCAATTAAAATAAATTAATTTGGCCCTAATCTATAGATTTCACATGACTAAGAATACATTATGCATCTGTTGGTCACAGATACCTTTAAAAAGTCATTATCTGGTGTGACCACCATTTGTCTACTGCAGCGCAACACATCTCCTTCACATAAAGCTGGTCAGGCTGTTGATTGTGGCCTGTAAAATGTTGTCCCCCTCTTCTTCAATGGCTGTGTGAAGTTGCTGGATAATGGTGGGAACTGGAAAACACTGTTTTCAAATTCTCTAAAATGACGTTGGAGGTGACTTATGATAGAGAAATGTAAATTACATTCTCTGTCAACAGCTTTGGTGGACATTCCTGCCGTCAGCTTGCCAATTATATGCTCCCTCAAAACTTCAGACATCTGTGGCATTGTGTTGTGTAACAAAACTGCACATTTTAGAGTGGCCTTTTATTGGGGTCTTGCTTTAATAATAGTTCAATCAGACCTTCTTGCTGAGTACCTGAGACTACCATTTGAATAGGAGTAGTTAAAACAAACTAATAATGCAGAAACAATCTGGACCCTCTATTTCTGAAACTATCCGCCGCCATTGTCGCAACCCCTATTACCAGCCTGTTCAACCTCTCTTTCATATCGTCTGAGATCCCCAAGGATTGGAAAGCTGCCGCAGTCATCCCCCTCTTCAAAGGGGGAGACACCCTGGACCCAAACTGTTACAGACCTATATCCATCCTGCCCTGCCTATCTAAGGTCTTCGAAAGCCAAGTCAACAAACAGGTCACTGACCATCTCGAATCCCACTGTACCTTCTCCGCTGTGCAATCTGGTTTCCGAGCCGGTCACGAGTGCACCTCAGCCACACTCAAGGTACTAAACGATATCATAACCGCCATCGATAAAAGACAGTACTGTGCAGCCGTCTTCATCGACCTTGCCAAGGCTTTCGACTCTGTCAATCACCATATTCTTATCGGCAGACTCAGTAGCCTCGGTTTTTCGGATGACTGCCTTGCCTGGTTCACCAATTACTTTGCAGACAGAGTTCAGTGTGTCAAATCGGAGGGCATGCTGTCCGGTCCTCTGGCAGTCTCTATGGGGGTGCCACAGGGTTCAATTCTCGGGCCGACTCTTTTCTCTGTATATATCAATGATGTTGCTCTTGCTGTGGGCGATTCCCTGATCCACCTCTACGCAGACGACACCATTCTATATACTTCCGGCCCGTCCTTGGACACTGTGCTATCTAACCTCCAAACGAGCTTCAATGCCATACAACACTCCTTCCGTGGCCTCCAACTGCTCTTAAACGCTAGTAAAACCAAATGCATGCTTTTCAACCGATCGCTGCCTGCACCCGCATGCCCGACGAGCATCACCACCCTGGATGGTTCCGACCTTGAATATGTGGACACCTATAAGTACCTAGGTGTCTGGCTAGTCTGTAAACTCTCCTTCCAGACTCATATCAAACATCTCCAATCAAAAATCAAATCAAGAGTCGTCTTTCTATTCCGCAACAAAGCCTCCTTCACTCACGCCGCCAAACTTACCCTAGTAAAACTGACTATCCTACCGATCCTCGACTTCGGCGATGTCATCTACAAAATTGCCTCCAACACTCTACTCAGCAAACTGGATGCAGTTTATCACAGTGCCATCCGTTTTGTCACTAAAGCACCTTATACCACCCACCATTGCGACTTGTATGCTCTAGTCGGCTGGCCCTCGCTACATATTCGTCGCCAGACCCACTGGCTCCAGGTCATCTACAAGTCCATGCTAGGTAAAGCTCCGCCTTATCTCAGTTCACTGGTCACGATGGCAACACCCATCCGTAGCACGCGCTCCAGCAGGTGTATCTCACTGATCATCCCTAAAGCCAACACCTCATTTGGCCGCCTTTCGTTCCAGTACTCTGCTGCCTGTGACTGGAACGAATTGCAAAAATCCCTGAAGTTGGAGACTTTTATCTATCTCCCTCACCAACTTCAAACATGTGCTGTCTGAGCAGCTAACCGATTGCTGCAGCTGTACATAGTCTATTGGTAAATAGCCCACCCATTTTCACCTACCTCATCCCCACACTGTTTTTATTTATTTACTTTTCTGCTCTTTTGCACACCAGTATCTCTACCTGTACATGACCATCTGATCATTTATCACTCCAGTGCTAATCTGCAAAATTGTAATTATTCGCCTACCTCCTCATGCCTTTTGCACACAATGTATATAGACTCCCCTATTTTTGTACTGTGTTATTGACTTGTTAATTGTTTACTCCATGTGTAACTCTGTGTTGTCTGTTCGCACTGCTAAGCTTTATCTTGGCCAGGTCGCAGTTGCAAATGAGAACTTGTTCTCAACTAGCCTACCTGGTTAAATAAAGGTGAAATAAAAAAATATATATAAAAAAAGGGAGGAGAGTAGGGTCAAAGAGGAAGAATCAGGAAACAGGAGGGAGAAGGATTTAGCAGAAGTATGAGATTATAGGATAGAAGAGGAGAGAGTAGTGGGAGAGAGGGAACAAAGATTGCGACACCGCATGACCATGTGGGTAGGGTTGGAGGAGATGAAAACTGAAAAGGAAACAAAGCAGTGATCAGAGACCTGGAGGGGGGTTGCAGTGAGATTAGTAGGCCAACAGCATATAGTAAAGATGAGATTAAGCGCATTGCCTGCCTTGTCGGAGGTGACTGGGAAAGGATGAGGTCAAAAGAAGAAAGGGGTGGATAAAAGGCAGACGTCGGGAGGTTGAAGTCACCCAGTACAATGATTGATAAGATAATTTGTTGATGATTGCTCACCAAGGTGTCAAGCTCATTGGGGAACTCTAATGGCACCTGGTGGGAGATAGATGACAATGTTAAGCTTGAGTGGACAAGTGACAGCATGGAATTAAAATGAGTAGATGGACAGGTGAGTGAGGGAGAAAAGAGAATCTCCACTTAGGAGAAATGAGTATGGTTGGGCGGTATCCAGATGTTTACATCGTCATACGGTCCTTCTCTTATCCCGAGATTTACGGTATTACCAGCTTAGTACACAAGGGGTTGGCAAAAAACCCGCAAAAAAAGCCCATTGGGCATGTATTACCAGAATGCTAACAACATTTTCACAAGTAATAGTCAAGTTCAATGGAGGCAGCTAGCTAAATATGTTAACGAGCTCAAATGAAAATAAGTAATTTTATTTCTCAACCAATAATAAAGTATGTCATAGAAACGACGGGGACGAAGCCCAAAACAAACACGTGTGTGTGTGTATGTGTGTGTGTGTATTAGAGGTCGACCGATTAATCGGAATGGCCGATTTCAAGTTTTCATAACAATCGGAAATTGATATTTTTGGATGCCGATTTTTATTAGTATTATTTTTTTACAACTTTATTTATCGAGGCAAGTCAGTTAAGAACACATTCTTATTTTCAATGACGGCCTAGGAACGGTGGGTTAACTGCCTTGTTCAGGGGCAGAATGACAGATTGTCACCTTGTCAGCTCAGGGATTCGATATAGCAACCTTACGGTTAACTAGTCCAACGCTCTAACCACCTGCCTCATGAGGAGCCTGCCTGTTACGCGAATGCTGTAAGAAGCCAAGGTAAGTTGCTAGCTAGCATTAAACTTATCTTAGTTGATGATATTACTGGTTTACCTAGCGTGTCTTGCGTTGCATATAATCGATGCAGTGCGCATTCGCGAAAAACGACTGTTGTTGCTCCAACGTGTACATAACCATAAGCCTCAATGACTTTCTTAAAATCAATACACAGAAGTATATATTTTTAAACCTGCATATTTCGCTAAAAGAAAGTTTAGCAGGCAATATTAACCAGGTGAGATGGTGTCACTTCTCTTGCGTTCATTGCACATAGTCAGGGTATATGCAACAGTTTGGGCCGCCTGGCTCATTGCAAACTAATTTGACAGAATTTTACGTAATTATGACATAACATTGAAGGTTGTGCAATGTAACAGGAATATTTAGACTTATGGATGCCATCCGTTTGATAAAATACAGAACGGTTCTGTATTTAACTGAAAGAATAAATGTTTTCTTTTCGAAATAATAGTTTCCAGATTCTACCATATTAATGACCTAAGGCTCGTATTTCTGTGTGTTATGTTATAATTAAGTCTGATTTGATAGAGCAGTCTGACTGAGCGATGGTAGGCACCAGCAGGCTCGTAAGCGTCCATTCAAACAGCACTTTCGTGCGTTTTGCCAGCAGCTCTTCGCAATGCTTCAAGCATTGCGCTGTTTATGACTTCAAGCCTATCAACTCCAGAGATTAGGCTGGTGTAGCTGATGTGAAATGGCTAGCTAGTTAGCAGGGTGCGCGCTAATAGTGTTTCAAACATCACTCGCTTTGAGACTTGGAGTAGTTGTTCCCCTTGCTCTGCCTGGGTAACGCTGCTTCGAGGGTGGCTGTTCGAGCCCAGGTAGCGGCGAGGAGAGGGATGGAAGCTATACTGTTACACTGGCAATACTAAAGTGCCTACAAGAACATCCAATAGTCAAAGGTATATGAAATACAAATCGTATAGAGAGAAATAGTTATATAATTCCTATACTAACTACAACCTAAAACTTCTTACCTGGGAATATTGAAGACTCATGTTAAAAGGAACCACCAGCTTTCATATGTTCTCATGTTCTGAGCAAGGAACTTAAACGTTAGCTTTCTTACATGGCACATATTGCACTTTTACTTTCTTCTCCAACACTTTTTTTTGCATTATTTAAACCAAATTGAACATGTTTCATTATTTATTTGAGGCTAAATTGATTTAATTGATGTATTATATTAAGTTAAAATAAGTGTTCATTCAGTATTGTTGTAATTGTCATTATTACAAATTTTTAAAATTGGCAGATGAATCGGTATCGGCTTTTTTGGTCCTCCAATAATCGGTATCGGAGTTGAAAAATCATAATCGGTCGACCTCTAGTGTACATATATATAACACAGGGATGTAACCCAAACAAAAGAGTGAGGTATAAACCTCTAAATAATACACGGGACGAGACCCATAATAACAAGTGCACAATAACAGGTAGCATAAAAGCCGATACAACAGCGCACAGGTACTCACCAACGGGACATGGGACAATAATCGACAAGGACAATGGGGAACAGAGGGCACATTTATAGACATAATAATCAGGGGAAATTGGAACCAAGTGTGCGTAATGAGACAAGACCGTCCGGGGTTGGTGGTAATGAATCCAGTTCAGTGATGCCTAGAAAGCCGGTACGGAGATGGCAACATAATGAGCAGCAGTACCGGGTGATCCATGACACTAGGGCAATGGGCCTGCCTGCTCTGCTCTGCTCTGAGAAGTTGGGGGAGGAGCAGACGGACCGAGAATGGAGAGGAGAAAAAAACACAAGGATGTCAAAAGATAACAGTGGCAGCTGTACAGATAACTCATCCAAAGGGTTTTAACTTCTCAAACACGGCAGAAAGCTAACACATTATGATGCCCCGTCACCTTATTAATTCAGCCACTTACTTAGATAACTAGCAAGTTAAACTTAGGAAATCTTGGTTTTTCACACAGCAAAAATAAATTAATGCATAACAAATATCTTGATGCGTTTTGTAAATGCAGAACTAAAATGCTTCTTGTTGGAATTTCTGCTCCGCATCAGACTAATTCTGTCCTTCAGTTACACTTCCCCATGGATGAGAATTCACGAACTGGCATTCTATCAGCCGACAGTGCTTGTGTAGTTACCTTTCTCCAATACTTTTCTCATGTAGTCAGCCTTAATTTCTCTGGAAAATTCAAGATTAATTTAGAAGATTAACTTGTAGCTGGCTTCATTCATTCTATGATAAACATTGGAAATATGATTCCCATGCATAATTTTGGCAAAAAATACTTTGCTTTTTCATTGTTAGCTCATTTACTCTTGTGGTTGCCAGGAAAATAGAGTTGCACTTCAGTTGTCATCTGATGAACATTTAACAATTTTCTAGAGAATGTGTTGCACTAATGTATTTTCTGTGAAGTGAAAATATAGTTGCACGTTGTGACGGCCCTGACTTTTTCTGAACCGTCTCATTGCAGCTCCTTCCAATAGGTTGCTTTCCCTTTAATTCCCAATTAAATAGCCAGCATCAGCTGCGCAAAAGGGGGGTTGTGATGGAGACTGAATGAGGATGTGTTCAACCCTCAGTTCCCGACTCTTCTCTATTCCGTTGTTTTGTTGCCGTTAAACGTATGTTTTGTAGCCTAATAGAGTTTACCCAGGATCGGATCCACTCTTTGCGTCCATGGACTACACCTCTCCGTTCTTCGTGGCCTTTCTCTGCTGGAGATCTATTGGCAGATTGGATTGTCTGACTGACTGACTGACTGACTACCACCTTTTTGTATACGGTATTTCGTTTGTTTTGATGTCATGTATACTGTGATGATTTATGTAGTTAGTTGTAGTTGAGGACTTAGTAAGAGTTGATACGCTTTAAAGTTCTGTGGTAAAATAATTGTTATATTGATTGTAGGATTAATACTGGGTTTACGCTACACTTGAATGAATGGACAAACATTGCGTGACCTGGGAGTTCCCTGAACTCCTTTACCGGGCTGGACTCTTTTGAAGCCCGAGGTACAGGACATTTCTAGAAGAACCAGAACTCATTGTGATATAATAATATGTGTGTGTAATCATTGATGTTGCTGATACAACCCACGCAAACGAATATAGTTGTTTTTGAAGTTCTTTCCAATGTTTTAAGGGTTTATGAAAAGTTTATTTCCATCCTGACTTTTGCACAAGTCCTTTTGTATTGGTATAGACTTGACGGACCAGATGGGACTCATTCCCTCCCAAACTAAAAAGAGAAACCAATGTTTTCTCTGGCACAACCTACCTGGCACCCCTATAAATAATAACCTCAAGTCAAACCGTTACATAAAAATTGCACCCCAGATGGGACAGCTCAACATTGAGAACTAACCAAAGCAAATCTTTTGTGTGGAATTAAAACAATGGATTCACCCCAAGATAATGTGCTCATTCATGTCATACCTGTCAATGGGAATATACAGGGCCATTCTGACCATCAAGCTGACAATACAAATCATAATGGGAATGGAGATAATGGAGTTGATTTGGGCCAGAGCCCTGGGAATCTGAATGCTTGGTCTGAACCACAGGCCACAGGAGGTCTAACTCACTGAGCACTCTAACCCACAAGCTGACAGAGCTCAGTGAGAGTGGAAGACGGGAAATTACTGGTGCCATGGACAGGCAGTTTGACTACCAACGAAACCAACTCACTGCCACTCTCCAATGGTGCCTGCAACAGCATCACACTGAGGTCCTCAAGGACGTTAATTCTGTTTTTTCTCCCATGGTTAACACTGTAGACCACTTGCAGACAGAGCTCTCTAATTGTGTTAAAATGTTGGATGATGTGTCTGTGGACATGGCCTCCATTAGGCACAACTCCTTACACAGAGTTTCTCTGGTATCCACTTCTGTTCAGACCACTGAGGGCCAAGCTGGCACCTCTGAACAGCCAAGACCAGGCCATGCTGCAGCCACCCCTTGCAGGATGCAATCCACCATGCATCCTGGTGTTCATTTTCATTGTCTGATAACGCCCTCCCCTCTACTTCCTCAATCCCTCCTAGCTCATTTGTTCATGGTGATTTGAGTAGACGTCATGTGGGGGCGATGCCCATTAAATTGCAATTTCCCACCTTTGGGAAAAAAGATGACAGTCCTGATCCGCTAATGTATCTAGAATGATGTCGTGACTTTCTTGCCCTCAATCCCCTGGCTGACGAAAAACTCCTTGCCACATTGAGGAATGTGTTGCATGGGACAGCTCGAGACTGGTGACTTTGAGGCCAAGTTTTCCTCTGCATTTCTGTCTGAGGACTACACCGATGAATTGGCAGACAGAGTCAGAAATCGAGTACAAAGAGAGAAAGAGAGTATCCGTGACTTTGCATACGGTTAACACTCCCTGTGCAGAAGGTGGAAACCTGGCATTGAGGAGGAAGAGGTCATTAAATTGATCTTGAAGAACATCAACCCACTACTAGCCAGTCAACTCCGAGAATGAGTCACCACTGTCGATGGACTGGTTCGCTTGGGACAGCAGTTTGAGAAGGACAGAAAATGCCAACAGCAATATGACCAGAGAAAGAAACAGACACCCAAACAGTTACCCAAGACAGACCATCAACAACAGCCAGAGTCTCCAGCCAAGACCCCTCTCATGTTCTGTTGGAGATGTAGCCAAAAGGGACATTCTTCAGCTACATGTCCAAGACATGTAAACCCATCCAGAAACCACAAATCACAACAGGCCAACACACCTAACTCTTTTCACAGGAATGACCATCCTACTCTGGGTGCTTTAACCAGAGCTGAAACCCCAAGAGTCACTGCCAACGCCCCCCCATCGACATCCCCTTCCTTTCAGTTAATACCGCACCAACTGGTGTTACCCCTGTCCATAGGCCCATGGATAGGAAGAGCCATCTTGGATACCGGGTCATCCTACACACTGCTCAATGAGAAACTGTGGAAGGAGGTTAAAGGTCCACAATACAACTTGAAGCCGTGGACAGAAGGTCCCCTCTATCTGGCTGATGGTGAGGCTAGACAACCACTTGGCTGGAGTGAGGTAGAGTTCTGCCTGTGTAACCGCTCCTATATGATTCCTTCTGTTATCCTACAAACCAGGAACCTTGCTTTTCCTGTCGTGTTGGGAATTGATTTCATGTACTTCAGTGGTGTCCAGATTGATATCGCACAAAATTGCTACTGGTTTCCATACAATCCGAGCAAGAAGTATTTCTTCCCATCAGAAGCTACAAAGTTACATGATTGGGGTTCAAATGTGGCAGTCTTCTCTGCCATTGCTCCGTTACCACTAAACCTTGATAATCCTTCTGACGATCTCCTTTTACAGGCTGTGAGAAGAGCTCAGCTGGAACAGCCAGAGGAGTTAAGGCTGTTGGAACAGCTGCAGAATAATGCTGATGTATGTACTTCAAAGCTGGGACGCACCGGGCTCCTGAAGCACAAAATATTCCTTACACAGGAAATGCCGATCAAGCAAAAGCCATATCGTTTGTCCCCAGCGAAGCTAATCATCCAAAAGGAACTCATTAATGATATGTTAACACAAGATATAATAGAACGTTCCTCCTCTCCCTGGGCTGCTCCGGTTGTCCTCATCCCAAAAAAGACTGGTGGTCTTAGATTTTGTGTGGACTATAGGAAGACTAACAATGTTTCCCAGACTGATGCCTATCCTCTTCCCACCATCCATGAGATCCTGGAGTCATTGTCTGGCGCTGTTGTGTTCACTACCCTTGACCTCAATAGTGGTTATTGGCAGGTTGAGATGGACCAGGAAAGCAAGGACAAGACTGCTTTTGTATGTGCTGAGGGCTTGTTTTCCTTTAAGGTGATGCCCTTTGGATTAAATAATGCCCCTGCCACTTTCCAAAGACTCATGGAGATTGCGTTAGGTGAGCTCAAAGGGAAGATCTGTTTCGTCTACCTGGATGATATAATTATCTACTCCCAGAACCGAGAACAACACTTTCAAGATCTTCAAGCAGTGTTGGACAAGCTAAGAGAAGCTGGTCTGACCTTGAATATGAAGAAGAGCAACTTCTGCCAAACCTCCCTGAAGTTCCTTGGGCATTTTGTGTCTTTTGACGGCATTAATGTGGATCCTGAAAAGACAAAGGCTGTACAAGACTTCCCTGTGCCAACCACACTCAAGGCCCTTCAACGGTTCCTTGGTATGGCTGGATGGTACCATCGGTTTGTGTCGAACTTCTCCCAGGTGGCAGAACCCCTCAACGCGTTGAAGTGAAAAGGAGCTAAATTCCAATGGACAATGGCAGAGTGCCAGACCTCCTTTGAAACCCTGAAACGACACCTCGTCACACCTCCCATTTTAGGTCATCCCAACTTTGATTGCCCTTTTGTTGTTTACACTGATGCAAGTGATGTTGGACTTGGTGCTGTCCTAGTCCAACAGACTGGACTTGGCACTGAAGAAGTGCTAGCGTTCGCCAGTCGGACATTGAATGGAGCAGAACGGAACTACTCCACACCCGAGCAAGCGTGCCTTGCAGTTGTCTGGGCTTTGGAAAAGTGGAGGTACTACCTGGAGGGAAGACACTTCACTGTGGTCACTGACCATTCCTCCCTTGTGTGGGTGTTCAAGACCAACAAACCAAGTACCAGACTCATAAGATGGGCTCTACGGTTGCAAGAGTTCACCTTTGCAGTAGAATACAGGAAAGGAAAATACAACACTGTTCCAGATGCCTTGTCCAGAGCTCCTGCTTGTGATAACGGTGGCCCTCATCTTACATGTGCTATGGTCCTGTCAAGCAGTCGAGACTTTCCCATCTCAGGATGATCCAGAAGTACAGGCGTTGTACCAGACTATCCTGGAAGATGGAGAAAAGATGGTCAATCCTACCACAAAGCTGACCATCATGGAAGACAAAGTCTACCGTGTTGTACAACTACCTCACAGAACCCTCTACCAATTGCACATACCTGAAACTCTACGCCTACAACTGCTTCAACATTTGCATGAAGACCCATTAGCTGGCCATTTGGGCAGGTTCAAAACCTACAAGCGGTTGCAAGCGTTACTGTACTGGCCACATCTGAGCATGGATGTGAAGTCACACATCCGAAACTGTCAGGTTTGTCAAAAGTACAAACCAGAAGGTAGAAATCCTGCTGGCAAGTTGCAGCAAACGGTGGTTACCCGACCTTGGGAAATGTCAGGAGTGGATTTGATGGGTCCATTTCCTAGAAGCTCCAATCAGAATGTGTACATGCTTGTTGTTGATTATTATTCAAAGTGGGTGGAACTCTTTTCCCTGCGTCAGGCCACAGCTAGGACCGTCTCTAACATCCTTACGAAAGAGATCCTGACTCGCTGGGGAGTGCCTGATTACATCCTGTCTGATCGAGGTTCCCAATTTGTCTCTGATCTCTTTGAGGAGACCTGCCAAAGATG
Source organism: Oncorhynchus masou masou (assembly GCF_036934945.1). Classification (NCBI taxonomy): domain Eukaryota; kingdom Metazoa; phylum Chordata; class Actinopteri; order Salmoniformes; family Salmonidae; genus Oncorhynchus; species Oncorhynchus masou. The sequence goes on from NC_088213.1 coordinate 47,752,123, forward strand.
GAACCTGAGACAGAAGTTGACCACGGCCTATCACCCACAGACCAATCTCACTGAGAGAGTAAATCGAACCTTGAAGACAATGATTGCTTCCTATGTAGGGACCCAGCACAAACACTGGGATAAGCACCTTCACGAGTTTCGATTTGCCCTGAATTTTGCTGTGCAAGAGTCCACTGGAGTCACACCTGCAGAGCTGAACCTAAGTCGTCCCCTCCGAGGACCCTTGGATATGGTGCTACAGCCCCAGCAGCTTACTCCAGACGCTGCTTGCTATGACCAGGTAGTCCATCTCCATGACTTGAGAGCTCTTGTCTCAAAGAACATGATCCAGGCTCGACTCAAGCAGAAGAGAAATTATGATAAGAACAGACGAGACATGCAGTTCCAGCTTCGTGATCGGGTGTGGCTTCGCTCTCATCCTTACTCGAAAGCTGAACAATTCTTCTCGGCCAAGCTCGCTCCTAAATGGCAAGGACCATATAGGATTGTGGAGCAGATGGGCCCTTTGAACTACTGAGTGCTGAAAGAGGACACGGGTGATGATATGCGCGTTGTCAATGTCTCACGCCTTAAAGCCTGTTACCCCTCGGCTGAGGAATTGGAGGCGATTGAGCGCCGCAAGGTCCTGGATATCTTTGAAGAGGAAAGTGAGGAGACTTTTCTCAGATTCCCAGACCCAGAAGTCTCACACCTTAAGGCCTGTGACCCCTCAGCTGAGGAGCGTGAGCTCCAAAAAGTCATTAATATTTTTGTAGAGGAAAGTGATGAGGAGACCTTTCTCGGTTTCCCCGACCAAGATGTGCCTTCCAGTGCAATGGTCGGCTTTTTCCAGGGGAGGGGGTGTGTAACGGCCCTGAATTTTTCTAAACAGTCTCAGTTCAGCTCCTTCCAATAGGTTGCTTTCCCTTTAATTCCCAATTAAATAGCCAGCATCAGCTGCGCAAACGGTGGGTTGTGATGGAGACGTGAATGAGGATGTGTTCAACCCTCAGTTCCCGACGCTTCTCTATTCCGTTGTTTTGTTGCCGTTAAATGTGTGTTTTCTACTCTTTGCGTCCGTGGACTACACCTCTCCGTTCTTCGTGGCCTTTCTCCGCTGGAGATCTATTGGCGGATTGGATTGTCTGACTGACTGACTGACTACCACCTTTTTCTATACGGTATTTCATTTGTTTTGATGTCATGTATACTGTGATGATTTATGTAGTTAGTTGTAGTTGAGGACTTAGTAAGAGTTGATACGCTTTAAAGTTCTGTGGTAAAATAATTGTTATATTGATTGTATGATTAATACTGGGTTTACGCTACACTTGAATGAACGGACAAACATTGCGTGACTAAGGTCACGGGAGTTCCCTGAACTCCTTTACCGGGCTGAACTCTTTTTAGCCCGAGGTACAGGACATTTCTAGAAGAACCAGAACTCATTGTGATATAATAATATGTGTGTGTAATCATTGATGTTGCTAATACAACCCACGCAAAAGCAAATAGTTGTTTTTGAAGTTCTTTCCAATGTTTTAAGTGTTTATGAAAAGTTTATTTCCATCCTGACTTTTGCACAAGTCCTTTTGTATTGGTGTAGACTTGACGGACCAGATGGGACTCATTCCCTCCCAAACTAAAAGGAGAAACCAATGTTTTCTTTGGTAGGCACAACCTACCAGGCACCCCTATAAATAATAACCTCAAGTCAAAACCGTTACAACGTCCCTGATCACTCTATTGAAGCAAAACAACTCTTGATATACTCCCAATATAAAACGCAACCCCTGTCAATACACAGCACAACTCACCAGCTCCCACTTTCTTCCGTTGTGCTATTTACAAAAAGACACGTGACTGGCTCAACTGTTCAGAGGAAGCTTCATGATGTAAAATAATGTGACAGGTAACACATTCCAGATTTTCCTCTAAACGTTAAATGGATTTCCCAAGTAGCATTGATCCAAAACCCTCACTCCGTCTAAACATGATTGTAGTGGTTTCCTTTTTCTACCACAGCTTTACTACTTTTGTTTCCCTTTTTCTTTGCTACTGTAACCCACTCATTCTCACTTTCTGTACTATTAGCTTCACCCGACTCACTTGCAATTTCAAACAAAACCTCAGATTCCGCCACCTTCTCCATAGCCACCACTTTTCTCCCATCAGCCACCACTACTTAATAAACTCATCAAAAAAAGAAACGTCCTCACTGTCAACTACGTTTATTTTCATCAAATTGTACGTGTGAATATTTTTATGAACATAACAAGATTCAATAACTGAGACATAAACAAGTTCCACAAGACATGTGACTAACAGAAATGGAATAATGTGTCCCTGAACAAAGGGGGTTCAAAATCAAAAGTAACAGTCAGTATCTGGTGTGGCCACCAGCTACATTAAGTACTGCAGTGCATCTCCTCCTCATGGACTGCACCAGATTTGCCAGTTCTTGCTGTGAGATGTTACCCCACTCTTCCACCAAGGCACCTGCAAGTTTCCAGACATTTCTGGGGGGAATGGCCCTAGCCCTCATCCTCCGATCCAACAGGTCCCACACGTGCTCAATGGGATTGAGATCCGGGCTCTTTGCTGGCCATGGCAGAACACGGACATCCCTGTCTTGCAGGAAATCACGCACAGAACGAGCAGTATTGCTGGTGGCATTGTCATGCTTGAGCATCATGTCAGGATGAGCCTGCAGGAAGGGTACCACATGAGGGAGGAGGATGTCTTCCCTGTAACGCACGGTGTTGAGATTGCCTGCAATGACAACAAGCTCAGTCCGATGATGCTGTGACACACCACCCCAGACCATGATGGACCCTCCACCTCCAAATCGATCCTGCTCCAGAGTACAGGCCTCGGTGTAACGCTCATTAATGTGAATCTGACCATCACCCCTGGTGAGACAAAACCACGACTCACGCCAGTGAAGAGCGTTAGGCAATGTTGTTGCTGGTGATGTCTTTTGAGGACCTGCCTTTACAACAGGCCTATAAGCCCTCAGTCCAGACTCATTCAGCCTTTGCGGACAGTCTGAGCACTGATGGAGAGATTGTGCGTTCCTGGTGTAACTCGGGCAGTTGTTGTTGCCAACCTGTACCTGGCCCGCAGGTGTGATGTTCGGATGTACCGATCCTGTGCAGGTGTTGTTACATGTGTTCTGCCACTGTGAGGACGATCAGCTGTCCGTCCTGTCTCCCTGTAGTGCTGTCTTAGGCATCTCACAGTACAGTATTGCAATTTATTGCCCTGGCCACATCTGCAGTCCTCATGCTTCCTTGCAGCATGCCTAATGCACGTTCACGCAGATGAAGAGGGCATCTTTCTTTTGGTGTTTTTCAGAGTCAGTAGAAAGGCCTCTTTAGTGTCCTACGTTTTCATAACTGTAACCTTTATTGCCTACCGTCTGTAAGTGGTTAGTGTCTTAACGACCGTTCCATAGGTGCATGTTCATTAATTGTTTATGGTTCATTGAACAAGCATGGGAAACAGTGTTTAAACCCTTTACAATGAAGATCTGTGAAGTTATTTGGATTTTTACTAATTATCTTTGAAAGACAGGGTCCGGAAAAAGGGTTGTTTCTTTTTTTGCTGAGTTTCGTTAAATATATTTGTATATATATATATTTAGTTCAAATAAATAGTAACGGTATTGAAAAAACATTTCTTGGCTATTTCCAAATACCCCAGTAAATCGCCCAAGCCTAGAAATGAGTAGCCCTTATGCTACGACCGCGACAACCAGATTATTTCGGACTATTAGAGAACACGTGGTCAGATGAAGAGAAAGCAGCTGGAGTAGCAGTTTTCTCTGGGTAGGTAATCCATGTCTCCCATCAGGACCAAAAGGTCTAAATAAAATAAAAATGTATTTGTCACATGCGCCGAATACAACAGGTATTACCGTGAAGTGCTTACTTACAAGCCCTTAATCAACAATGCAGTTCAAAAAAGAGTTAAGAAAGTATTTGCTAAATAAACTAAATTAAATGATGAAAAGTAACACAATAAGATTACATAACAATAAACCGTGTCAATGTGCGGGGGTACAGATTAGTCGGGTTAATTTGTACATGAAGGTAGGGGTAAAGTGACTATGCATAGACAATAAACAGTGAGTAGCAGCAATGTAAAAACAAAGGGGAGGTCCATGTAAATAGTCCGGGTGGCCATTGATTAAATGTTCAGCAGTCTTACGGCTTGGTGGTAGAAGCTGTTAAGGAGATTTTGAACCTAGAGTTGGCGTTCCGGTACCGCTTGCCGTACTGTAGCAGAGAGAACAGTCTATGACTAGCGTGAGTCTTTGACCATTTTTTGGGTTCTTCCTCTGACACCGCCTAGTATATAGGTCCTAGATGTCAAGAAGCTTGGGCTCCCGAGTGGAGCAGCGGTCTAAGGCACTGCACCTCAGTGCAAGAGGCGTCACTACAGTCCCAGGTTTGAATCCAGGCTGCATCACATCCAACCCTGCTTAGGAGTCCCATAGGGCGGCGCACAATTGGCCCAGCATCGTCCGGGTTTGACCAGGGTAGTCCATCATTATAAATAAGAATTTGTTCTTAACTGACTTGCCTAATTAAATAAAAAATATATTTCTATTTATTTATAATAAAAAAGTAAATGAACATAATTCTCACATAGGTGTTCCTTTTATCCAGATGAGAAAGGGCAGTGTGGAGTGCGTTTGAGATTGTGTCATCTGTGGATCTGATGGGGTGGTATGAGAATTGGAGTGGGTCTAGGCTTTCCGGGATGATGGTGTTGATGTGAGCCAGGTCTACTCTAGGGACTGAAAGGCAGCAAAGGCTGACATGAACTTTGTGTTCTTGACCGCAGATTGGCAGCTCCAAACACTGGCTGTGCGAAGGGTCTGCAAAATTAGAAGGGTTGCAGTAAAGGGGTGGGGAGCATCTTTAAAACCTACATGGAGAGGAGCGAAATGGTAAAAAAATAAAATAATAATAACTAGGTAAGACACTTAAGTGAGAGAGTAGTGTGGAGCCTTCCTCTCTTTCCTTCCTTGAATGATCAGCAGAACCGTGTTAGTTTTGGCAAGCAAACAACCGCTGACACATCCGCTGCTGAAAAACAGGTGAGACTGAGGTACTTACAATAATTGCTAATTGCCTAGCAGAGGTGAAGAGAGCACACCTCCCGGTACTAATTGCTGATTGCCTAGGAGAAGAGAAACCACTCCTTCTCCAATACAGCCACTGATTACCAAAACAACAACGATCACAATTGCCTTGCCCCTTAATCGTAGTTGATGTGTCAATAATCAGCTGCAAGTTATGAGAAGTCAGCAGTTCACACACCAAGTAGGCTACTGGGAAGTTAGCAATTAACGTAGATGACCCTAGATAGACAAAAATTCTACTGGAGATAACAGGAGTCCTCTACTATAGATTGAAGCAGGTAAATCTGCTTTTATTTTTTTTGCACGTTACTTGTGGAATAATCTCAAACTTTCTAAGATTCAATGAATATGAATTGGTGCCTCTAGGGCAATTCAGACTGCTGATTTGAGAATTGTTTTATGTTAATTAGTGTGTATTGATATTTATTTGGGGAGAATTACAGGGCTCATCTGTAAAATAGACCTTGGCCTCAGCATGACTCCCTGTTTAAAATAAAGTTGACTTATAACTTAGGTTGTTAGCCCTATAACTAAAACTAAGTTCTACAAGCTTGACTAAAACTACCTCCCAGTGACCTGCACTGTATCTGTGTTAAGATACTAAAAAGTGATTTGTATCTAGTATTTTTTTTATTCCATGTGCTGTGTTAACAGGGGCAATGGAGGTCAGAGTGCGGAGAAAGTCACTGCCTGCAAGGCTGAAGAGCGGACTGGCCAAAAGAAGTTGCTCTTTTCGTGAGATCGAAAAGGGTCCCCAAGTGTCTGAAAGTTTTGAAAACCTTGTGTTTGGTGGAGTGGACAATGGGCAGGTGGGTCAAAAAATGAAGTACAAGTGTACTGGATAAAAAAGAGACAACCCACTGGACACATGTCAGTTCAATCAGTTTTCCATGTTGATTTACCTGAACCACATTGATTATTGTTTGTTGAAATGATGTGGAAACAACATTGATTCAACCAGTTTTTGTCCAATGGGAAGGTTGTCTGGCGATCACTGATATTTTCGGCACTTCTCAGAATACTGATCTTGTGTTTAAATACTTCATCTATAATGATGCAGCGTATTCCTCTCCACAGTGCTACCCTGATTGGCTGAAGACCTGTGGCCTGCTGCGCTGGCTATTGGACAGTGGCCTGGGCCGACGGCTAAGGAGCAGCACCCTTGTCAGCTGGCTCCAGACTAGTGACCTGGGGCTGTGGTTAGGCTCACACTGCCCAGCCCTCACCAACCTCCTGCTCCTCCAGGTGACACTGTGGCTCATCCTGGTGTGGATTCTCGCTGACCTCCATCTGGGGTTGCCATGTTTCCTCCTTGCCATCACCTACTGGCTGTACGACGGGCCGCTACGGAAAGCTGTAAATAGGGCCAGGAGCCAACTCCAGGGCAGTGCACAGGCTGTCCCTGAGAATGCCACTGGCACAGTGCAACGGAGGAGTGAGACACCACATTAGGCTAGACAGGGGAACATCGGTAGAGGACATCCAATCATTGAGCTTCAGAACAGTGTGTGCCAATAGCCTGGCGGAAATTAAAAGTGCCACCGCTTGAACATGTGTACTAAGGAATATGCTTCTCAATATCCACACTCAGCTGTGAATTTCAACATTTTAACAGACGGGGATTTGTTTTGCAAGAGAGCAAGCAGCTACAACTAAAACTAGAAAATGTAAACTTTCTTTTAAGAAAATGTCTGTGCTTGCTTTAGTTTTAAATTGTCTTAGATCTATAGTTAGATGTTTAGGTAGTATAATTACTCTATTTAGATGTTTAGGTAGTATAATTACTCTATTTAGAGGTCAACTTGCATTCAAATAGTCCTTTCGGGCAGTTCCTAATGCCTTTGGTGACCTGGAATTATTTTTGACTGGGTGGCAAATTTGTTGAAAGAGATGCTCTATCAGTCCTTACCTACCTCCCTTTGCCAAGGATGCACAGGAGTATCCATTGTCGAAGCGTTTATGATGATAGTCTGCAAAACTCTGCCAAGAGATAATGATTTTTTTAGTTCAAATAATTCCGGGGGATTTTCTGAAACGTTTGCTTAAAGACGTCCTCCAGCGATTGTTAAACTTTTACCATTGATATTTTTTGTTGTTGTTGACACAACTGCAAACTTTGAGGAGTAATTTGGGGCCAGCCCCATGTTCCCCTCAGCCCAATGAACAAATGTATATCCTCTAAACCAGGGGTTGGCAACCCAAAGTCATTTTTCAACTTCCGGCCACATATGATTCAATAAAAAAACAAGATAAAAATAAACCTTATGGAACAGTGAGAACTATGAAATGACACACACAGGCACAGACACACATAAGACACGCACTATAAAAAACACAGATTTTGTATTGTAGCTATGTGATAGTAGAGTAGTAGCCTGTTGGAACACAATGTGTTGTGAAAAGTGTTATGAAATGTAATGTCAAGTAATATTTTTTTATTGTTAATAACTGCCTTAATGTTGCTGGACACCAAGAAGAGTAGCTGCTACCTTGTCAGCAGCTAATGGGGATCCTTAACAAATACAAATACTTTAGTGGGTCTTACGTCATATAATTTTACATATTTGAGACAATAATTTGAAAAAAGGACCTGACCAGATGCTGATTTTATATATACAGTACCAGTCAAAAAATTGGACACACCTACTCATTCAAGGGTTTTTCTTAATTATACAATTTTCTGCATTTTAGAATAATAGTGAAGACATCAAAACAATTAAATAAAACATATGGAATCATGAGGTAACCAAAAACGTGTTAAACAAATCAAAATATATTTTATATGTGAGATTCTTCAAAGTAACCAGCTTTGCACACTCTTGGCATTCTGCAGTAGTGAGGTAGTCACCTGGAATGCATTTCAATTAACAGGTGTGCCTTGTAAAAAGTGAATGTGGAATTTCTTTCCATATGAGATATTGACAAAAATTCAAGATCTTAGTGATTTAACATAATTCAGTAGGTACCATATAGTATATACAATGTACCCTTACATCTTCGTGTTTAAGTAATCAGCTTTCTCTACCTTATAACAATTTGCATTTGTGCCAATTGCACTGCCTTTGCACTCTGCCATGGACCATATACAGTATGTTAAAAGGACCAGCTCTTATTTAGCAGTTACATCACCCCTATTCTAGTAGTTGTTGTATTTGCCCAACACCCCTTATCAGCCAATCACAATTCACCATTCCCTGTGCACCTCACTGAACCCCGCTGTCAGATTGAGATGCGGTCAGAAGTGAATGGACTCGCTGGACTGTTCCTTAAGTTTGCCTGTATCTGACTTGTGATCAGTGCATGCATTTAAGTGTATGTACTGTCTGATATGTCATTACTTCTCGACCTCTGAATGCTTAGCTATGAAAAGCCAACTGATAGTTACTCCTGAGGTACTGACCCTTTACAACCATTGTGATTATAATTTGACACTGCTGGTCATCTGTGAATGTTTGCACAAGAGTCACTATAGTTGAGTTATAGTAATAGGCATTAATTAAATATCTGAAAATGGATTTCGGTGCAGGTGCAATTACTTTATAAAATTAACAGATTCACATACAAGACATAAAGCTTAAACAGCCATCACTAACATAGAGAGGCTGCTGCTAAAATAGAGACTCAAATCTCTGGCCACTTTAATAAATGGACTTAATAATGGTATCACTAGTCACTTTAAATAACGCTACTTTAATCATGTTTACATATCCTACATTACTCATCTCATATCTATATACTGTATACTATACCATCTACTGCATCTTGCCTATGCCGCACAGCCATCACTCATCCATATATTTATATGTACATATTCTTATTCACCCCTTTACATTTGTGTGTTTAAGGTAGTCATTGTGAATTTCTTTGATTACTTGTTATATATTACTGCAGTGTCGGAAATAAAAGCACAAGCACTTTGCTACATTCGCATTAACATCTGCTAACCATGTGTATGTGAATTTGATGTAAGATATGTAAACATTATTAAATTGGCATTATTTAAAGTGGCATTGTTTAACTGACTAGTGATCCATTTATTAAAGTGCCCCATGATTGGGTCTCAATGTAGGCAGCAGCCTTTCTGAATTAGTGATTGCTGTTTTGCAGTCTGATGCCCTTGAGATAGAAGCTGTTTTTCAATCTCTCAGACCCAGCTTTGATGCACCTGTACTGACTTCGTCTTTTGTATGATAGCGGTGTGAACAGGCAGTGGCTCGGGTGGTTATTGTCCTTGATGATCTTTTTGGCCTTCCTGTGACATTTGGTGCTGTAGGTGTCATGGAGGGCAGGTAGTTTGCTTCCCGTTAATGTGTTGTGCAGACCCGCACCACCCTCTGGGGAGCCTTGCAGTTGAGGGCGGTGCAGTTGCTGAATGAAGTGGATTTAACAAGGGATCATACAGTGGTTCCTCCTTTAAAAGTTGAGTAATACTGCGGCACACCTTGCATGCTGCCGCAGAATTCTGTGGCACGTCATTTAATTCTCAGCCATTTTTTCTGTTATTGCAAGTTATTGTTAGTTTGACCATCAGAGGGCATCTTTGAGAAGCATTTGATAATATTCCGTATTGGCATTACCAGAGAATTTGAAACCTTTTTTGTAATAACATAGTATTTGGGATCGATTTTAAGACATTTGGCTTAATTAATTAGATTAATATTATGGTGTTTCTATTCAGAGAAAAACGAAACCCTCTGGGTTTCCGTTAGGATGAAATGGAAAATATGGCGATGCACAACATGGTGGTCGGGAGTAGGCTACAGGATTGGAAGATTCTAAATTGTTTGCCTTCATTTGACAACTTTGTTCCAATATTTCTGTAAATCAGTGATATTTATTTCTGTAGTAATTTTAACTAAATCAACATCTGTATTTTTTTATCATTATTTTATTAACGAAATGTGTTTATTTGTTTATTAGGCTACTGTGCAGTCTACAATACATACTGTAGTAAACATGGGAAAGTGCCTGATTCCTTACATAATGGAGAGCAGGCCATGTCTGTACTACAGAATGCTGGGCACGCGGGAGACTGGGGTTCAAATCCCCGTTGGGGAGGAAGGAGTAGGCTGTCCTTGTAAATAAGAATTTGAATTTGTTCATAACTGACTTGTTAAATAAAGGTTACACTAAGAGCATAACATTTCTGCTCCCTAATTTTCAAATTTTTGTCTAACCAATACTCAAATGGAGATTAAGTGAAATATAAACATTCGCATTTGAATGTACTTTTTTGCCGTTATTTTATTTTATTAACGAAAGCATAAAGATGTTGATGAAGAAATACCGTACTGCTGTTTTGAGTTAGAAATGTAACACTTTGGAAAAGTCAAGGTGAACCCGAAATCCCTTTTCAACGCGTGTGTTATTCAATGACGATTCAAGCCATTGACTCACTGATGAATGAAGATGATGAGCGATCGGTACAGGCAATCTAATCTGCGGGCATCACGGCTTCTGTAAGATTTTTTTTATTTATATGTATATATATATATTATTATTATCTTTTTAATTCTCAGAACATTAACATGTGTGTTTGCTTGTTTTGTACTGTTCTGTAGTTTCGATCCAATGATTTGTCTGACAAACAAAGAACTTTGCGTGCTGCAGGCCCAGGTATGGATCAAAGCTGGCGAGACGTTCAATAACGTCGTCTTCACAGACTAATCAACCATGGCCCTTGAGCAATTTGCTCAAACTTGCTACAGAAAAAAAGGAATATCAAGAAGATTAACGAAAGCATACAGATGTTGATGAAGAAATGCTGTTTTGAGTTAGAAATGTAACACTTTAGAGTACTTAAGCATCGAATACATTGCAAGTTGAGGGATTTTCACAACAGTAGCTGGGCTATAAAAAGTCTATTGTCCTGCTAATAGGAATCATTTGCATGATGGGCTACATTCTTTATTGTAACCACAATGTCACACATAATTCGTATCTACCTGTACCTACCCAATTACTTTTAGAGTTTGGGAATTACAAATGGGCACTTTCTTTTTAGTTTCATTGTTTTAGTTCGAACATGCAAACTTTTTCTTTAAATTATTGTTTTATGTAGGATGCTACATTTTGACCAGTTGGAATTGTAAGTAGGCCTAATAAAAAAAATCATACTTCTATTAGGCTGTTTAGCCTCATAGCCTACCTCAGCCAGTTAAGTTATTGTATATAGTTCTAGGCTCCGAAAGAAATAGACTCCAATTAAGCCCTCCAAATTCAAAAGGCACTCGCACATCTGAGCTATCTTTTTTGCAGGTGCATGGCAACAGGCAGATAAGATGAGGAAAATTAGGAAGGAACCTGCACCCTGCTCTTGATCGTATCACTGATCTTCGTCAGAGCTTTTGTGAGTTTTTGAAATTAGCACCCTTATGTAGACCTAGCCACACCCACATCCGTTCCACTTATTGAAAGGGTTTGGAGGTGAAGGAAAAACAAATAATTGCTACCAAATATAACAATATGCATTTCATAAATATTCAAATAAAGTGTGTACATAAAACATTAAACACATATGTACAACCACAATGAGGACATCGACCTACCAAGCAAGTTTTCATAAATCATTGGGTACATTGTAAAAAAAACATCAGAGTAATCTGAAATAGGAGCATCATTTATGTTCAAATTTATAACATAGCATACATAGGCATTTCATCATTAAGACCTTCTGAAAATAATGTCTGGAGGGTGAAAATCCCAGAACATTCTCTTATAGAGTATTATTTATATCACCTCCCCTGTCTGATATATTAACTTTCTCTATACCACAAAATCAAAAGGTGGAAATGTCATGTTTTAGGTCAATAAAATGTACTGCGACTGGATAATCCCTGTCGTTTCTTTTAATTGAACTTCTATGTTCACTGATTCTCTGTTTGAGAGAACGAGAGATTTTACCTACATAGCACAGCCCACATGGACATTTAATGATGTAGAAAACATGGGTGGTGGACCATGTAATAATGTCATTTATTTGGAACCGTTTTCCTGTATGTGGGTGGTAAAAATATTCACACACATCATATTGTTGCACTGTGCGCAACCTCTGCATTTATAGCTACCATTTGGAAGTGGGCGCAAAAGAGCCTGGCTGATTTTCTTTTGTGGCTGGCAGTTGGCATGGACCAATTTATCACTTAAATAAAACATGCGTGTGTTTCTTGATCGCATCTCCCACTTTTCGTGAGTTCAAAGTATATGTAGTTGTGAACATTACAGAGTGTTCTTTAGCTTTAGCGGGTCTCTTTTGTAGTAGTTCATCTCGTGTTTTCCCCAATGCCAAATTAAGAGCCTCATCCACACATTGTGGAGAAAAGCCTCTTAGAAACCTGCGTTTTCTAGATAGTCCTGAAAATTATTTGTTGCAAGTTAGGGGGTTCACACCTTGCTCGGTTATTAGACAATTCTTTTGTAAAGGCTGAATATGCTATTGTTCAGCTAATAGCCCCTCCTGCTATGCTTGTGAAAAAATAATAATATTGTTCCCCTTTCAACGTTAAAGATTCCAAATGATAAAGTGTTTTTAGCCACAATCGGCTCCAACCCCAATGAATACATTTGGGCACAGTCGATAGGGTGCTGGACTTCGGGCTGGAATGTTGTGGGTTCAAAACCTGCTCCCTGCTTACTATAATGAATGAGTTTGATAAACCTGGTATTGGATGTTGCTGGAAAAAAACTAGCTAAATAATGATTTTGGTAGCTTAACTTTATGACAAAAACAATATGCACAATAATTTTTCCTTACATTAACTAACATATTCCTCTCAATTATTTTTTTTTGCATGACTCGTTATGAAATTATAACAACATACATTTGCTTCTCCATAATGTTTTGTCAGCCATCTCTGCTGAAGTCCCCAGGGACGGGTGGTCCGCGTCAAATTCGTTGTTGGAACCACTCGATATGATTGGTCATATAAAAACCTTGGGACCCAAATAAAAACCTTGGGACCCAGTCCATAGCATCAATGCCTTCCTCTTGCAGGAACTGCTGACACACTCCAGCCACATGAGGTCGAGCATTGTCATGCATTAGGAGGAACCCAGGGCCAACCACACCAGCATATGGTCTCACAAGCGGTCTGAGGATCTCATCTCGGTACCTAATGGCAGTCAGGCTACCTCTGGCGAGCACATGGAGGGCTGTGCGGCCCCCCAAAGAAATGCCACCCCACCCCACACCATGACTGACCCACCGCCAAACCGGTCATGCTGGAGGATGTTGCAGGCAGCAGAACGTTCTCCACGGCGTCTCCAGACTGTCACGTCTGTCACATGTGCTCAGTGTGAACCTGCTTTCATCTGTGAAGAGCACAGGGCGTCAGTGGCGAATTTGCCAAACTTGGTGTTCTCTGGGAAAATGCCAAACGTCCTACACGGTGTTGGGCTGTAAGCACAACCCCCACCTGTGGACGTCAGGCCCTCATACCACCCTCATGGAGTCTGACTGTTCTGACCGTTTCAGCAGACACATGCACATTTGTGGCCTGCTGGAGGTCATTTTGCAGGGCTCTGGCAGTGCTCCTCCTGCTCCTCCTTGCACAAAGGCGGAGGTAGCGGTCCTGCTGCTATGTTGTTGCCCTCCTACGGCCTCCTCCACGTCTCCTGATGTACTGGCCTGTCTCCTGGTAGCACCTCCATGCTCTGGACACTACGCTGACAGACACAGCAAACCTTCTTGCCACATCTCGCATTGATGTGCCATCCTGGATGTGCTGCACTACCTGAGCCACTTGTGTGGGTTGTAGACTCCATCTCATGCTACCACTAGAGTGAAAGCACCGCCAGACCAAAACATCAGCCAGGAAGTATAGGAGCTGAGAAGTGGTCTGTGGTCCCCACCTGCAGAACCACTCCTTTATTGGGGGATGTCTTGCTAAATGCCTATAATTTCCACCTGTTGTCTATTCCATTTGCACAACAGCATGTGAAATTTATTGTCAATCAGTGTTGCTTCCTAAGTGGACAGTTTGATTTCACAGAAGTGTGATTGACTTGGAGTTACATTGTGGTGTATACGTGTTCCCTTTATTTTTTTGAGCAGTGTATTTATTTATATATTTTTCTTCGCATATCTTTTTATATTTTTCTAAACCCTTATTTCAAAATACTCTCCTGCAACCCGCCTCACCCAATGTGGTGTGGACCTGCTTTTTCTCTAACGTATTTTTCTTTGCCTCTTACTGGAATCTCTTCAACTGCTCTTAAATGCAAATAAAACTAAATGCATGCTATTCAACCGATCATTGCCCACACCTGCCCGCCCATCCAGCATCACTTCTCTGGACGGCTCTGACTTAGAATACGTGGATAACTACAAATACCTAGGTGTCTGGCTAGACTGTAAACTCTCCTTCCAGACTCACAATAAGCATCTCCAATCAAAAATTAAATCTAGAATCGGGTTCTTATTTCGCAACAAAGCTTCCTTCACTCATGCTGCCAAACATACCCTCGTAAACTGACCATCCTTCCGATCCTTGACTTCGGCAATGTCATCTATAAAATAGCCTCCAACACTCTACTCAGCAAACTGGATGTAGTCTATCACAGTGCCATCCGTTTTGTCACCAAAGCCCCATATACTACCCACCACTGCGACCTGTAAGCTCTCGTTGGCTGGCCCTCGCTTCACACTCGTCGCCAAACCCACTGGCTACAGTTTATCTACAAGTATCTGCTAGGTAAAACCCCGCCTTATCTCAGCTCACTGGTCACCATAGCAGCACCCTCTCGAAGCACACGCTCCAGCAAGTATATCTCACTGGTCAGCCCTAAAGCCAATTCCTCCTTTGGTCGCCTTTCCTTCCAGCTCTCTGCTGCCACTGACTGGAACGAACTGCAAAAATCACTGAAGCTGGAGATTCCCATCTCCCTTACTAGCTTTAAGAACCATCTGTCAGAGCAGCTCACAGATTACTGCACCTGTTCATAGCCCATCTGTATTACAGCCCATCTATCTACCTCATTCCCATACTGTATTTATTTATTTTGTTCCTTTTGCACCACAGTATCTCTACTTGCACATCCATCTTTTGCACATCTACCATTCCAGTGTTTAATTGCCATATTGTAATTACTTCGCCACCATTGCCTATTTATTGACTTAACTCCCTTATTTGACCTTATTTGCACTCACTGTATATAGACTTTTTTTCCCATTTTTCAACTGTATGTTTTGTTCATTACATGTGTAACTCTGTGTTGTTGTATGTGTCAAACTGCTATGCTTTATCTTGGCCAGGTCACAGTTGCAATTGAGAACTTGTTCTCAACTAGCCTACCTGGTTAAGTAAAGGTGAAATACATTTTTAAAAATAGCTCCACACTCTACTCTACGGGCCTGTATATATTGTATGTAAGCCAGTACTTATGGTTATTTATAGTATTTCCTCTAGAACCACTTCCACTTTTATACACTCACTTTCTTTGTGAGACGTCAATAATCAAGGAGTTTGGCGTGGTTAATGATCTGGAATAAACCCGTTCTAAATACATGTTGGACTTGTTCTTGCCAGACAAACCTGTGGTGGCTGAATCTTATCCACTGGCACAAATAGCTCTTTACCATTGCCTGTTCGACATTGTCCTCCTGGATCAGTCTTTAGTATTTTTCATGGTCCTTCGCTCACAAGATATCATCAGTTACCACAGCCCAAGATGTCTCGTAGCACCTCAGAGTCCAGGGCTGTGTTCAGTATGTTTTTACGTTCAGGAACGTTTAATTGAACGGATAATGTGCAGTACTGAATGACCAGTTGAATAATGGGGAGGGGCTGGGGAACGCTGTCAGCATGGCCACTGCTCTTCAAAATGCATCACTCATTGCTTCAAGCCACACCCACCAAATGGGAGCAAACATACCTCAAAGTCTGTTCAAGAACCTACAAGAACGTTTTGTAAAAATGTGTAGTTCTGTTCAAACCGTTCTGCAAAGTAGCAAATGTTCAAGCAAACTGATTGTGCCTCATGTATTGGTCACCACCTACATCTGGTAACTAACGAAAAGTAGTAAAATTGGATTTAAAAAACAGGCAAAAAAACACCTTATGGAACAGCGGGGACTGTGGCACAGACACATGCATACACACACACACACACACACACGCGGAAACATATGCACTATACATACACATGGATTTAGTACTGTATATATGTGGTAGTGGTGGAGTAGGGGCCTGAGGGCACACAGTGTGTTGTGAAATCTGTGATTGTATTGTAATGTTTTTAAAATTGTATGAACTGCCTTAATTTTTGCTGGACACCAGGAAGCAGCAGCTAATGGGGATCTACAATAAATACAAATCCCACACTCCAAGAAATAAAGGTTTAGATGGTTGGCCATAAATAACTAACTGAAAGCCACGCCCCCACCTACATGTCTCCAATATTATTTCCCAGTGTGCACTGCATTTTCAAGTGAATTGTAAAGTTAGTGACAGAGACATGTTTGTTGAAGTCGTTCATTTTCAATCCTGTGGCCTTCACCAAGTGGGTTCTTAGGCATACAGTGGCGTGCGAAAGTGTTCACCCCCTTGGCATTTTTTCTATTTTGTTGCCTTTACAACCTGGAATTAAAATGTATTTTTGGGGGGTTTGTATCATTTGATTTACACAACATGCCTAACACTTTGAAGATGCAAAATATTTTTTATTGTGAAACAAACAAGAAATAAGACAACAAAAAACAGAAAACCTGAGTGTGCATAACTATTCACCGCCCAAAGTCAATACTTTGAAGAGACACATTTTGCAGTAATTATAGCTGCAAGTCTCTTGGGGTATGTCTCTTTAAGCTTGAAACATCTAGCCACTGGGATCTTTGCAAATTCTTCAAGGCAAAACTGCTCCAGCTGCTTGAAGTTGAATGGGTTCCACTGGTGTACAGCAATCTTTCTCATACCACCGATTCTCAATTGGATTGAGGTCTGGGCTTTGACTAGGCCATTCCAAGACATTTAAATGATTCCCCTTAAACCACTCGCGTGTTGCTTTAGCAGCATGCTTAGCATGTCCTGCTTAGCATGTCCTAGTCTCAAATCTCTGGAAGACTGAAACAGGTTTCCCTCAAGAATTTCCCGGTATTTAGCACCATCCATTATTCCTTCAATTCTGACCAGCTTCCCAGTCCCTGCCGATGAAAAGTATGGTGTTCTCAGGGTGATGAGAGGTGTTGGATTTGCGCCAGACATAGCGTTTTCCTTGATGGACAAAAAACTCAATTTTAGTCTCATCTGACCAGAGTACCTTCTTCCATATGTTTGGGGAGACTCCCACATGTTTCCCACACCAAACGTGTTTGCTTATTTTTTTTCTTTAAGCAATGGCTTTTCTTCTGGCCACTCTTACGTAAAGCCCAGTTCTGTGGAGTGTACGGCTTAAGGTGATCCTATGGACAGATACTCCAATCTCCGCTGTGGAGCTTTGCACCTCATTCAGGGTTATCTTTGGTGTCTTTGTAGCCTCTCTGATCAATGCCCTCCTGTCCTGGTCCGTGAGTTTTGGTGGGCGGCCCTCTCTTGTCAGGTTTGTTAAGGTGCCAATTCTTTCCATTTTTAAAATAATGGATTTAATTGTGCTAAGTGGGATGTTCAAAGTTTAGGATATTTTTTCTTATAACCCAACCCTGACCTGCACTTCTCCACAACTTTGTCCCTGACTTGTTGAGAGAGCTCCTTAGTCGTCAAGGTGCTGCTTGCTTGGTGGTGCCCCTTGCTTAGTGGTGTTGTAGACTCTGGGGCATTTCAGAACAGGTGTATACGTATCTCATAAGACCTTATTTTGTGGCCTAGTTTCACCCTAATAATGTGAAACTCATGTTTTACATGCCACATCAGGCATGCAAGTCACATTATGCTGGCTTTCAAAGTGATGTGTATTTCCTATTAGAATCCAGCCGGAGTTAGGGTATCTAGCTGTTGGAATGTTTATTCACCTCCAATCTGCATACGTAAACCATTTAACCTGGAACAACGACTTCAGTAACGGGTGCAAAAAATATTTTTAGTATCTTTGTGTACCATAAGATCACTTAACATGGAAGCCAGCCACACCAATGTGTCGGAGTAAGCACTGTACAACTGGTGACCAAAGTCAGCGTGCACATGCCCGGCCCAAGACAAGGAGTCGTTAGAGCGCGATTAGACAGGGACATATCGGTCGGCCAAACCATCCCCTAACCTGGACGACGGTTGGCCAATTGTGCACCGCCTCATGGGTCTCCCCGTCTCAGCCAGCTGCGACACAGCCTGGGATCGAACCCGGGTCTGTAGTGACGCCTCTAGCACTGCGATGCAGTACATTAGACCGCTGTGCCACTCGGGAGACACTCTACCCTTATTTGTAAGAGTGCAGTCTCCTCTCCCTGAACAAAAACGAGTACACAAGCCTCAAGACATGGCATGCCACTTCCCCTCCATTGGTCTCGGTGACCTGTATGCATAAGATCGGTTGGATGCTATCAGAGTAAAGCAATAAAGCTTTCCTCTCTGACATGATATTTCTAGAGGCCAAGAAGGAGCTCAAACAGATGGAGGAACTCATGGTTGCACTAGGAAAAAAACACGCCTATAGCCAGCTGAACCCCCAGTGCCACAGGTTTGTACCTGCACACCACAGAGAAGACTGTGGGAATGCAGGGATTGATGGAGGGGTTGGTAGTGAGAAGACGCAGGACAGGAACAGATCAGTATCTACGACAAGAAGATCACCCCCGTTGGTCACCAAAAGGGATGCCCATCCTGACCAAGTGGAGGCTTACCAGTCCTCACATCCCCTTCTTCATGCACCTTATCATTCAGTGCCAGCTGCTGTGGCTCACCATCAAGAGGTTGCTGCAGATGTACACCCTGTAGCCCCACACCAATCTTGCCAGCCTGAAACTGCTCATCAGCGCCTCCATCAACATGAGCCCTCGACGACATCCTCACCTTCAGCATTAGAGTCGCCATCAGCCAGGTCTCGGATCCGACCCCTTTTCATAGTGGTGCTACAACCTTCTCCAGGGCCAGAGGGGCTACCAGAACACACCCTGGTAGAGCACCTCATCACTGTGCTCCAGGCATGCAGATTCATCCTGCTCTGATTATGGAGCTGAAGGTAGTAGTAGGGCCTACTACACACGCTCCTGCCATAGAGCCTCAGCCTTCTCCAGCAACAGAGCTCACCCTGGAGGAGTACTCCGCCACTGTGCTCCAACCTACTTCAGCCGTGGTGTCTCAACTGGTTTCCACCTTAGCTCTACAGCCTTCTTCAAGGCCAGAGGAGCTACCAGAGCTCACCCAGGAGGAGCAACCCACTAATTTTGTCCAACTGACACCATCTGTGGACATCATAGAAACCACAGAGCCTTTTCCAGGGATGTAGGAGCTACCAGAGCTCACCCTGAGAGAGCACACTACTCCAGCTGATATGTCAGTCAGCCCCTGCCTGGTGGGATTTACCTGTTCCTACCTTCCAAGTCCAGCCTGCTGCCATCCAATGGTGTCTGCCTGCTCCCACATAGACTCAGTCTGCTCAGGCTGGCCCAGCCGCTTCAGCCCCTGTCTGGTGGAACTTGCCTGTCACCATCTTAGGGTATCTCCTGACCACTACTGCGAGTACCCTGCTAGCTTTTTATTTTTTCTTATTTTCATTTTACGTTACAGCCTTATTCTAAAATGGATTAAATTAATTGTTTTCCTCATCAATCTACACACAATACCCCATAATGACAAAGTGAAAACAGGTTTTAAAAGAAAATGTTGACAAATTTCTAAAAACCTGTTTTCACTTTGTCATTATGGGGTATTGTGTGTAGATTGATGAGGGAAAGAATGTATTTAATCCGTTTTTTGAATAACGCTGTAACATAACAAAATGTGTAAAGAGTGAAGGGGTCTGAATAGTTTGTTTTTAGTCACGGACAAACCTATAAAAAATGCAGGAAATTAGCTTTATATGGCTAAAACAATTCTGAGGAAGGACCTTCAGACCCACCACAAGTTTATGTCCCCCCCCCCACTTCTAAAACCAAAGTTGTTCCCTTGCTAATTACTAATAATTCCTCTTTATTGATTTCCTCCACTATATCTCCCACAGATCCTCTGTCAGAAACTGCTTGAAGCACTCTGCCTAAGATGGAGATGATAAGGGGCTTTGCACTCGACTGGGACTCATAAAAACCAACAGCATAGCCAGCTACCGCAGACCTCCCGTATTTCACCCACTGTTGATGTGCCTCCATCACCACCAGCATCTTCAGAGGTGGCAAAGGGTCTTCAGATTCAGATTCTCAATGGCTACAAGGTTGGGGGACAGCTCCTTACTGTCACTGTCAGAACCTGATTCCTCACTGTCAATCAGAATCATTATCAGAATTTAATTTCCACATTTGTTAGTTGTCTTCTTTTTAAAGACATTGCTAATGCTACAGCTTAGCCCACAAGCTACATTTATGTATTTATTTTATTTATTTCACCTTTATTTAACCAGGTAGGCAAGTTGAGAACAAGTTCTAATTTACAATTGCGACCTGGACAAGATAAAGCAAAGCAGTTCGACACATACAACAACACAGAGTTACACATGGAGTAAAACAAACATACAGTCAATAATACAGTACAAAAATAAGTCTATATACAATATGAGCAAATGAGGTGAGATAAGGGAGGTAAATTCAAAAAAGGCCATGGTGGTGAAGTAAATACAATATAGCAAGTAAAACACTGGAATGGTAGATTAGCAGTGGAAGAATGTGCATGTAACGGCATTCATCTTCCTCTGACGAGGAGTATGAAGGATCGGACCAATATGCAGCGGGGTACGTGTCCATGTTGAAATGTATTAACACGGAACACAAAAAAACAAAATAACAAGGAGAACGAACGAAAACTAAACAGTTCTGTCTGGTGGAGACAAAGAGACAGAGAACAATCACCCACAACTAAACTGGGGAAAACAGGCCACCTAAGTATGATTCTCAATCAGAGACAACGAACAACACCTGCCTCTGATTGAGAACCATACCAGGCCAAACACATACAGTGCCTTGCGAAAGTATTCGGCCCCCTTGAACTTTGCGACCTTTTGCCACATTTCAGGCTTCAAACATAAAGATATAAAACTGTATTTTTTTGTGAAGAATCAACAACAAGTGGGACACAATCATGAAGTGGAATGACATTTATTGGATATTTCAAACTTTTTTAACAAATCAAAAACTGAAAAATTGGGCGTGCAAAATTATTCAGCCCCCTTAAATTAATACTTTGTAGCGCCACCTTTTGCTGCGATTACAGCTGTAAGTCGCTTGGGGTATTTCTCTATCAGTTTTGCACATCGAGAGACTGAAATTTTTTCCCATTCCTCCTTGCAAAACAGCTCGAGCTCAGTGAGGTTGGATGGAGAGCATTTGTGAACAGCAGTTTTCAGTTCTTTCCACAGATTCTCGATTGGATTCGACTTTGACTTGGCCATTCTAACACCTGGATATGTTTATTTTTGAACCATTCCATTGTAGATTTTGCTTTATGTTTTGGATCATTGTCTTGTTGGAAGACAAATCTCCGTCCCAGTCTCAGGTCTTTTGCAGACTCCATCAGGTTTTCTTCCAGAATGGTCCTGTATTTGGCTCCATCCATCTTCCCATCAATTTTAACCATCTTCCCTGTCCCTGCTGAAGAAAAGCAGGCCCAAACCATGATGCTGCCACCACCATGTTTGACAGTGGGTATGGTGTGTTCAGGGTGATGAGCTGTGTTGCTTTTACGCCAAACATAACATTTTGCATTGTTGCCAAAAAGTTCCATTTCGGTTTCATCTGACCAGAGCACCTTCTTCCACATGTTTGGTGTGTCTCCCAGTTGGCTTGTGGCAAACTTTAAACGACACTTTTTATGTCTTTCTTCTTGCCACTCTTCCATAAAGGCCAGATTTGTGCAATATACGACTGATTGTTGTCCTATGGACAGAGTCTCCCACCTCAGCTGTAGATCTCTGCAGTTCATCCAGAGTGATCATGGGCCTCTTGGCTGCATCTCTGATCAGTCTTCTCCTTGTATGAGCTGAAAGTTTAGAGGGACGGCCAGGTCTTGGTAGATTTGCAGTGGTCTGATACTCCTTCCATTTCAATATTATCGCTTGCACAGTGCTCCTTGGGATGTTTAAAGCTTGGGAAATATTTTTGTATCCAAATCCGGCTTTAAACTTCTTCACAACAGTATCTCGGACCTGCCTGGTGTGTTCCTTGTTCTTCATGATGCTCTCTGCGCTTTTAACGGACCTCTGAGACTATCACAGTGCAGGTGCATTTATACGGAGACTTGATTACACACAGGTGGATTGTATTTATCATCATTAGTCATTTAGGTCAACATTGGATCATTCATAGATCCTCACTGAACTTCTGGAGAGAGTTTGCTGCACTGAAAGTAAAGGGGCTGAATAATTTTGCACGCCCAATTTTTCCGTTTTTGATTTGTTAAAAAAGTTTGAAATATCCAATAAATGTCGTTCCACTTCATGATTGTGTCCCACTTGTTGTTGATTCTTCACAAAAAAATACAGTTTTATATCTTTATATTTGAAGCCTGAAATGTGGCAAAAGGTCGCAAAGTTCAAGGGGGCCGAATACTTTCGCAAGGCACTGTAAACACAACAAAGAAAAAAGAACATAGACTACCCGCCCCAACTCACGCCCTGACCAAACTAACACAAAGACAAAATAAAGGAACCAAGGTCAGAACATGACAGTGCAAGGTAGAGATAGAAATAATGGGGTGCAAAGGAGCAAAATAAATAAATACAGTAGGGGAAGAGGTAGTTGTTTGGGCTAAATAGATGAGCTATGTACAGGGTCTTGTAGATGACCTGGAGCGAGTGGGTTTGGCGACGAGTATGAAGCGAGGGGCAGCCAACGAGAGTGTACAGGTCGCAGTGGTGGGTAGTATATAGGGCTTTGGTGACAAAACGGATGGCACTGTGATAGACTGAATCCAATTGTTTGAGTAGGGTATTGGATGCTATTTTGTAAATGACATCGCCGAAGTCGAGGATCGGTAGGATGGTCAGTTTTACAAGGCTATGTTTGTCAGCATGAGTGAAGGATGCTTTGTTGCGAAATAGGAAGCCAATTAGAGATTTAACTTTGGATTGGAGATGTTTGATGTGAGTCTGGAAGGAGAGTTGACAGTCTAACCAGACACCTAGGGATTTGTAGTTGTCCACATATTCTAAGTCAGAACCGTCCAGAGTAGTGATATTGGACAGGCGGGCAGAGGCAGGCAGCGATCGGTTGAAAAGCATGCATTTAGTTTTACTTGTATTTAAGAGCAATTGGAATCCATGGAAGGAAAGTTGTATGGTATTGAAGCTCGTCTGGAGGGTTGTTAACACAGTGTCCAAAGAAGGACCAGAAGTATACAGAATGGTGTCGTCTGCGTAGAGGTGGATGAGAGACTCACCAGCAGCAAAAGCGACATCATTGATGTATACAGAGAAGAGAGTTGGTCCAAGAATTGAACCCTGAACCACCCCCATAGAGACTGCCAGAGGCCCGGACAACAGGCCCTCCGATTTGACACACTGAACACTATCAGAGAAGTAGTGTTGCATGTCATGGGGGCTATTTGATGCTAATGCAGAACGCCATAGAATGTTTTTGTGTTGGTTAAGGGCAGTCAGGTCTGGAGAGAACCAAGGGCTATATATGTTCCTGGTTCTAAATTTCTTGAATGGGGCATGCTTATTTAAGATGGTGAGGAAGATATTTAAAGGTAGGAAGGCATCCTCTACTGACAGGACAAGGTCAACATCCTTCCAGGATACCCTGGCCAGGTCGATTAGAAAGGCCTGCTCGCAGAAGTGTTTCAGGGAGCGTTTGATAGTGATGAGTGGAGGTCGTTTGACAGCGGACCCATTACGGATGCAGGCAATGAGGCAATGCTTCGATCACGTGGATTTGGATATGTTCCGCATTGCATCCAACAACAACATTGACGAATACGCTGATTCGGTGAGCGAGTTCATTAGAAAGTGCATCAGTGATGTCATACCCACAGCAAAGATTAAAACATTCCCAAACCAGAAACCGTGGGTTGATGGCAGCATTCGCGCGAAACTGAACATGCTTCAAGAGGGCCACCATTGTTCCTGTTCCCAAGAAAGCTAAGGTAAATGAGCTAAACGGCTACCGCCCAGTAGCACTCACTTCCGTCATCATGAAGTGCTTTGAGAGACTAGTCAAGGACCATATCACCTCCACCCTACCTAACACCCTAGACCCACTCCAATTTTCTTACCGCCCCAATAGGTCCACAGACGACGCAATCCCAGCCACACTGCACACTGTCCTAACAAATCTGGACAAGAAGAATACCTATGTGAGAATCCTGGATCCTCTCTAGGTTCCTTACTAGGTTCCTGCCTTTCTAGGGAGTTTTTCCTAGCCACCGTGCTTCTACATCTGCATTGTTTGCTGTTTGGGGTTTTAGGCTGGGTTTCTGTATAGCACTTTGTGACATCGGCTTTATATATAAATGTGATTGGTTGATTGATTGATTGATTGTAAATGCAACTATTAAAGTAAATGCCCAGTTTTTACAGATTTCTATGAAATATTACCTAGAATGAATTACAATATGAGTGAAATAGTTTTCCTTCCAAAAAATGTGAATGAAGTATTTAAAAAATCAGCTTTTCTGTATTATAATGGTGTGGGAGTACCCCAACAACAGAAAGGTGTGGGCGTATACCAGTCATTGAAAATATTAATGGAGTAGACCACTGATTGGCCAGCTCATCCTCCTGAGGAGTATGACATCATACTACATGAGGAAATAGCAAGCATTTTTAAGCAATCTGTTTAAGATAGAAGTTTGAGGTGGGGTGTTTATAGTGTTTTTTTCTTCCAATTTATGCTTTGGCCACAAAAATCGGTATAAGATGAGTCAACAAGATAATATGGGTATGAGTTAGCAGAATATTAACTTTTAAAAGTGCAATTTGCACAGAGAAGATACTTTTAAAATTATTTTGATTTTGATTGAACTGGTTCATTAACGTATTCCAGAATCCAAGTCAATGATTTTAATGAATGGGTTCGAGCATTCTGCACTTAAAGCATGTGGCCACTGTGGAGCAGTGTTACCTCACAACCTGTTACACTTCGCTTACAAAAGGCTTGAATTCAATCATTGTGTAGAGAGGTCTGTAACTGTGTGTTTGCTTCCATATGTGGGAGCTTCTGTGCATTTGTTCTTTTTCATAGATTTTTCATTGAGTATAGTGAGTCATGAATAATATTGTCAGTGTTGGCTGAGCTCTTTTGTGTACCTCTGTTGGGTGTGTATAAGGGAGCCGAAGTCAGGTGCAGGAGAGCAGAGTGAAATAATTAGGTGCACTTTAATTCCGTTCCACAAATGACATACATGAAAAATCAATGTGCACGGAAACAATAATCAAGTATAGCGCCAGACAAAACCACCATCTAACAATAAACAATTACACACAAAGACAAGTAAGGGAACATAGGACTAAATACATTCAGAATGATTAGGGAATGAAAACCAGGTGTGTATGGGACAAGACAAAACAAATGTAAAGATAAAAAATGGAGCGGCGGTGGCTGGAAAACAGGTGACATCGATCGCCGAACGCCGCCCGAACAAGGAGATGAGCCGACTTCGGCGGAAGTTGTGACAGCCTCACAATTCTGATGGGCTATTCATTTCCATGTTGTATTTTGTGATCAAAGAACTGACTTTATTATCCGTGTGTTGTTACGCATCTCAATTCAATCAAACCTGATTAGCACAATAAAACATTTTTGTAGAACGGTTTGGGTACTTCCCCTTACTTACAGGTAGATGCTTCCAGTTTTCAGCGTAAGACACGTGTACACTAAGATATTGTACAGGCACAAACATTGCTATGTCACATTGTAATCCAGCAGTGTTTTAACCAACATACTGTAGGAGGTAGGTCAACATTCTAAAAACACATGTAAATACTGTAACCTAAAGTAATTGCTCAATTACTAAAGTAATTGCTCAATTATTAATTAAGTGCCTAAAAGGATACATGTACAAATATTACCCTGTTCTCATAAGTTAAACTATTATGAATGATTTATATGAATATCTTCAATGAAGTAAAAAGTTCCATTTGTGGTAAAATTACTGTCTTGTCTAAATGTTCATTATAGTGACAAACATCTGGGATGATGTAATCAAACAGGAGTAGTTGTGCTGAAAAATCTGCATACTGTGTGTGGAATTATTTGCATGAAAGCTAAACTAAACCAAACTTGGAACACACTTGTTAGAATATCTGGTGTTATACACTTTTGCACAGTTCAGTCACCGAATTTATGGCAAGTCAAACTGAATGGAAATTAAAAGGGGTCTGGCATGGTTGAGAGCTTTGCTTGATCGGTTTAATGTGTCTCGGTCCCATGCCCTGACCATAGAGAGCCCTTGGTTCTCTATGGTGTAGTAGGTCAGGGCGTGACTAGGGGGTGATCTAGTATATCTATTTCTATGTTGGTGCTAATATGGTTCCCAATTAGAGGCAGCTGTTTATCGTTGCCTCTGATTGGGGATCATATTTAGGTTACTATTTCCCCACCTGTGTTTTGTGGGATTATGATTGTTTGTTAATGTGTTTGGGCACTACGTCCGCACGGTCTTTGTAAGTTTTGTTATTTTGTTTTGTTACACTTAAATAAATATGTGGAACTATACTCACCCTGCGCCTTGGTCCGCTCATTTCCAAGATCGTAACAGAATATCCCACCAACAAAGGACCAAGCAGCATGAAAATGAGGTAAGGAAGTTTTGGACTTGGGAGGACAAGAGAGGACACGAGACCCTTCCGTGGCGAGTCGCCAAGGAGCATAGAAGGACAGCGACGACGCCGGGGACCACGGCCACAGAAACCTCAAGATTTTTGGGAGGAGGCACATGGAGCTGGAGGTCGAGCAGCGGAGAGTGCCAGAGCCTGTTTGGGAGTCTGAGGAGGAATTTGATGAAAGATTCCGGAGAGAGGTGGTAGCAATGAGAATGCTTCAGCCTGTGCTGAAGAGCGTGACACCAGTCTGGTGCCATCTGCACCGGTTTCACGCAACTGGCCTCCAGTGCACCTTCCCAGTCCGGTATGTCCTGTGTCTCCTCCTCGCACTCGCCCTGAAGTGCGTGTCCCCAGTATGGTATGTCCTGTTTCCTCCTCGCACTCGACCTGAAGTGCGTGTCCCCAGTCTGGTACGTCCTGTCTCCTCCTCGCACTCGACCTGAAGTGCGTGTCACCAGTCAGGTGCAAACAGTGCCGGCACCACGCACCAGGTCTCCATTGCCCCTCCCCAGGCCAGTACGTCCTGTGCCAGCTCGTCGCACTCGCCCTGAAGAGCATGTCACCAGTCCTATGCCACCTGTACCGGCTCCACGCACTAGGCCTCCAGTGTGCATCCACAGTTTTTCTTTATTTTTTTACAATTTTCTTCATTGTAGAATATCAAAAACTATGAAATAACACATATGGAATCATGTAGTAACCAAGAAAGTGTTAAAACAATCAAAATATCTTACATTCTTTAAAGTAGTCACCCATTGTCTTGATGACAGCTTTACACACACTTTAATTCTACCTACATGTATATATTACCTCACCCTCGACTAACTGGTGCCCCCCACATTGACTGTACTTGTGCCCCCTGTATATAGTCTCGCTATTGTTATTTTACTGCTGCTCTTTAATTACTTGTTACTTTGATTGTAAATGTTTTAATTGTCATTTTTTTCTTCAAACTGCATTGTTGGTTAAGTGCTTGTAAGTAAGCATTTCACTAAGGTATACACCTGTTGCATGTGACAAATAAGATTTGATTTGCTCTTGCTAGTATCACTTTTTTGGAAGCTTACGTGTTTGCCTCTTGGCCTTCAGAGCTTTTTGATCTACTAAACCAAATAAACCATCTTTGGTATAATAATAAAAAAAAGTCATAAGTAATCTAGCTTCAGTTGGCTAGGTCAACCAACAGAGGTAATGACTTTGAGTGCATGCATCCTGGAGAAGGACATTTTTTGGGGGCTTAATCAAAGGAAGGTGACCACGCTGGGGTTGGTTGATGAAGATGGGAGTCTGGTGACGGTCTTGTAGAGAGCTAGCTAATCTGGGAACCAGTCGTGTAGCCACTGGAATTCTCCTTCACAATGTATGGCACCCACTTGGGTGATGCCTCAGCAGCTCTGGATGACCGAAAGTTCACCACAGACTGTTCAGAGTAGTAGCCAGTCGTCCTCATTACAAGCCCTCTGCCTCAACACTTCCTCTACTGCATCTCCCATTCCTCTCAAGCTTCAGGTGATTCTTAAAGTGATACATGTGTAGGCCAAGGGTACACTCAAGTTTACTCCAAATACGCTGTTACAAATGCTAGCTACTTAGCTAACATTAGCCCAAAACAACAAGCTACAGACGATCCTTTAAGACACTGATGTTAAGTTCAAGACAACAGTGAACCTGCTCCAAATGGGAAAAATTGTTTTGAAAGGTAATCCAACTTGGAATTACAATACAGAAACTCGGGTATCATCCTAGAGCACCGACTTCTCCAACTTTTTCTAGTCTGAGCTCGTTTTGTCTCCAAATTCCCAGTTGACTTGAACGCATCAAAAGTAATAAGTTACGCCCGTGGCATACTACATACCTTTTACTAAATATTACGTGGTAAGTAGATGGTAGTACGATTAGTACACAGTATGCAGTTTAAGTAAGTACTAGGCAAGCCAAATTCCGGACATGGCTACTGATTCAGCTTTGGTCTAACTCAGGCAGCACAATACCCCTGCAGTCCGCTGCTCCAGGAAAGTAATTGATGTGCACATAGCCTACTAATACGGCTATTCATTGACTTTTGTAGTTCTTCATCAGAAGCAATTTTTTTGTAAGTAGTAAGATTAACTGTTCTCTCCAAGTTCAGCTGGAATTTAGCATGAAAGGATTTGAGAAATATGATTGGTTGATGCTAGGTCTTTGACATTAACCTACGTCTCGTCTTGCGCCTCGCAGAATATCAGATCTCAACAACGATTGGAGAAGCTTAGGCTACCACATCCTTATGATATTCAGTACCAGTCAAAAGTTTGGACATACCCACTCATTCCAGGGTTTTTCTTTATTTTTACTATTTTCTACATTGTAGAATAACAGTGAAGACATCAAAGATATGAAATAACACATATGGAATCATGTAGTAACTAAAAAAGTGTTAAACAAATCAAAATATATTTTATATGAGTTTCTTCAAAGTAGCCACCCTTTTCCTTGCTGATTGCTTTGCACACTCTTGGCATTCTCTCAACCAGCTTCATGAGGTTGTCACCTGGAATGCATTTCAATTTAACATGTGTGCCTTGTTAAAAGTTGATTTGTGGAATTTATTTCCTTCTTAATGCATTTGAGCCGATCAGTTGTGTTGTGACAAGGTAGAGGTGGTATACAGAACATAGTCTTATTCGGTAAAAGACCAAGTCCATATTATGGCAAGAACAGCTAAAATAAGCAAAAAGAAATGACAGTCCATCATTACATTAAGCCATGAAGGTCAGTCAGTGCGGAACATTTCAAGAACTTGAACATTTCTTAAAGTGCAGTTGCAAAATTCATCAAGCACTATGATGAAACTGGAAGGAAGACCCAGAGTTACCTCTGCTGCAGAGGATAAGTTCATTAGAGTTACCAGTCACAGAAATTGCAGCCCAACTAAATGCTTCACAGAGTTCAAG
The DNA here is from genome assembly GCF_036934945.1 of Oncorhynchus masou masou. Lineage (NCBI taxonomy): Eukaryota > Metazoa > Chordata > Actinopteri > Salmoniformes > Salmonidae > Oncorhynchus > Oncorhynchus masou. The sequence goes on from NC_088213.1 coordinate 47,782,021, forward strand.
TAATAGACAACTGTTCAGAGGAGATTGTGTGAATCAGGTCTTCATGGTTGAATTGCTGCAAAGAAAACAGTACTAAATGACACCAATAATAAAAAGAGGCTTGCTTTGACCAGGAAACACAAGCAATGGACATTAGACCTGTGGAAATCTTTCCTTTGGTCTGATGAGTTCAAATGAAAGATTTCTGGTTCCAAGCACTGTGTGTCTTTGTAAGACGCAGAGTAGGTGAATGGATGATCTCCGCATGTGTTGCTCTCACCGTGAAGCATGGAGGACGTGTGATGGTGTAGGGGTACTTTGCTGGTGATATTGTCTGTGATTTATTTAGAATTCAAGGCACACTTAACAAGTATCACTACCACAGAATTCTGCAGTGATACGCCATCCCACCTGGTTAGGTCCTTTTTTATTTATTTGATGTATTTCACCTTTATTTAACCAGGTAGGCCAGTTGAGAACAAGTTCTCATTTACAACTGCAACTTGGCCAAGATAAATCAAAGCAGTACGACAAAATCAACACAGTGTGTTACAAACAAACGTACAATCAAGAACACAAAATAAGAAAAATAGACAAATCTATGTATAGTGTGTGTAAATGTAGAAGAGTATGGAGGCAGGCAATAAATAAATAAATTCAATTCAGCATTAATATTGGAGTGAGATGTGCAGATGATGATGTGCAAGTAGAGATACTGGGATGCAAAAGGTATGTAATAATATGGGGATGAGGTAGTCAGTTGTGCTATTTATAGATTGGCTATGTACAGGTACAGTGATCGGTAAGCTGTTCTGACTGCTGATGCTTTACGTTAGAGAGGGAAATATATAACTCCAGCTTCAGAGATTTTTGCAATTTGTTCCAGTCATTGGACTAGTGGGACTATCATTTGTTTTTCAATAGGACAATTACCCATCACACCTCCAGGCTGTGTAAGGGCTATTTGACCAAGAAGGAGAGTGATGGTGCGGCATCAGATGACCTAAGCCTCCGCAATCACCCAACCTCAACCCAATTGAGATGGTGTGGATGTGTGAAAAGCTGTCATCAAGGCAAAGGGTGGCTACTTTGAATAAACTCAAATCTAAAATATTTGTTGAATTGTTTAATACTTTTTTGGTTACTACATGATTCCATATGTGTTTTTTCATAGTTTTGATGTCTTCACCATTATTCTACAATGTAGGACATAGACAAAATGATGTACTGTCCCCCACAATCCTGGACATGTGGTCAACCTAGTCTACAGTGAGGGTTGCTCGCTCCTTGAGGTAGCTAGTAGACAGACTGAAAGTGTCCTTTCTACAGTGGCCAAGCACCACAAACCAATACAAAACCAACCAACTAGTGGCCAGAAATATATTACCCCCCGTAGTGATAAGAATTACAATACAGAACCAATAGGAAAAGTTAACCCCAACAGGTCTAAGCACTTAGATCGCAATATCTAATAAACTAAGGTGATCAAAATTTACAGAATTGGTAACTGGGGGAAAATGGGGGGGGGGGGGTTCATGCTTTTCTAGAGGAGGGTTTGGTATTTTTGTTTCCAGTCCAGGAGAGGGTCATACAATTTGTAATTTATGAAGTTTTAATAATTCTCAGTTTATAAAAAATATTTTCTTATTAGGGTATATATAAATGTGTCCCGCCCCTCATCTCTGATTCTCCACTGGGCACGCACTATCAAGTCTAAAGACAGACGCTGGAAGATGAGAAGCAAGTACAGGGAGTGAACATTTAATAAATAACCGACATGAAACAAACAAGGACAGCGTCTGGACAGGGGAATGTTGACACAGGGATCAAACTGAGGAACAGACAGATAGAGAGAGGGCTATCAACAAAGTGAAGGAGTCCAGGTGAGTCCCATGAAGCGCTGGTGCGCGTAACAATAGTGACAGGTGTGCATAATGATGGCCTGGCGCCCTCGAGTGCCACAGAGGGGGAGTGGGAGCAGGCGTGACAGTACCCCCCCTCTAGGGTCGCCACCTGGCATCCCACATGGGCAAACCTGACAAGCTGGCTGAGGAGTGGGAGTCCGACGAACCGACTGAGGCATGACGTGGGTTGGGAGCCTGCCGAGCCAACCGAGGCAAGGAAACCTCGAGCCAGCTAAGGCATGGAAGCCTGACGAGCCAGCTGAGGCACCCCCGGTTCCATCGGCAGCGGCACCCAGACCTGACGTCACCAACAAAAACAAAAGTAAAAAACTCCGATGCTTCCAATATTGGTGTCAGCACTCTGTAAGGACATACACTGGGAGACGAGAAGCAGGGAGTGAACATTTAATAAATAACCGACATGAAACAAACAAGGACAGCATCTGGACAGGGGAAACATAACAACAATAATGCTGACACAGGGATCTAACTGAGGAACAGACAGATTTGGAGGGGGCAATCAACAAGGTGAAGGAGTCCAGGTGAGTCCCATGAAGCACTGATGCGCGTAACGATGGTGACAGGTGTCCGTGATTATGAGCTACCTGGTGCCCTCGAGCGCTAGAGAGGGAGAGCTGGAGCAGGCGTGACATTTTGTGTGGTCTCAATAAAATGACAGGCTATAGCTATGAAGTTCCCGGATGTAGTACTACATTTGCCAAAATATCAAGTTTAAACGCAGAGGACACTATTTCCGTACTTTAGGGCCCATAATACAATTATTCAGGAAATGGGCGTGGCTTCACATTGTTTTCAGACTTGAAGAAAATGGCAGAAAATATGCAGCCGAAGTACAACGAGAGCAGTTAGAAATTCATTGCTTTAACTAATTATGACAAATATTAAGAAAATGTTGAGCAATGTAATAAAGTTACCTTACAAAAAAAAGGGTAATTAAAAAAGTGTAATTCAATTGCTGCCAGCAGCACAGTTAGTCAACAACGCTCTGGATAACATGAAAACTGCCTAACCAGCTCTGCTAGGGTGACTAAAATGGTCAGAGTAGTCTCATTTGTGTCTGGATGTAGCGAGCAAGCTAATCTTTGAGATGTTTCTATAACTTGATTGGAGTCCACATGTGGAAATTCAATTGATTGGACATGATTTGGAAAGGCACACACCTGTCTATATAAGGTTCCACAGTTGACTGTGCATGTCAGAGCAAAAACCAAGCCATGAGGTCGAAGGAATTGTTCATAGAGCTCCGAGACAGGATTGTGCTAAGGCACAGATCTGGGGAACAGTACCAAAAAATGTCTGCAGCATTGAAGGTCCCCAAGAACACAGTGGCCTCCATCATTCTTAAATGAAATAACTTTGGAACCACCAAGACTCTTCCCAGAGCTGGCTGCCCGGCCAAACTGAGCATTTGGGGGAGAAGGGCCTTGGTCATGGAGGTGACCAAAAACCTGATGGTCACTCTGACAGAGCTCCAGAGTTCCTCTGTGGAAATGGGAGAACCTTCCAGAAGGACAACCATCTCTGCAAAACTCCACCAATCAGGCCTTTATGTTAGAGTGGCCAAACGGATGCTACTCCTCAGTTACAGCCCGCTTGGAGTTTACCAAAAGGCATATAAAGGACTGTCAGAAACAAGATGCTCTGGTCTGATGAAACCAATAACTCTTTGGCCTGAATGCCAAGTGTCACGCCTGGAGGAAACCTGTCATCATCCCTATGGGATGCATGGTGTTGGCAGCATCATGCAGTGGGGATGTTTTTCAGCGGCAGGGACTGGGATACCAGTCAGGATCGAGGGAAAGATGAACAGAAGAACGTACTGAGAGATCCTGGATGAAAACCTGCTCCAGAACGCTCAGGACCTCAGACTGGGGCAAAGGTTCACCTTCCAACAGGGCAACGACCCTAAGCACGCAGACAAGACAATGCAGGAGAGGCTTTGGGACAAGTCTCTGAATATCCTTGAGTGGCTTAGCCAGAACCCTATCTTGAACCCGATCTAACATCTCTGGAGAGACCTGAAAATAACTGTGCAGCGACGCATTGCCATGTAATGCTTACAGTTTCTAAAACTGCATACTGTATCTAAGGCTCGGGTCTGTCCAAGAAGTGAGGGTAAACGGTAGGCATGTCATCTACTATCCACTTGATGTATTTTTTCAAGTGTTCAGTAAGGTAAAATATATTTTGCTGAAGGGAGGGCCATCCATTTTCATTTCAGAGAGGTCCGAATTTCTCCATGCAACCCTATATATTGTTTTAAAATGTTCTTAAAAGTGTATAATTTAGCAATTTGATTAGGTATAAAAAATATATTTTAAAAATGAATTGATGAAACATTGAATTTGGCATTCACTGCTATAGCCCATAAAAACCCATTGAATAACACATTCATAAATTGCAAACAGACAGTCAAAAATGTTTCATAACGAACAAGGTTTTCAAGAGTCTGTCCTATGCATTTTTTGCTATTTTTAAAGTGCACGTGACTCACTCCGTTGATAAATGGTCATCAGAATCAGAGATTAGGCTACAGGACTGCACAAATCAACTGGCAGGAATATTCACAGTAATTTTCAACCTCTCCTTGTCTGTAATCCCCACGTTTTAAAATGACTACCATCATTCTATGCAAGAACTCTAAGGCATCATGCCACAATGACTAGCACAATGTAGCACTCACATCTGTAATCAAGACGTGGTTTGAAAGGCTGGTAATGGCACACATCAACTTAAATCATCCCAGACACCCTAGCCCCACTCCAATTTGCATACTGCCCCAACAGATCTATAGACGACACAATCTCAATTGCATGCTGCCCTCACCCACCTAAATAAAAGGAATTGTTGAAATGTTGCTCAGCGTTCAACACCAAATCAAATCAAATTTTATATCCAATGCCCTACTCAACAAATTGGATGCAGTCTATCACAGTGCAATCCGTTTTGTCACCAAAGCCCCATATACTACCCACCATTGCGACCTGTACGCTCTCGTTGGCTGGCCCTCGCTTCATACTCGTCGCCAAACCCACTGGCTCCATGTCATCTACAAGACCCTGCTAGGTAAAGTCCCCCCTTATCTCAGCTCGCTCGTCACCATAGCATCTCCCACCTGTAGCACACGCTCCAGCAGGTATATCTCTCTCGTCATCCCCAAAACCAATTCTTTCTTTGGCCGCCTCTCCTTCCAGTTCTCTGCTGCTAATGAGTGGAACGAACTACAAAAATCTCTGAAACTGGAAACACTTCTCCCTCACTAGCTTTAAGCACCAACTGTCAGAGCTGCTCACAGATTACTGCACCTGTGCATAGCCCACCTATAATTTAGCCCAAACAACTACCTTTCCCTACTGTATTTAATTAATTTATTTATTTTGCTCCTTTGCACCCCATTATTTTTATTTCTACTTTGCACATTCTTCCATTGCAAATCTACCATTCCAGTGTTTTACTTGCTATATTGTATTTACTTTGCCACCATGGCCTCTTTTTTCCTTTACCTCCCTTATCTCACCTCATTTGCTCACATCGTATATAGACTTGTTTATACTGTATTATTGACTGTATGTTTGTTTTACTCCATGTGTAACTCTGTGTCGTTGTATGTGTCAAACTGCTTTGCTTTATCTTGGCCAGGTCACAATTGTAAATGAGAACTTGTTCTCAACTTGCCTAACTGGTTAAATAAAGGTGAAATAAAATTTTAAAAAACATACACATGGATAGCAGATGTTAATGCGAGTGTAGCGAAATGCTTGTGCTTCTAGTTCCGACAATGCAGTAATAACCAACGAGTAATCTAAGTAACAATTCCAAAACTACTACCTTATACACACACACACAAGTGTAAAGGGATAAAGAATATGTACATAATGATATATGAATGAGTGATGGTACAGAGCGGCACAGGCAAAATGCCGTAGATGGTATCGAGTACAGTATATACGTAGACATATGAGATAAATAATGTAGGGTATGTAAACATTATATTAAGAATCATTGTTTAAAGTGGCTAGTGATATATTTGACATCAATTCCCATTATTAAAGTGGCTGGAGTTGAGTCAGTGAGTTGGCAGCAGCCACTCAATGTTAGTGGTGGCTGTTTAACAGTCTGATGGCCTTGAGATTGAAAAACAGCTTCTGTCTCTCTGTCCCAGCTTTGATGCACCTGTACTGACCTCGCCTTCTGGATGATAGCGGGGTGAACAGGCAGTGGCTCGGGTGGTTGTTGTCCTTGATGATTTTTATGGCCTTCCTGTAACATCGGGTGGTGTAGGTGTCCTGGAGGGCAGGTAGTTTGCCCCCAGTTATGCGTTGTGCAGACCTCACTACCCTCTGGAGAGCCTTACGGTTGTGGGCAGAGCAGTTGCCGTACCAGGCGGTGATACAGCCCGACAGGATGCTCTCGATTGTGCATCTGTAGAAGTTTGTGAGTGCTTTTGGGGACAAGCCGAATTTCTTCAGCCTCCTGAGGTTGAAGAGGCACTGCTGCACCTTCTTCACGATGCTGTCTGTGTGGGTGGACCAATTCAGTTTGTCTGTGATGTGTATGCAGAGGAACTTAAAATTTACTACCCTCTCCACTACTGTTCCATCGATGTGGATAGGGGGGTGTTCCCTCTACTGTTTCCTGAAGTCCACAATCATCTCCTTAGTTTTGTTGACGTTGAGTGTGAGGTTATTTTCCTGACACCACACTCCGAGGGCCCTCACCTCCTCCCTGTAGGCCGTCTCGTCTTTGTTGGTAATCAAGCCTACCACTGTTGTGTCGTCCGCAAATTTGATGATTGAGTTGGAGGCGTGCGTGGCCACGCAGTCGTGGGTGAACGGGGAGTACAGGAGAGGGCTCAGAACGCACCCTTGTGGGGCCCCAGTGTTGAGGATCAGCGGGGTGGAGATGTTGTTACCTACCCTCACCACCTGGGGGCGGCCCGTCAGGAAGTCCAGTACCCAGTTGCACAGGGCGGGGTAGAGAACCAGGGTCTCGAGCTTCATGACGAGTTTGGAGGGTACTATGGTGTTAAATGCTGAGCTGTAGTCGATGAACAGCATTTTCACGTAGGTATTCCTCCTGTCCAGATGGGTTAGGGCAGTTTGCAGTGTGGTTGAGATTGCATCGTCTGTGGACCTATTTGGGCGGTAAGCAAATTGGAGTGGGTCTAGGGTGTCAGGTAGGGTGGAGGTGATATGGTCCTTGACTAGTCTCTCAAAGCACTTCATGATGACGGAAGTGAGTGCTACGGGGCGGTAGTCATTTAGCTCAGTTACCTTAGCTTTCTTGGGAACAGGAACAATGGTGGCCCTACTGAAGCATGTGGGAACAGCAGACTGGGATAGGGATTGATTGAATATGTCCGTAAACACACCAGCCAGCTGGTCTGCGCATGCTCTGAGGGTGTGGCTGGGGATGCCGTCTGGGCCTGCAGCCTTGCGAGGGTTAACACGTTTAAATGTTTTACTCACCTCGGCTGCAGTGAAGGAGAGTCCGCATGTTTTGCTTGCGGGCCGTGTCAGCGGCACTGTATTGTCCTGAAAGCGGGCAAAACAGTTATTTAGTCTGCCTGGGAGCAAGACATCCTAGTCCGTGACTGGGCTGGTTTTCTTTTTGTAATCCTTGATTGATTGTAGACCCTGCCACATACCTCGTGTCTGAGCCGTTAAATTGCGATTCTACTTTGTCTCTATATTGACGCTAAGCTTGTTTGATTGCCTTGCGGAGGAAATAGCTACACTGTTTGTATTCGGTCATGTTTCCTGTCACCTTGCCCTGGTTAAAAGCAGTTTCACGCGAATGCTGCCATCAATCCACGGTTTCTGGTTTGGGAATGTTTTAATCGTTGCTATGGGAACGACATCTTCAACGCACGTTCTAATGAACTCGCTCACCGAATCAGCGTATTCGTCAATGTTGTTGTTTGACGCAATACGAAACATATCCCAGTCCACGTGATGGAAGCAGTCTTGGAGCGTGGACTCAGATTAGTCGGACCAGCGTTGAACAGACCTCAGCGTGGGAGCTTCTTGTTTTAGCTTCTGTCTGTAGGCAGGGAGCAACAAAATGGAGTCGTGGTCAGCTTTTCCGAATGGAGAGCGGGGGAGGGCCCTATATGCGTCACGGAAGTTAGAATAGCAATTATCCAAGGTTTTGCCAGCCCTGGTTGCGCAATCGATATGCTGATACAATTTAGGGAATCTTGTTTTCAGATTAGCCTTGTTAAAATCCCATCTACAATGAATGCAGCCTCAGGATATGTGGATTCCAGTTTGCAAAGAGTCAAATAAAGTTCGTTCAGAGCCATCGATGTGTCTGCTTGGGGGGGGGGGAATATATACGGCTGTGAATATAATCGAAGAGAATTCCGTTGGTAGATAATGCGGTCGACATTTGATTGTGAGGAATTCTAAATCAGGTGAACAGGAGGACTTGAGTTCCTGTATGTTGTTGTGACAACACCACGTCTCGTTAACCATAAAGCATACGCCCCCGCCCCTCTTCTTACCAGAAAGATGTTTGTTTCTGTCGGCGCGATTGCGTGGAGAAACTAGCTGGCTGCACAGACTCCGATAGCGTCTCTCCAGTGAGCCATGTTTCCGTGAAGCAAAGAACGTTACAGTCTCTGATGTCCCTCTGGAATGCTACACTTGCTCGGATTTCATCAACCTTGTTGTCAAGAGACTGGACATTGGCGAGAAGTATGCTAGGGAGTGGTGCGCGATGTGCCCGTCTCCGGAGTCTGACCAGAAGACCGCTTCGTTTCCCTCTTTTACGAAGTCGTTTTTTTGGGACGCCGGCTGGGATCCATTCCGTTGTCCTGGGTGAAAGGCAGAACACAGGATCCACTTCGCGAAAGTCATATTCTTGGTCGTACTGATGGTGAGTTGACGCTGCTCTTATATTCAGTAGTTCTTCTCGACTGTATGTAATGAAACCTGGGGTGCCAATGACCAGATGACCTGGGGTGCCAATGTAAGAAATACGTAAAAAACACGTAAAAAAACATAACAACCTCAAGTCTTCTTGGGTATGACGCTGCAAGCTTGGCAGACCTGTATTTGGGGAGTTTCTCCCATTCTTCTCTACAGATCCTCTCAAGCACTGTCAGGTTGGATGGGGAGCATCGCTGCATAGCTATTTTCAGGTCTCTTGTTATGGAATTTTTATGAATAATGGACTAAATTATGAATACATTTAGATTAGAATTATAACTAAACAGAATACTACTCTGTTACTGTATGAATCTTATTATAATCATAATACTGAATATAAGGTGTGTAGTTTTAGTCAAGAATTAGAACAAGGACTTTCTGTTCCTTGTTAGAAACGAATGGAGCTATCGTCAGACCGGCTGGAATACTGTGTTCCTTACAGGACATTCTGTCCCTACCCAGGCCTTGGGCTTGTAGTAGATTGTTTAACAGGTGGCAGACAGTGTGAGAAGGCTTGTGAACTATATTGCCAATGTATCTGAGAGGAGGAGGGACATTTATGACGAAATGTGAGGTATATAAACCAATGTACATGGTATTATGACCAGAGCTCTCGGGAATAAACACTATTGATTAATTTTGAGACTGGTCTCTGTCCATTTTATGCAAATAAGAACCTTACAAATTCTTAGAAACGGACAGAGTGTTTTAATTGAATTGGTTAATGAGCACATAAGAACTAAATTCCTCAAACATCTCTCCAGAAATGTTTGATCGGGTTCAAATCCGGGCTCTGACTGGGCCACTCAAGGACATTCAGAGACTCTCCTGTGTTGTCTTGGCTGTGTGCTTAGGGTCATTATCTTGTTGGAAGGTGAACCTTCACCCCAGTCTGAGGTTCTGAGCGCTGGTCTGAGAGTCCATTAGGTGCCTTTTTGCAAAATCCAAGCGGGCTGTCATGTGCCTTTTACTGAGGAGTGGCTTCCGTCTGGCCACTCTACCTTAAAAGCCTGATTGGTGGAGTGCTACAGAGATGTCCTTGTGGAAGGTTCTCCCATTTCCACAGAGGAACTCTGGAGCTCTGTCAGATCGACCATCTTGGTCACCTCCATGACCATGGCCCTTCTCCCCCACTTGCTCAGTTTGGCCAGGCAGTTTGGTGCTTCCAAACTTCTTTAATTTAAGAATGATGGAGGCCACTGTGTTCTTGGGGACCTTCATTGCTGCAGACATTTTTTGGTTCCAATCCCCATAGCTGTGCGTTGACACAATCCTTTCTAGGAGCTCTACGGACAATTCCTTTGACCTCATGGCTTTGTTTTTGCTCTGAGATGTCCTGCCATTGACAGTGCCTTGTATAGACAAAGCATGTCCAGAAAATTGAATTTACCACAGGTGGACTCCAAGTTGTAGAAACATCTCAGGGATGATCAATGGAAACAGGATGCACCAGAACTCAATTTTGAGTCTCAAATTTCACAGTGGGTGCGAGACCTGGAGAGGCATACAAGCCACAGTGTCTCGCACCTACTGTGAAATTTGGTGGAGGATCGGTGATGATCTGGGGGGGTGCTTCAGCAAGGCTGCAATCGGGCAGATTTGTCTTTGTGAAGGACGCATGAATCAAGCCAAGTACAAGGTTGTCCTGGAAGAAAACTTGCTTCCATCTGCTCTGACAATGTTCCCCAACTCTGAGGATTGGTTTTTCCAGCAGGACAATGCTCCATGCCTCACAGCCAGGTCAATCAAGATGTGGATGGAGGACCACCAGATCAAGACCATGTCATGGCCAGCCCTATCTCCATACCTGAACCCCATTGAAAACCTCTGGAATGTGATCAAGAGGAAGATGGATGGACACAAGCCATCAAACAAAGCCGAGTTGCTTGATTTTTTGCACCAGGAGTGGCATAAAGTCACCCAACATCAAAGTGAAAGACTGGTGGAGAGCATGCCAAGATGCATGAGTTATTCCACCAAATATTGACTTCTGAACTCTTCTATATCCACAGTGTCGTTCCACTTCATGATTGTGTCCCACTTGTTGTTGATTCTTCACAAAAAAATACAGTTTCATATCTTTATGTTTGAAGCCTGAAATGTGGCAAAAGGTCGCAAAGTTCAAGGGGGCCGAATACTTTCGCAAGGCACTATATATATATATATGTTTTGCTATTTACATTTTTATTAGGGTGTTGATTTCCCATTGCTAAAATGGCAGGTGTTGGGAGAGGTAGGGGTTTCCTGTCATTTAATCCGTCACCATCTGTTGGTAGGGGTTCAGCCAAAATTCCAGTTACTTCTACACCTATGCCCAAACTGGAGGGTTTTGATGATAGGTTACCCATGGACACGCCCAAGGATGTGTATGAAAGAGTTTTGCCAAATACAGGAAGTGGGGAGGTCTCCATGGATATCATAGCAGACATAGTACAGCAGATTGGTCTTTCCATTGGGGAGAACATTGCCTCCTGTTTGGAGTCAAAGGCAATTGTTGGGCATGTTGGGGACAATGTTATGGGGAGTGTATGCAGCTCGAGGGGTATGGATGTGTCAGGCCTAAACCTGGTATTGAAGTCTGATATCAGGGAACCGATGTACTTTCGGAGGATTACTCTGAAAAGTGCACAGTGCATGAGTGGGAGGATATGGTAATGATTTACATGTGTAAGAGGGGCGTGTCTGTGATGGACCAAGCAGTTGAGGTTATGGGCAGGCTTATGGGAAGGGCCCGCGATGTTGTTAATGTTGGCATACGCAGCAATCTCCCCATTGATTTATCTAAAGGCCCGAGTCCCATCTTTGACATACTGAAACAACATTTTAGTGACACTGTTTTTTCAAGCATGCCCCTTGCTGACTTTTATGCCACATTACCTCTGACTGATGAACAACCATTTGAATATTGGCTCAGACTGAACAGGGCTATGGAGGTTGCTGAAGATTGTCTAAAGAGACAGGAAAAAAAGTGTTGAAGACCCATCTCGTGAGCTCACAGTTATGTTTATCAGACATTGCCCTAAACTGTCGCTTATCTTTAAGTGCACGCCATTACATCAGTGGACTACTGCAGATGTTCATGAGAGGCTGGATGAATACAGGAGGGAGCGGAGGTACTCTCACTTCTCTAAGTTGACCCCAGCCATCGCAACAATGAAGCAGGAAGTTGGTGCTGTCATGCCGATCACCATGCCTGCTGTGAGAACCCACATGGAAGTACCCAATACGTTGCCTTACCCAGCCCAGACTATTCAGGGCTCAGCTGAGCCGATGTAACGTATCCTTGCAATGCTGGAGCGTGTGCTGGAGCAGAGGCCACAACAGTCTGACCATAAGTTCCAAAAAGGGAATAGGAGCAAATTGAAGTCTAATGGGCCATGTAACGTGTGCGGGGATGCTGGACATGATACTTACTTTCACTGCAGGGCCAATCACCTCTGCTTTCTTTGTCATGTAGCTGGCCACGCACGCTCTCAGTGCCCCAAGGCCGCAGCTCTGAGCACAGCTGGTGGAGTCCCTACAGTAATCACTGCTCAGCTCCCAGAAAACTAGTAGGCCTGCATGTAGAAGGGGAGAGTGTTGGGCCTTTTGTAGAGTCCCCATCAGTGAGAGCTGTTGATTTGGAGTCTGTATATAAAAGTGTTTGTGACGAAATGGAGACTGAGAAGAGTATCATAATGCAGAACACACAGAGACTTTCCCCGTATGATGAGTTATTCTATGCCAAGATGTTAATAGGAGGAGAAGTAGAAGTGAGAGCTATGCTTGACAGTGGATCCATGGCTTGTACCTTGAGCTCTAGGGTCTTACCTGAACTGTTGCATGCAGGAGTGTTGAAAAGTCCATCATTGAGTCCTACAGAGGCAGTCTTGGTTGGTTGTGGTGGGTTGAAGACGAGACCTTTGGGAGTATGTGAGCTGGAGATGGAGGTGTACGGATGTAAAGTTGCTTTGCCTACACTGGTGGTTGAAGGCCAGAGTGATGACCTCATCTTGGGCAGCAATCTCCTAAAGCATTGATTCGCCACCTGAAGACGGATGGAGATCTCTGGAAGAGGGTTTATACTCCTGTGTGTGACGGGGGTGAGGAGAGCAAGCTAATCGATATGATGGCTAATGTGGAGAGATGGAGAGACAGTGAAGTACCTGACAAAGTTGGAACTGTGAGACTAAAAGGGGCTGTGACTCTAGAGCCTATGCAGGAGCACTTAGTCTGGGGCAGACTACGAAACACTCAGAATCTATCAGCTGGCAGGGCTGTTGTCATTGAGCCCAGCAGTTCAAGGTCAACACCAAGGTCAATACTGGTAGGGAGGACAGTAGCTCTATTGCGGGGTGATGGGTGGCTCCCTGTTAGAGTGATAAACCCTTCTCAGAAGACAGTGACATTGAGACGAAACGCCACTCTAGCCGATGTCTTTCCTTGCATGGCTCTAGAGGATTTTGACTGTTCGTGTGTGAATGATGACTCATCAGCAGCTTTCCAGCAGCAAGTGCAGAGAACGGCTGATATACTCACTGACTGCCAAGATGACTTGACACTGACTGACGGTTCCAGCCAACTTCACAACACTGACGGACCTGACAGTTCAAGCAATCCTGAGGTCTTACGCGACTTAGGTTTGACTGATATTGATGTCTCCTCCTGTCAAGCGTCTCCTGCTGGTAAAAAGAAACTCATCCAGCTCATAGCTGAGTACCAGTCTATTTTTTCCAGGCACAAGTTGGATTGTGGAAAAGCTTCCGGATATCTTCACCGCATTCAACTGAGTGATGAGAAACCCTTTCGGATGCCCTACCGACGCCTTTCACCAAATAATTATGAGAAGCTCAAACAAGCATTGAATGAGATGGAAGACCGTGTTATCATAATAGTAGTAGTAGTAGTAGTCTAGTAGTGAGTTCTCCTCTCCCCTTGTCCTTGTCTCCTCTCCCCTTGTCCTTGTATGGAAGAAGTCTGGAGACCTGAGACTCTGTACTGATTTTCGTTTGCTCAATGCTCGCACCATCAAAGACGCCCACCCACTCCCTCACCAGGCTGATGCGCTTGCTGCATTAGGTGGAAATGCCTTTTTCTCGACAATGGACCTTACCTCTGGCTACTACAATGTGGAAGTGCATGAGGATGACCGGAGATTCACAACTTTTACGTCGCCATTTGGATTGTACGAATACAATCAAATGCCACAGGGGTTGTGTAATAGTCCTGCAACCTTTATGAGGATGATGCTAAACATCTTTGGGGATCAGAACTTTCTTAGCCTGCTGTGTTACCTTGACGATGTTTTGATCTATGCGCCCACTGAAGATCTGGCTATACAGCGCCTGGAAATGGTTTTTGAGCGTCTCAAGGCTCACAACCTGAAGTTGGCGCCAAAAAAAGTGTAACTTTCTGCAGAGGTCTGTGAAGTTTCTGGGGCATATCATTAGTGCGGATGGTGTAGCTACAGACCCTGAGAAGGTGAGGGCCATTACAGGAGTAACAGAAGCTGATCTGATGAAAGATGGCACTGTCATTCCATCTCAGAAGAAATTGAGGTCATTCCTTGGGATGGTGGTGTATTATCAACAGTTCATTGAAGGTTGTGCGACCATTGCAAAGCCTCTCTTTGGATTGACTACTGGACACAAGGCTCCACGCTGGAAAAAGAAGCGATGCTCACCTGTCAGGAAGTTGATGGCTGCCGACTGGGCAACAGAATGCAGACAGGCCTTATTCCAGCTAAAGCAAGCCTTACTGGACTAGGTTTTGTTGGCCCACCCCAACTTCAAAAAACCCTTTCTACTCTCGGTGGATGCATCCAGCAATGACTTAGGTGCTGTGCTCTCAGGTGCAGGAACCGGGAGCTACAGCGAGACCTATAGCCTTCGCGAGCAAGTCCCTCAGTTATGCACAGTCGAGGTATCCTGCGCACAGGCTCGAGTTCTTTGCCATGAAATGGGCTATCTGTGACAAGTTCCACCACTGGCTACGGGGACAGCAGTTCACGGTATGGACGGATAATAATCCCTTGACATACATTCTGACCAAAGCAAAGCTTGATGCTTGTGAACAGAGATGGGTCGCCAACTGGCACCGTACGAGTTTGACATTAAGTACATCCCTGGAAAAATTGCAGATGCTTTGAGCAGAGAGCCCTTCGTACAACCCAGTGCACTCCATCGCCTGACAAGGGTCCCGTACAAGACCTTACTAGCTGAAGCCGACGCTGTGCGCACAGACAGAGTGCAAGATGTGTTTTGCTGGTCCAGCCACCCCTTTGACAAAGCCTCTGACTCCAACAAAGTGGTCATTAGCTGTCAGGCTACTGTTGACCCCCCCATCTGGTGCTTTATCAAGACATGAAGTTGCAGCTGCTCTTCATTCACACAGGTGCTGGGTGGGTGAAGTGGGCTCTCATGCACTGCTGTTGCCACAGCTCCCACAGGCTGTGATGCCATCAGAGCAGACCGATGTCGATGTTCTGCCACACGACCTACTGATGAGTAAGCAGCGTGATGACAACGTGATCAGCAAAGTCATCTTCTTTGTGGAGAGGGGGAGAAGACCATCCCGGAGAGAGCGTGCCCATGAGTGTTGAGGTTGTGTCTTCTCAGAAGTTGGGACAAGTTGACCATGAAGATGGGTGTACTGTATCGTGTTTCGAAGAATGTGGTTACAAAGAGGAAAATGTATCTGTATGTGGTTCCAGGCTCCATGAAAGCAATGGTGTTGAAGGGTGTCCATGATGAAGCTGGCCACCAGGGCCAACAGAGAACAGTCTACCTGACAAGACAGAGGTTCTTCTGGCATGGCCTGGAGAGGGAGGTAAAAGCTTATGTGAAGTGCTGCAGGAGATGCGTGGTGAGCAAGACTCCTGATCTGGAAGCAAGAGCTCCTCTTGAGAGCATAATAACAACTGAGCCTCTTGAACTAGTGTGCATAGACTTCTGGTCTGCAGAAGATTCTTCAAACAAATCCTTGGATGTGCTCGTTGTTACTGACCACTTTACCAAATTGGCTCATGCCTTCTTGTGTCCGAACCAGTCTGCTAAGTCAGTAGCTCATCAGTTGTGGAACAACTATTTCTGTGTCTACGGGATGCCTCGCCGTATACACTCAGACCAGGGAGCCAACTTTGAGAGCGCTTTAATAGCCGAACTGTTGAGTGTTGCAGGCGTTCAGAAGTCTCACACTACGCCGTACCATCCGATGGGGAGCGGGTCCTGCGAAAGGATGAATAGGACTTTGGGAAACATGATCTGGGCCCTGCCAACGAGAGCAAAGCACAGATAGCCTCAGGCGCTGAAGTCCCTTACGTTTGCATACAATTGTACAATCCACGAGACCACAGACTTTGCCCCTTTCCTGCTAATGTTTGGGATGATGCCAAGACTGCCTGTTGACATAGTCTTTGGCTCTGTCATAGAGAACCCAGAAGTTGTCGACTATGACCAGTTTGTTCAGTCTTTGAGGAGAGATCTGAAAGAAGCCATGAATGCAGCACAGGCATCTGCAGTGAAGCAGTTGAAGAGGCATACTGACCTTTATGACAGAAGAGTCAGAGAAGCACCAGTGGAGATTGGGGATCGAGTATTGCTGGCTAACAAGGGGGAGTGGGGAAAGCGAAAGCTCGCTGACTGTTGGGAGGATACTGTCTACCTTGTCACTGGATTGAATGCTGACAGTCACACTTTTAAGATTCAGAACAGCTCCACTGGACGGGAGAAGACGGTACATTGCAACCTGATAATGCCAGTCAACTTTCTTCCTCTTCCCCATGCTGCTGTTGAGGAGGGAACAGACATGTCTGGATTAACAGAGCCTGAGGACATGAATGACAGCCTTGTGGTCTCAGCTGCCATGGACACTGCAGTGGATGATGGTGCTGAGTACAGAACCAGAGTGTGGGTGTCAGAGTTGTCTTCGGAAGGAACAGGTGACACAAGCCTGGAGGGTGATGTGCGATCCTTGGATGCTCAGGATATTCCACCTTTGGATTCCGTGGATGATATACTGCAGCTGGAAGGTCTGCCTCGATCAGAGAGTCTTCAACAATCTGACCGAGACTGTAACAGTGTAGTGAGTGAGCTAATTGACCAGTCTGCATACGATATCCGTAATGACCAACCAAACGCGGACCATTCCTTACCTAATCAGTTACGTACTGACTGTGTTGACGGACACACTATTGCAACAGTACACAACACTGTTGAAGGTAGTCGGGGTCATATTAGGTCAAGGGCAGGAAGGCTATTTAAACCAGTATCAAGACTGATTGAGATTATGAATCAGCAGAAAGTTAGCTCTTGAAGGTTAAATATGTGAATAGAGGGTCAATGGTATTGACATCTTTTATTTGTTTTGCTTTTACATCATTGTGACCATGATTAGAGGTTGCAGGATGGTAATGTGACATATGATAGTCTCTTATGGTGGTTTATTTTATTACTTGGATGTTTTAAAGTCACTGAGTGTACTTAACATGTGACAGGCATGTTTACCTATGAGGGCTAAGGGGATTGAGCAACCGCTTTTCACTCTAATTCTCAAGGAGAATAGTCTAATGACTGGAATATTTAGTGACTGATTTAAAGCAGGGTCTGCATCCTTGATATACACAGCTTTACCTTTTAGTTCTCTATTAGGTAGTATATACATTTTTTTTCTCTGGATTATTCTGTACATATGTTGAGTGTCTCTGTATCTGGTATGTTTGCACAGTGCCGTTTTGTATTTTGTTATTTTTCTTGGCAAGTGGAATTCAGTAGGGGGGAGTGTAACAGGGTTATATTGGTGATTCCCCTTGCCACTTTATTGTTAAGCCAATGGATTTTTGGTTTGAGTTTGTCTTGCCTTCACCTACTCAACATGGCATCTTATTGGCTGGTTTGCGTGGCTTGCTTACGAGGGGGGATGTTCCAGTTAGAATCGTCCCAGTGAACAAGCACCAAACCAGCGTGCGTGAGTGCAGAGTTGGATGGTGAGATGTGCATTGCATGACGTGCAATTTTGTGCCGTTCCTATCAGAATAAATCTCCATGACTGGTGCTACATGTTGGAGTTCCGTGTCAATGACTGATTGTACACAACACAAGAAGAGTACTGTTACACTTGCACAGAGCGCACCGGGCTGTACATGCGCACCGGAGACACATTGCGCAGAGCCGCATAACATGGTGCCTGTATAGTCACACTCTCCCCACGGTGAGCACGGAGAGTTGGCTCAGGTCTATAACCTGACTCCGCCAATCACCCCGTGTGCCCCCCCCCCAATTTTTTGGGAGCTGCCTCTCGTGCATGCTTCGTCGTTCCACTTTTGCTGCTTCCATTTCCTCCTTTGGACGGCAATATTCTCCAGCCTGCGCCCAGGGTCCCTTACCTTCCAGTATCTCCTCCCATGTCCACTCCTCCAGAAAACGCTGCTTGGTATTTTTGTGGTTGGATCTTCTGTAACGAACGTCGTTGGTGGAATTAGACCAAGAAGCAGCGTGGGGTAGGTTAATCATATTCTTCCATGAATAATTAAACAGGAAAGCGAGAACCAACGAAACGTACAGCCTTGTAGGGCTCAACAGCAACAATACAAGGACAAGATCCCACAACATAGGTGGAAAAAAAAGGCACCTAAGTATGATTCCAAATCAGAGACAACGATAGACAGCTGCCTCTGATTGGGAAACACACTCGGCCAACCACAAAGAAATACAAAACATAGAATGCCCACCCAAATCACATCCTGACCAAACCAAATAGAGACATAAAAAGGCTCTCTAAGGTCAGGGCGTGACAGCTCCAGAGTCCAATGGGGAGAGCTTACACCACACCAGCCGACGCTGGTGTGCGGCTGCTCGGCCATGGGAACCCATTTCATGAAGCTGAACAGTTCTTGTTCTGACGTTGCTTCCAGAGGCAGTTTGGAACTTGGTAGTGAGTGTTGCAACCGAGGGTAGAAGATTTTATGCGCTACACGCTTCAGCACTCAGCGGTCGCTTTCTGTGAGCTTATGTGACCTACCACTTCGTGGTGAACTGACTTGTAGAAAGGTGGCATCCTATGACGGTGCAACATTGAATGTCACTGAGCTATTCAATCAGGCCATTCTACTGCCAATGTTTGTCTATGGAGGTTGCATGGCTGTGTGGTCAATTTTATACACCTGTCAGCAACAGGTGTGGCTGAAATAGGATAATCCACTAATTTGATGGGATGTCCACATGCTTTTGTATTTATAGTGTATCTACCTCTATAACTTATTGTAACTTATTTATTGTGTGCTATTGTTCTATCATGTTATTTTTAGTGCTACATTGATATTGATTGCTGCATTGTTGGGTTTGTAGGTTACAAGAAAGGCATTTCACTGTACTTGTGCACGTGCCATCAAAACTTGAATCAGATAACGTGGACTGAAGGTTAGGGAGATTTCAGGTTAATAAAAGTTAACAAAAAAGATACACCAAAAGGTTGTTTGTGATGCATACTGGCAAATGTATTCTGCTCTCTGTTATCTATATAATTCCACCTACATCATGTATTTTTACTATTTTTGTAAAGCGTCCCTAAATGACCTTTTAGGCTATACTTGCAGCAATTACTAATCATTAATTTCCTTACCAATCCTAAACAGAACATGTCAGGTAAATATTTACTTTTTTCAAATGGAGGTTACAGGGAGGGACTGGAGGACAAAGGTGAAAATGCTAACCTTTCGTTTAGATTGGTATCTAACCGGGGAGGCCTCAGTCTGCTGGACTTGGGGGCAGTCTAGACCAGTATGGTGTGGGTGAAATTCTACCCTTATCTAGACTAATATGCAGGGTGTAAACAAAGCCCCGGTCCAGATGATCTCTCCCAGGGTCCATACTCATGAACTTTTGCTTAGACCAGAGGTTTAGACCTTTAGTCTAACATGCTAGCTTTTCTTATAGGCAAACCTGGCATAATTAGCCACCTGGCCACCACAAGTCATTTATAAGTCAACTAACAAAATAACACATAAATTTATCAGAAACCTTAAACGGTAGAGCCATCATCCAATCTTATTTGCTAAACAGGTCAATTTAGCCACTAGCAGGCCTGGGCAACTCCAGTCCTCAGGGGCTTGATTGGTGTCACACTTTTCCCCCCGCCCCAGCTAACACACCTGACTCCAATAATCAACTAACCATGATCTTTAGTTAGAAATGCAATTAGTTTAAATCAGCTGTGTTTGCTAGGGATGGGGGGGTGACACCAATCAGGCCCCTGAGGACTGGAATTGCCCAGGCCTGCACTAGTGGGAGTTTCTAAAACCTCAAACTTTAAGGTTTATTACCCTTGGTCTGTAACAGATATATAAATGCAACAATTTCAAAGATTATACTAAGTTACAGTTCATATAAGGAAATCAGTTAGGCTCTAATCTATGGATTTCACTTGACTGGGAATACAGATATGCATCTGTTAGTCACAGATACCTTAAAAAAAAGGTATGGGCGTGGATCAGAAAACCAGTCAGTATCTGGTGTGACCCCCATTAGCCTCATGCAGCGCGATACAACTCCTTCGCATAGAATTGATCAGGCTATTGATTGTGGCCAGGTCCTCTTCAATGGCTGTGTGAAGTTGCTGGATATTGGCAGGAACTGCAACACGTTGTCGTATACAGACCATCCCAAACATGCTCACCAGGTCTGGGGAGAATGCAGGCCGTGGAAGAACTGGGACATTTTCAGCTTCCAGGAATTGTGTAGAGATCCTTGGGGCATGGGGCATTTTAGAAAAATAGTAATTTTGTGGGTATTTTACATTTTAAAAACTTTTAATTTTGAAATATTTTATTTCAGCTCATGAAACATGGGACCAACACTTTCCATGTTGCATTTGTATTTTTGTTAAGTATATATTGCAAGATGCATCCTTGATTAAGTTAGCCTGCTAAAGTTACACAAAATTCAAGACACTTTTTTTGCATATATTCCAAAATTCTACCTATCCGTTTCACACACATCCATGTGCATTCACAGACATAAAGATGTAGGATTATTATACAACATCCAAGTTTATACATTGAAAAAAATAATTAAGCTGAAGAAGCTTGTGGTCTTGTAAAATACCTGTAATTTATCACTGACTAGTGGCATAATCCACTAAAGTGGTAAACCTGGAAATGGTGAGATACCATACTACTAATCCCACTCGAGTGAGGTTTTTATTTTAGGGAAAAACGATCCACTGCTGTGGAGTCAAATAACGCATATGTAGATGATTATGAAAATGCATACAAAGATAACATTGTAGCTGTACACATCCATGTGATATAGCCAATGCAATATGATAATTAGGGCACAGCAGTGTGTTTGTCTGCAAGGCTGAAGAAAGATGTAGCTCCTTATTAAATGTATTCTTCATTTTCAAACTGTTGGCTGCACTTCCCTTCTCAACACAATAAATGTAATTCTACATTTCAAAGGGTAAAAAAACTCTGTGAGCTACTTTACTTGACCAGTCACTCAAACACACGTGATTTGGTTACTTTGATTATCAGAACGGTCCCTTGTCTTCTGTTAAGAATGCTGATACATAATTTGTTACCAGCTATAATCATGTTTCTCACCTGGTCGTACTTAGCAAAGTGGCTAACTGTGCCAGGATTGCCTATGAGTAAAGCTAGCAGCTAGCCTTTAGACCAGGGATGGGAAATTCCAGTCCCCGAGGGCCTGATCCAGTCCTCAAGGGCCCCAGCCCCAACTAACACACCTGACTCCAATAATCACCTAATGTTCTTCAGTTTAGAATACAATTAGATTAATCAGCTGTGTTGCTAGGGATGGAGAGAAAGTGTGACACCAGTCAGGTGTTAGGATTATTTTGCTCTTACTGTAGTACTGTACCCCACTCCCGACCAGCCATGTTGCACAGCAGCTGAGTGGCGCAATGGTCTAAGACACTGCATGGCTTTGCAAGCTGTGTTGTTACAGATGCTGGTTCAATACCTGTGCTGGCCTCAACTGGGAGCCATGTGAAATAACTGTAGGTTTTTTGGTTTTTCTCCCTCTAAAAACAGAAATAAATAATTCTAAATAACAAACTGGCTTTATTTACAAATTAGTAACAATGTCTCACCCCATGTTCAAGAATGGCCTTTTCCTTGCTCATTTTACATTATTTGAAAACAAAATAATTTCCAAAATATTGTTATTTTAGATTGTTATTTCTAGTTTGAGAAATAGACGCCTCACAAGTCCTCAACTGGCAGCTTCATGAAATAGTACTCTCAAAACACCTCAACATCAACAGTGAAGAGGCGACCTGGATGCTGGCCTTCTAGGCAGAGTTCCTCTGTCCAGTGTCTATGTTGTTTTGCCCATCGTCATTTTTTATTTTTTATTGGCCAGTCTGAGATATGGCTTTTTCTTTGCAACTCTGCCTCAAAAGACAGCATCCCAGAGTCGCCTCTTCACTGTTGACTTTGAGACAGGTGTTTTGCAGGTACTAATGAAGCTGCCAGTTGAGGACTTGTGAGGTGTCTATTTCTCAAATTAGACACCCTATTGTACTTATCCTCTTGCTCAGTTGTGCACCGGGGCCTCACACTCCTCTTTCTATTCTGGTTAGAGCAAGTTTGTGCTGTTCTGTGAAGGGAGTAGTACAAAGCATTGTATGAGATCTTCAGTTTCTTGGCAATTTCTCGCATGGAATAGCCTTCATTTCTCAGAACAAGAATAGACTGACGGGTTCCAGAAGAAAGGTCTTTGTTCCTGGCCATTTTGAGCCTGTAATCAAACCCACAAATGCTTTTATTGCTTCTTAAATCAGAACAACAGTTTTGATATGCTAACAGCTATGCTAACATAATTGCAAAATGGTTTTCTAATGACCAATTAGCGTTTTAAAATGATAACCTTGGATTAGCTAACACAACCTGCCATTGGAACACAGGAGTGATGGTTGCTGATAATGGGCCTCTGTACGCTTATGTAGATTTTCCATTAAAAATCTTCAGTTTCCAGCTACAGTATTCCTTTACAACATTAACAATGTCTACACTGTATTTCTGATCAATTTTATGTTATTTTAATGGACAAAAAAATGAGTTTTTCTTTCAAAAACAAGGACATTTCTAAGTGACCCCAAACTTTTGAACGGTAGTGTATATATTTTTAAGTCCCCATCTTAAATGGATTAACAACAAAAAAACTAATCTTGGCATGTTTTTTATGACTGTACCAGAAGCTCCTTAGCAGGCAAACAGCCACACCTTCTAGTAGCACATTAGTAATAGAAATCAATCATGAGCCGGTAGCAATAAAGTGCCTAGTCATTCTGATGCTGCCTATAACACAATGACTCACACTATGACATCCTTTTATGTTTTGATAATTGTATAATTGGCTACAAAATAAAGAAAGACTTGCAAAAGAGAATATGACAGGAAAATAAGAATATGACAAGAAATTAACTGCCTCTCATTCTTCCTATTTGCATTGTGAGTGTTGCATCAAACCCTGGGAATATTACATTTCCAAATTCAATTACAAAATTTAAATTGATATGTTTTCTGTCAACGCTGAGTGCCATTGATCCTGCCAGCAAACCACACACACACACACACCACACACACACACACACACACACACACACACACAGACTAACTAAGCCAAAGATTCCAGCTCAGTCAGGTTGATGAAAAAACTGGAAAGGAAACTTGCATCAGCCTACTCTCGCAGGTTGGACTGGCCTGTGCTTCAACAGCCTTTTACTCCCAAAGCCTTGAGGTAGTAGATACAGTCTAGTTAAGTTCAAGTATACATACAGTATATGATAGAATATGAACATATTATCTTATAAAACCACAGAAATACTTTTAATAGTTTTAGGTAAACAATGTTTGCTATCTGATTGTGTGTGGGGAAGTGTGCCCCTTTCTGTCAAATGAAATACCAAGATTTCTGTCCAGTTAAGGGACCCCTTTTGGCTCAATAGCAGCACCAGAAGTAAAATGACTGAAGCCTTTAACAAATAAAAGCAAGTGTTTAAGGACATTTAGAACATGAAGGAATACTCCATAATTGGGGTAAGAGGGTATGTACTTTGTGTTCTTAATGCAGCACTGTATAGTGTTGTGTGTATCTGAACACATGTATATGGTTTGGTCATAGTACAGTGCTAAACTGTACTGTGTGTGTTTGTGAGTAGGCTATGTAATGTGACGTCATAAGTGTAAGAGAGTTAAGAACGTACTGTAAGCATTCTGGTGTATGTGTTTGGGTTCATGCATGTCAATTGCACCCGTGTGTGTTGTGTACATGCATCTGTAAGTGTACATACCAGGACTGCCCCCAAATGTGTGCTGAGCAGGCAAAGCAAAAACAGGATTTTCGAAATGTTTGCAAATGTATCTAAAAAAAAAAAGCGGAAATATCACATTTTCATAAGTATTCAGACCCTATACTCAGTACTTTGTTAAATCACCTTTGTCAGCGAAAACAGCCTCAAGTCTTCTTGGGTTTGATGCTACAAGCTTGGCACAAATGTAAATGTAGTTTCTTCCATTCTTCTCTGCAGATCCTCTCAAACTCTGTCAGGTTGGATGGGGAGCGTTGCTGTACAGCTATTTTTAAGGTCTCTCCAGAGATGTTCGATCGGGTTCAAGTCCGGGCTCTGACTGGGCCGCTCAACAATATTCAGAGGCTTGTTGCAAAGCTGTTCCTGTGTTGTCTTGGCTGTGTGCTTAGGATCGCTTTCCTGTTGGAAGGTGAACCTTCACTCCAGTGTGATGTCTTGAGCTCTGGAGCAGGTTTTCATCAAGGATCTCTCTGTACTTTGCTCCGATCATCTTTCCCTTGATCCTGACTAGACTCCCAGTCCCTGACCTCTGAAAAACCTCCCCACTGCATGATGCTGGCACCACCATGCTTCACCGTAGATATGGTGCCAGGTTTCATCCAGGCATGACGCTTGGTATTCAGGCCAAAGAGTTCAATCTTTGCTTCAACATGGTCTGAGCGTCTTTAGTTGCCTTTTGGCAAACTCCAAGTGAGCTATCATGTGCCTTTTACTGAGGAGTGCCTTCCGTCTGGGCACTCTACCATAAAGGCCTGATTGGTGGAGTGCTGCAGAGATGGTTGTCCTTCTGGAAGGTTCTCCCATCTCCACAGAGGAACTCTGGAGCTCTGTCAGAGTGACCATCGAGTTCTTGGTCACCTCCCTGACCAAGGCCCTTCTCCCCCAAATGCTCAGTTTGGCCGGGTGGCCAGCTCTATGAAGAATCTTGGTGCTTCTGTATCCGGTGCTATACTGCACCACTGTAACTCCGCATTGTGTGTGGTTGATTGAGACTATAAACGTGGACTTTGGAGATCAGGTAGTTTTAATCAAGCAGAACTGACTCTCTGCATCCTGCATCTGCATCCAAAAGGAAATAAAACATTTGTAGAGCACATATGTTCTGAGAATCGTCACCTCTTTCTACAACAGATGCACAATAGGAGGGACTGGGATCATTCGAGGAGCTAGCCATCGTTCACACATACAATAGCCTGCTAATACCTTAGCTAGCTGTTAACCACATGTTGAATTCAGAATGTTGATATCATCCTAAAAAGTACAACTACAAGTGCATCTTAACAATAGTATCCACTTATGAGTAACCTCTAAATATACATCATTATTCATGAACAAAACACTGTGTGTATGACTTTGTCCTTAAAAGAATCAAACTTTTCTGAAGACAGAAAAAGCGTGCCTACCTCTCTCAGTGCATCAAAATGATTTGAGAACGAGCACACCAGGCAAAACGTAAGTACACACTCCCCTTCTCCCAGGATGCAGGCATGCATAACAAATCAACACAACATATTGATTATATGAACCTGGTGAAATTCACATAGTACATTAACAACTGTTACACTTCCAACTTATTCCGTTAAAAATAAAATATGACACTTCTCTATTTTCTCAATAACATTCAAATCAGCATTGAAAAAAGGCGCAAGATCAAGTTTGTTCCACTTGAGCGAGTCTGACCACAAGTCATTGACCACTATGATGACACACCAAATGTGTTTGATGGATCGCGGGAAAAGAGCAGAAATAGGCTTTTGTGGGCTACAGACCAAGCTATATCTTCCAATTGTGCGACAGCTGTCAGCATCCAAAGATTATCCAATTTGTGGTGTAGTCTATGGCGATACAGATATCACTTATTATTGATATCTACATAGCGCATTGATGTGAATCTCACTGCTGCTCTTTAATTTAGCTATTTGCGCCTTACGGATTGTGGTTGTTGTGGATGGCTGTTCACAAATGTAAATGTGTATTTGAACCCAATAATGGTTGAATTCAAGAAGTTTAAGCTGCCTATCAATCATTGTTTTTGAAGCCAGTGGACAGCCAGTGAAGAATGCGCTCTTGCAAAAGATGCATAGTGCAGATCCCAGCCTACGTAATAAAAGTGGGAATTTTATTGCTCTAATTCATGCTGGAAAAAAATACATAGGTCAATGGAGACATGCTCAAATTTGCACACTTTGATAGACTTAAAGGGGCAATCTGAGGTTGCTTCATCAATTTTTGGACTTATATATACATATACATATATGATATATTTGGACCCCAGGAACATATTAGGAAGAGTAGCTGCGGCCTTGGCCGCAGCTAATGGGGTTCCCTATTAAATACAAATACAAATATTAATGTAAAGATGTAATTTAATAATATTATATGTAGTAGAAAGTTATGGGTTAGAAGAAGCCTACATAACCAACCCATAAAGTACCATTTAACATCCATATATGGCCAGCTATGTAAACTTTAACATTGATTTATTCTGCAATAGATGTCATTCAATTGGTAACATACATTTGTGTCTTCTAATGCCTCTTGTTAGGGGGAAAGTCATCTAAAAGTAACTGAATGTAATCAGATAACGTTACTGAGTTTGGGTAATCCAAAAGGTACATTACAGAAACAAATTTTGGACAGGTAACTAGTAACGGTAACGGATTACATTTAGAAAGTAACCTACCGAAACCTTTACCCTGGCCTGGATAGTACCGGATCTGCCTGAACCAGAGGGTGGAGGGTCTGTGGTGAAGTCTACTGGCCAATCAGCATAGGAGGTGTCTACTTTCCTAGACAGTTGGGTGTGTAGAGAAAACCTGCCCCATAAACAATTTAATGTTGTGCTGTAAATTTTTGCAGACTAATAAAAAAATACATCAAATAGACAAATGGTGTATTTGAAAACGTTTGATAGTGGTTAGGCCTACATAGTTTGTGTATTGTGGACTTTGAAAAACTACCTGTAGCGTCAGTTCTTGATTACAATTGTATTGATAATTGCTTATAACTATAATAGGCTACAAATAAATGTTTCACTCAAATGTTTCACTTAAATTCAGCCTTAACCACACATTTCATTCAGCGGCATCAACATATGTTTTACTTTCATACAACTGATGAAATAGTAGATTGAGGGCGGAGAATTTTGATCCATGTTTCATCACCTCATACGATTGAGGGAGTTTTATTAACCTGTGCCGCAGTGCACCGGGATATGGCCCGCGATATGAACAGCGGTGAGTGAGGAGCGCATCTTCAAATCGAACAGTAATCTGAGCCACTTAGGAAAAATGATGCTTCCTTCATAAAAAATACATCTCTTTTCCATGAAATACATCTTCACATTTTCAAACTTGTTTTCATTAAGGCAGATAAACCCTTTTTTATCAAAAGCATTACTTTTTTTTTTCAATGCTTACCCGCTTTACCAGCAGATGCCCGGACATTAATTGAACTCCTCAATGTTGACGTGAGGACTACGCCGTGTCCAATCAGAAAGAAGGCGTGAGTATACAGGCGTCTCATTGGGCTAAAGTTTCGCTTCCAGTTTATCTCTAGCTAGTATAAATAATAATAACACCGTTAAGATTTAGGTGGAGAAAGGCTAGACAAAAGAAATACGGATATCCAATATATAATACGTGCCTCACTATTTTCATAAATATTCCATTAGTCTAGAATTTGATATTTCTGCACAAAGTAGCGGTGTGATCACTGAAGATACAGAATGTCAGTCGACAGTGTGTTTCGGACGCGTTCTCTCGGCGTTGCTTCTGTGGGGCTTCCTGATCAATATGCCGACGGAAAAGCAGCAAAGGTGTGGCAGCTGTACATCGGAGACACGCGGAGTAGAACGGAAGAATACAAAAGCTGGGTGGTGTCCCTGCTAAAACAGCACGGTGTGCAAAGGATCCTGGATGTTGCCTGCGGCACAGGGTAGGCATGTCGCCGATACAGCTAGTATTTCTGAACTGTACGTTTATCCGTACACAACAGCTTGTGGGCCCTCGTAGACCACTGCAAACATCCCTATAATAAGCACATAACACATCGAGCGCTAAACCAACCTGTCAGATTTACGTGTGGTTCGTATTGCTTGTAGCATCGTCTCTTTCGTGTCTAGCCTTTGGCTAGGCCTTGATTGCAGTTGCTGAAATATTCCATTAGTTACCACCTGCTTTTTATGCAACGTACGCTTCCACAAAATAAACGTCGTGTGTATTGGCTAGATAGGACTGCCTTCAACGAATGAAAAGCAAATTTTATTCTGCGGAAATGTAGGCTTATTTAAGGAAATCTGCTCAGCGTTGAGAACTGCAATTTACGAATTTGACCCAAATAATCCTTTCCCACATTTACTCAACACTGGATTTGTTTTGGATATGGATTAGCTCAAAAGACTGAATGGAACCCAACGTGGCATAAATTTATTTCTCTAAATATTACCAACAAATGCTCAGTTGCAAACTGCTGCCATTGGGTAACTTCAGAAAGCAGGGTATACATGTTTACATACCTTGATACCTACTAGTGCTCACTATCATAACCCTATCAGCAGTTTTGGGATTACACCTTGAAGGCATAAAGCATACATTTTGATTTATTATAGTAAATTGGTGTATTTTTTTTCTTACACAATATGGACCAACTTGTTACCTGTGAAGAGATGTTTGTTTTCATTATGGGTCCCTATTCAGGGCATAGTATACAGAATTATAGGCACTACCTGCATGTTTAAGTTATGAAACATAACTCTTAAAAAGACTAACGGATGTTCTCCAAAATAACCAAAAAGCAACAGCGGGTTGCCGTCCACTGCAGTTACTTTACTTTTAGCAGCTCCTTTTAGCTGTACCGCTTCAATGCTTGTGAAACGTTTTGCCACATACCAAATGTTTACTCATGCAGGGGTAAAATGTGGAGCTGTTTTCAGATTGGCTGGGCAGATGGCGTGACTCACACCCATGAAAAAAGTACATGTTGCAGGTTGGAATAGGCTGTCCAGCACATCAAGTTGGAAGAGTCCAAGGAATAGCCCATCTAAACCTTCTGTAAGGGTGTGTACTGGGAAAAAGTGACTCAGTGCTTTGCACCAATATTGGTCTGATAGTGGTGTGTTTTGACTGGTTTTCCTCCACACGGATAGTGTGTATCTGATTTTGGAGGTCAAATAATCTAGGACGCTGCTAGTCATCAACATGTTTTTCCAAACATTGTAAACTTCTTTCATCCAGCATTCTGTTATGTCGCCATTGTTGGAGAGACCATAGATTATTGGAAACAAAGGCACATTTCATTGGCAAAGACGTGATCGTCAATGCAAAAGCCTACATAAGTGTGAGGGTTGTATATTGTATCCATGATTTAGTAAGTAGATGAATTGGAAAAGATTGACTGGCTAAGTTCAGACAATGTGTTAACCTAATCATTGTATCATTGCTACACTTGATATCCGGTTGGTTTGTACAGTAGTCACTATCTGGTGTACTCTTCTACTGAGCTAATTTGAGTTATGGCCCTAACATGTGTCCTAATTCACATAGCGACCCGTGTGGTAGTTGTAGAATTATCCTAATTTCCAAGGAGAAATCCATGGTTATATGAACATACTGGCAGAGTAGGGCAGTAGACCTTTTGAGTTTGGCAAGTGTGCCCTGGTATCTCCCAAAGTAAACATGGCTGGTGGAACTGGATTATTTAGGAGTGTCCGTGCTATATACTATTTGGGGCTTTTGGAATGTTCTGCCATAGCAAACCATCTAGTTGTTTTGTCATTTGATCTACGTATATACTCTTGCTCTCTGAGTACTAAATCCCTCTTCTCAACCAATGATACAGTGAGTGTGACTAATTTAACTGCCAATGCTGTTTCGATTTGTGTCGCAATGGTCTACTATGGAACTAATTGGCACACAGACTGCCAGCTCAGCAAAAGCTTGAGCACAGGTCCACCCCATTCAAAAGTTTCTATAGTAGTGTGTTCGCTGTCCACTAAAATGTATGAGCATTGGCTTTAACAAACCTGTTGCAGGAGTCACTGTACATATTGGTAATCATTTGTAAGTTGTTTGTTATCCATTTTTCATCAACCAGACTGTTTACCTTTAACCTTAGCAACACACCGAATTGAGTGACACACCCAACAAAAGCAGTGATAGTTTAGCTTAGGACCATTTAGGGACTGGGTAGCTGACGCTAGCTTAGTTTAGCACAAAGCTAGGCAACTTCATATAGGCCTGTGGTTTTGTTACTGCCATGTTACTGAATGTTTATCGTTATGTGTTTCTACAACAATTTCCACACCTGAACTTCTCCTTGAAGGTTAGATAAGCAAATAATTTGTTCAAAGCCCAACACCAATGGTTTTGATTTATTGCAGCGTGGACTCCATCATGTTGGTTGAGGAGGGATTTAAGATGACGAGCGTGGACGCCAGCGACAAAATGCTCAAGTACGCGCTGAAGGAAAGGTGGGAGAGAAGAAAAGAGCATGCCTTTGACCAGTGGGGTGAGTAGTGATGGTGTGTCTGACAGATTCAAATCTGCTTCTCCTGTGCGCAACAATGCTTTGTTAGTAGGCATGCACAGTAACATGTTTTCCAAACAGTAAAATGACGTGACCAACAGAAAATACTATTAGAGATCTGTATATAATGAGATGCTTAAGTTTCCGCCCTAACAATGGGAGTCGGCCCAAGGTGGGAGGGTAGGCGACAAGCTTATGCCCAAAATAATATGGGTTTGTTTTGGACAGATTTTGGCGAGAGTGAAACTTCTCGCTTTGCCTCTTCCTTTCTGATACTAAGTATGCATACAAGGACTGGACATTTTTCATTAAGAGCTTAATGGAAACATGCAACAATAGCAAGCCTATCGTCTCACTGTTCAAAAGGCTATAGCCTATTATTGAACATGCAAGTCCTGTAATGAAGCAGCTAATAAAACGTAATTTTCAAACATTTGCCAAAAGGCAATTTGTGTAGAACACTGTCGTTCTTAACCTAATATGAGCAGTTGTGACCAAGATTAAAATCTCAGTTAAAAACTTAGAAAGGTTTTGACTAGGTTTGTGCCTTTTGGCTTCTGGACAACTAAAGAAAATTGATATGTAGAACAGGTGAGAAATGCTGTTAATGGCACGAGGAAGTCTTATAAAATAATTGCATCCACATTTCTACGGATGGATTTTCGCAAGGTAAGACATGCCTCATCATTTGAAGTAAAGTAAAACATTCAGGTTTCAAACAATTCTACTATTTCAAGATCACATTGCAAGGTGGTGGGTGACACTTTGATAGTCAACGGTAGGCAGGCTTATAGCCTATACACCTGAATGGTGAATGGGAGGTGCGCTTTAATTCAGAGTTCAGAAATTAAAATGTCTCCTTTTTAATCGTGGTCGCAAGTTAACACGTGATTGCGTTTAGAATCGTATATAGCCTCTTTATTGTTATTTTATTGTGTTAATATATCATTTTAAAGCAGTGCAGTTCAAGAAAGAGTTGAGTTCTTTCACGGTAAGGTGAAAGACACCTGTTGTATTCAGTGCATGTGACATAAAGTTTAATTTGAGAATTGTTATTTGTTGTGCAATAACTAGGCTTACAAAAACAGGTTTCACTCCAGTAGCCTACAGACTTTTTGAGGAGCTACTCTTGTGCTGTCTGACAGGTGGTAGGCTCTGTATGCTGTGGGTGTGGAATGATAAGCTGCATGATGACAAACGAAAATACACACGCTGCAGTTTAACTCCACACAATTATGCAAATGACCCTATAGACCAATAAGTATTACCGGTAAAATGTATTTTTGGCCGTTAACTGATTAACGGTTAGCCGTTAACATCTCTATTTGTTAGCCTGCTGAGCTAAAGCTTAGCTCACAATTCCTCAGCTTTCCTAATTGGTATTAAACTAGGAGGGAAGATGTCAATGAAAATACTCTAGACCTAAATATAATTTCTTAATTTTGTTCCTCTTTTTCGTTACCCGCCTCCAGTGATCGAAGAGGCCAACTGGCTGACGCTTACAGAAGATGTGCAGAAGCCAGGGAATGGGTTTGATGCAGTCATCTGCCTGGGAAACTCCTTCGCTCACTTGCCAGACTTCAAAGGTGAGTGAGGGGCAGGCAGCCAGTATTGTCATTACCTAACTGATTTTGGACTCACAAGTAACTTATTTGTGCACTCTTTGAAGTTCTTGGTACTTTATTATTGTGCCTTCTCTGTTGGGCTGGAACTAAAGCCTGCACGTTGTGTAGCTTTGCAGGACCGGGATGATATCTGACCTTGCAAGTAATAATTGATAGTTCCGTTATAACAGTATAAGTGCTAGTAACAGTATACAACTAATGCACTCCCCACACATACGACATGCAGAGAGTCATCTCATAAAAATAAAAAAACACCTCTTCAAGAAAGCCTATAGCCTATGGTCCATGTTTGACTCTCTCTACCCTTCCTTCAGTGCCTTAACAGTTTCTTATGTTCCCCCCAAACCCTTACCCTAAACCAGGTCCGTTTCCTATTCCCAAACCTACCGCCTAAACCTAATACCTTACCATAAACCAGGTTTGTATCCTGTACCCAACCCCTCCCTATTTTTATCTGTCCTGTATTGTCTTGCCCTTTGATTTTAAATTGTACTTTTGATAATGGCACTGGAGGTGATGTCTGTTGTTTTACGGGCTCCTAACCAACTGTGCTAATTTTATTTAATTTTTTTCACACTGTTTGTAACTCATTTTGTACATAATGTTGTTGCTACCGTCCTATGACCGAAAAGAGCTTCTGGACATCAGAACGGTCATTACTCACCTCAAACTGGATAAAGACTTTTTCTTTAATGAGTCTGGCGCAAAGGATAACCTGCTTTGGCAAGACCAGGCCCAGATACCTGTCATCCGCGTGAAGAAAAGACAGAAAAGGGGAGGATGGTCGGATGCTTTCACCGGCGAGTGGGTAAACCACTGATGTCTAATATTAAAGAAGTCTCGAGGCATTGCTCGCCTGAGGTAGAATATATCATGATAAGCTGTAGACCACACTATCTACCAAGAGTTCTCATCTATATTATTCGTAGCCATTTACTTACCGCCACAAACAGATGCTGGCACTCATGAGCTGTATAAGGCCATAAGCAAACAAACATCTATTTTACCTAATTTCTACCAGCATGTCACGTATGTAACTAGAAGAAAAAAACTCTACACCGCCTTTACTCCACACAGAGATGCATACAAAGCGCTCCCTCACCCTCCATTTGGCAAATCTGACCATAATTCTATCTTCCTGATTCCTGCTTTAGTTTTTGCTTGTAAGCAGGAAGTACCAGTGACTCGCTCAATACGGAAGTGGTCAGATGACGTGGATGCTACGCTACAGGAATGTTTGCTAGCGCAGGCTGGCTTCATCAATAAGTGCATCGACGACGTCGTCCCCACAGTGACTGTACGTACATATCCCAACCAGAAGCCATGGATTACAGGCAACATCCGCACCGAGCTAAAGGATAGAGCTGCCGCTTTCAAGGAGCGGGACACTATTCTGGATGCTTATAAGAAATCCCGCTCTGCTCTCAGACCAACCATCAAACAGGTAAAGAATCAGTACAGGACTAAGATTGAATACAACTACACCGGCTCTATTGCTCGACTGATGTGGCAGGGCTTGCACACTATTACGGACTACAAAGACAAACCCAGTGACGCAAGCCTACCAGACAAGCTAAATGTGTTCTAATGCTCGCTTCGAGGCAAGAAACATTGAAGTATGAATGAGCTCACCAGCTGTTCCCGGACGACTGTGATCACGCTCTCCGTAGCCAATCTGAGCAAGATCTTTAAACAGGTCAGCATCCACAAGGCTGCGGTGCCAGATGCATTACCAAGACTTATTCTCAAAGCATGAGTGGACCAACTGACATTTTCAACTGAGTCTGTAATACATACATGTTTCGAACAGACCACCATAGTCCTTGTGCCCAAGAAAGCGAAGATAACCTGCCTAAATTATTACCGCCCCGTGGCACTCACGTTGGTAGCCATGAAGTGCTTTGAAGGGCCAGTCATGGCTCACATCAACACCATCATGCCAGATTTTGTTTTTGATTTGATGCACTTGTTTTTTGATTTTATGTAGACCTACTTTTATTGTAAGATGTCCTTGAGTGTCTTGAAAGATAAAATGTATTTTATATATATATATATCACACACAACTGCTCCAAAAAATAAAGGGAACACTAAAATAACATATCCTAAATCTGAATGAATGAAATATTCCTATTAAATACTTTTTTCTTTACATAGTTGAATGCGCTGACAACAAAATCACAAGCTATCAATGGAAATCAAATTTATCAACCCATGGAGGTCTGGATTTGGAGTCTCACTCAAATTAAAGTGGAAAACCACATTACAGGCTGATCCAACTTTGATGTAGTGTCCTTAAAACAAGTCAAAATGAGGCTCAGTAGTGTGTGTGGCCTCCACGTGCCTGTATGACCTCCTTACAACGCCTGGGCATGCTCCTGATGAGGTGGCAGATGGTCTCCTGAGGGATCTCCTCCCGGACCTGGACTAAAGCATCTGCCAACTCCTGGACAGTCTGTGGTGCAACGTGGCGTTGGTGGATGGAGCGAGACATGATGTCCCAGATGTGCTCAATTGTATTCAGGTCTGGGGAACGGGCGGGCCAGTCCATAGCATCAATGCCTTCCCCTTGCAGGAACTGCTGACACACTCCAGCCACATGAGGTCTAGCATTGTCGTGCATTAGGAGGAACCCAGGGCCAACTGCACCAGCATATGGTCTCACAAGGGGTCTGAGGATCTCATCTCGGTACCTAATGGCAGTCAGGCTACCTCTAGCAAGCACATGGAGGGCTGTGCGCCCCCCCAAAGAAATGCCACCCCACACCATGACTGACCCACCGCCAAAACGGTCATGCTGGAGGATGTTGCAGGTAGCAGAACGTTCTCCATGGCGTCTCCAGACTCCGTCACGTCTGTCACGTGCTCAGTGTGAACCTGCTTTCATCTGTGAAGAGCACAGTGCCGAATTTGCCAATCTTGGTGTTCTCTGGCAAATGTCAGACGTTCTGCACGGTGTTGGGCTGTAAGCACAACCCCCACCTGTGAACGTCGGGCCCTAGTACCACCCTCATGGAGTCGGTTTCTGCCCGTTTGAGCAGACACATGCACATTTGTTGCCTGCTGGAGGTCATTTTGCAGTCTCTGGCAGTGCTCCTCCTGCTCCTCCTTGCACAAAGTCGGAGGTAGTGGTCCTGCTGCTGGGTTGTTGCCCTCCTACGGCCTCCTCCACGTCTCCTGATATACTGGCCTGTCTCCTGGTAGCGCCTCCATGCTCTGGACACTACGCTGACAGACACAGCAAACAGCTCGCAAACAGCTCGCATTGATGTGCCATCCTGGATGAGCTGCACTACCTGAGCCACTTGTGTGGGTTGTAGACTCCGTCTCATGCTACCACTGGAGTGAAAGCACTGCCAGCATTCAAAAGTGACCAAAACATCAGCCAGGAAGCATAGGAACTGAGAAGTGGTCTGTGGTCACCACCTGCAGAACCACTCCTTTATTGGGGGTGTCTTGCTAATTGCCTATAATTTCCACCTGTTGTCTATTCCATTTGCACAACAGCATGTGAACTTTATTGTCAATCAGTGTTGCTTCCGTAAGTGGACAGTTTGATTTCACAGAATTGTGATTGACTTGGATTTACATTGTGTTGTTTAAGTGTTCCCTTTATTTTTGAGCAGTGTGTATATATTTTTGGGGGCAGTAACAGTATATTGATTGTTTTGTGGTTAAGATGTATTGATGTTTGTCTATCCCAGGGGACCAGAGTGATCAGAAGTTAGCCCTGCAGAATATCGCCAGCATGGTGAGACCAGGGGGCATCCTAATCATTGACCACCGTAACTACGACTATATTCTGGAGACAGGCCGAGCACCCCAGGGCAAGAACATCTACTACAAGGTACTAAATAAAAACAAACGTCTGAGAAACGTTGCATTCACATACTACAATACGTATCAGCAGTGGTTGGCATATCTATTCGCCTATGTCAATCCATCTGATTATCATATTAGTTTGTCGCTCTGTCCTGACCAACCATTCCGTTCTTCCATCTAATCTATCTATCAAGTTACCTACCCTTTTATTTAGTTAATTTGTTATTTTGGGGGGGATGACATGTATCACCGTCAAGGTGAAAAATCTGTTTGTGCCCTTGAGCAAAGCACTTAACCCTAATTTGCTCCAGGAGTGCTGTACTACTATGGCTGACCCTGTTAAACCACACGTTTCACTGAACCT
Organism: Oncorhynchus masou masou; assembly: GCF_036934945.1. NCBI lineage: Eukaryota > Metazoa > Chordata > Actinopteri > Salmoniformes > Salmonidae > Oncorhynchus > Oncorhynchus masou. The sequence goes on from NC_088213.1 coordinate 47,818,500, forward strand.
ATCCGGTGTATAAAATATATATTCAGTACCAGTCAAGTTGACACACCTACTCATTCCAGGGTTTTTCTTTATTTTTACTATTTTCTACATAGTTTTGATGTCTTCACAATTACAATGAAATGACACATGAAATCATGTAGTAATCAAAAAGTGTAGATTTCTCAAAGTAGCCACCCTTTGCATTGATGACAGCTTTGCAAACTCTTTACATTATCTCAACCAGCTTTATGAGGTAGTCACCTGGAAATGCATTTCAATGAACAGGTGTGCCTTAAGTTAATTTGGGGTATTTTTTCCTTAATGCGTTTAAAATAAAATTAAAATCACCTTTTATTTAACCAGGTAGGCCAGTTAAGAACAAGTTCTCATTTACATCTGCGACCTGGCCAAGATAAAGCAAAGCAGTGTGAAACAAACAACAGAGTTACACATGGAATAAGGAAACGTACAGTCAATAACACAATAGAATAGAACAATAGAAAAGTCTATATACAGTGTGTGCAAATGTAATAAGACTAGGGAGGTAAGGCATAGTGGCAAAATAATTACAATTTCAATCAAATCAAATTTTATTTGTCACATACACATGGTTAGCAGATGTTAATGCGAGTGTAGCGAAATGCTTGTGCTTCTAGTTCCGACAATGCAGTAATAACCAACAAGTAATCTAACTAACAATTCCCAAACTACTGTCTTATACACAGTGTAAGGGGATAAAGAATATGTACATAAGGATATATGAATGAGTGATGGTACAGAGCAGCATAAGCAAGATACAGTAGATGGTATCGAGTACAGTATATACATATGAGATGAGTATGTAAACAAAGTGGCATAGTTAAAGTGGCTAGTGATACATGTATTATATAAGGATGCAGTCGATGATATAGAGTACAGTATATACGTATGCATATGAGATGAATAATGTAGGGTAAGTAACATTATATAAGGTAGCATTGTTTAAAGAGGCTAGTGATATATTTACATCATTTCCCATCAATTCCCATTATTAAAGTGGCTGGAGTTGAGTCAGTGTGTTGGCAGCAGCGACTCAATGTTAGTGGTGGCTGTTTAACAGTCTGATGGCCTTGAGATAGAAGCTGTTTTTCAGTCTCTCGGTCCCAGCTTTGATGCACCTGTACTGACCTCGCCTTCTGGATGATAGCGGGGTGAACAGGCAGTGGCTCGGGTGGTTGATGTCCTTGATGATCTTTATGGCCTTCCTGTAACATCGGGTGGTGTAGGTGTCCTGGAGGGCAGGTAGTTTGCCCCCGGTGATGCGTTGTGCAGACCTCACTACCCTCTGGAGAGCCTTAGCACTTAAACACTGGAGTGATAGATGTGCAGAAGGTGAATGTGCAGGTAAAAATACTGGGGTGCCAAGGAGCAAAAAAACAATGTGGGGATGAGGTAGTTGGGTGGGCTATTTACAGATGGGCTGTGTACAGGTGCAATGATTGGTAAGCTGCTCTGACAGCTGATGCTTAAAGTTAGTGAAGGAGATATGAGGCTTCAGTGATTAAAAAAAAGAGACGTTTGCAATTTGTTCAAGTCTTTGGCAGCAGAGAAATGGACGGAAAGGCAGCCAAATGAGAAGTTGGCTTTGGGGATGACCAGTGAAAAATACCTGCTGGAGCACGTGCTATGGGTGAGTGCTGCTATAGTGAGCTGAGATATGGCGGGTCTTTATCTAGCAAAGACATATAGATGACCTGGAGCCAGTGGATTTGGTGACGAATATGAAGCGAGGGCTAGCCAATAAGAGCAAACAGGTCGCAGTGGTGGGTATTATTATGGGGCTTTGGTGACAACTGAGGGCACTGTGATAGACTACATCCAGTTTACTGAGTAGTGTTGGAGGCTATTTTGTAAATTACATCGCCGAAGTCAAGGATCGGTAGGATAGTCAGTTTTACGAGGGTATGTTTGGCAGCATGAGTGAAGTATGCTTTATTGTGAAATAGGATGGCAATTCTAGATTTAATTTTCGATTGGATATGCTTAATTAGAGTCTAGAGAGTTTAGTCTAACCCGACACCTAGGTATTTGTAGTTGTCCACATATTCTAAGTCAGAACCGTCCAGAGAAGTGATGCTCGAAAGGTGCGCGTGTGCGGGCAGCGATCGGTTGAAGTGTTTTACTAGCATTTAAAAGCAGTTGAAGGCCACGGAAGGAGTGTTGTATGGCATTGAAGCTCGTCTGGAGGTTTGTTAATTGTCCAAAGAAGGGCAAGAAGTATACAGATGGGTGTTGTCTGTGTAGAGGTGGATCAGAGAATCACCAGTAGCAGCAGCGACCTCATTGATGTATACAGAGAACAGTCGGCCCGAGAATTGAACCCTGTGGCACCCCATAGACTTCCAGAAGTCCAAACAGGCCCTCCGATTTGACACACTGAACTCTATCTGAGAAGAAGTTGGTGAACCAGGTGAGGCAGTCATTTGAGAAACCAAGGCTGTGGAGTCTGCTGATAAGAATGTGGTGATTGACAGAGTCGAGCCTTTGCCAGGTCGATGAAGACTTATCTTTTTGAGCGTTTGAGACAATCCTTGTGATGATAGCCCGATTTGTTAGTCCATATTATGGCGTGAACAGCTTAAATAAGCAAAGGGAAATGATCATTACATTAAGGTCAGTCAATTCATTTCAAAAACTTTGAAAGTTTCTTCTAGTGCAGTTGCAACTGGCTCTCATGAGGACCGCCACAGGAAAGGAAGACCGAGTTACCGCTGGTGCAGAGGATAAGTTGCATCTCAGCTTTCAGCCCAAATAAATTCTTCAGAGTTCAAGTAACAGACACATCTCAATATCAACTGTTCAGAAGAGACTGTGAATCAGGCCTTCATGGTAGAACTGCTGCAAAGAAACCACCAGTAAAAGGACACCAATAAGAAGAGTCTTGCTTGGGCCAAGAAACATGAGCAGTGGCCACTTAGACCAGTGGAAATCTGTCCTTTTGGTCTGAGTCCAAATGTTAGCTTTTTGGTTCCAACAACCGTGTGTGAGATGCAGAGTAGGTGAACGGATGATCTCCCCATGTGTGGTTCCCACCGTGAATCATGGAGGAGGAGGTGTGATGTTGTCAGAGTGCTTTGCTTGTGACACTAATTTAGAATTCAAGGCACACTTAACCAGCATGGCTACCACAGCATTCTGCAGTGATACGCTGTCCCATCTGGCTTGCGCATTGTGGGGACTATCTTTTTGTTTTTCAACAGGACAATGACCCAACACACCTCCAGGCTGTGTAAGGGCTATTTGACCAATGAGCGTGATGGAGTGCCTCAACCCAATTTGAGATGGTTTGGGATGAGTTGGACCGCAGATTGAAGGAAAAGCAGCCAACGAGTGCACCGCATATGTGGGAAGTCGTTCAAGATGGTTGGAAAAGCATTCCAGGTGAAGCTGGTGGAGAGGATGACAGCTTGGCATTAAGGCAAAGGGTGGTTACTTTGAAGAATCTCAAATATGTTTTGATTTGTTTAACACTTTTCTGGTTACCACATGATTCCATGTGTTATTTCATTTTTATATCACTATTATTCTATAATTTAGAAAATAGAAGATAAAAATAAAGAAAAACCCTTGAATGAGTAGGTATGTCCAAATCTTTGACTGGTACTGTGTGTATGTATAATGACTGCATGGCAAGGGGAAACAATAATAATCACAATAGGGATACTAAAGCTGCAATATTCCAAGGGAATCATATCTGTAGACTTTCACTCCCTTCAAAATAAACATATCTCTTGGAATAGTTCCCAAGGTAAAGTGCTATTGCACCACTTACGCAATCACTAGCCCAAATTGCCATTCTGATTTTAACACAGTTTATGCCGAGCCTTGTTGCGCAGGGAAATATAAAATATGAGGAAATGTTATAGTTTTTCATGAGAATTATGAAGTGCGAGAAACTGAAGCTGTCTGGGTTTAAAAGGTAAAAAGTGTTTGGTCAGTGAAAGCCTATGTCGGTGGTTCTCAACCTTGGATACTAGTACCCCTGGGGGTTACCTGGCCTATCCACAGGATGTACTTGAAGAATCATAAATGCCTCTGCATCAGTTGCACATATTTTATTTAACTAGGCAAGTCAGTTAAGAACTAATTCTTATTTAACAATGATGGCCTAGCTCGGCGAAACCCTAACCCAGACGATGCTGAGCCAATTGTGCGCCACCCTATGGGACACCCAATCACGGCCGGTTGTGATACAGCCTGGGATGCTGTGCCTTAGACTGCTTCGCCACTCTGGATCACATGAGGGGGTACTGGGGGTTGAGTAACCTAAAGTATGCTGAGAACCACTGGCCTATGTGGGAGTGCTATCAGTGCATTTACTGCTTGAAGAAGTCATTCGGACACAGTAATTTATGGGGATGTTATTCCTGCCAAAACTGGCCAGCAGATGAGCTTTCGGCATAAATCTCCCAAAAGCCTGTCGGATATTGTGTTCTTTGCAAAGAAAACAATTTCAGAGAGTCTAGGTAGGTAGATGCAGATTTTATTGAACTCGATGCCCTGATAGAAGTAGACTGGGATCTACAACTTGTTTTATTTCTTAGGCCTACTTAAAAATGTAAGCACTTGCTTTCAAAGTTACTCACTCGTTCTTAAAGTCTGGTAAAGTGCAGCCTATGAATACGGCCAGGTAAACAGTCCTTAAGCAAATTCCGCCCACTTATGGAAAAAGTCTGTCAGCGCCCAACGTCTTGTTGATCATAGCAACAGCTTCCTTATTTTTACGTGATTAGTTAGCAGTACCACCTTGCTATCAACACTTTGTTTATGCCCCTATATTGGCCACTGAAGGGTTACAGTTGTCTTCTGTACTATTTTACACCAATATACTGTAGTCATAATAAAATGTAATGAGTTCTCTTACATGCTAGTGTTTGCATCCATGCCTCGGTATGCTGTATGCATGTCCTTATCCATACTGTTTTGTGGCTAACCACCGTGTGTGTGTGCCTGTCATTTTTCAGAGTGATCTTACTCAGGACATCACCACCTCTGTGCTGTGGGTCGACAACAAGCCTCACATGATCACCCTGGACTACACCGTACAGGTGCCAGAGGGCCCACAGAGTTCCCCCGAACTTAGGTACAACTACTTATATCATTAAGATGTATTCATAATGCATTGTAAAACTTGTCATGAGCACATTAAGATGCGGTCAAATATATTGACAACCTTACACCTTTGCAATGGAGCACAATGTTCTGTTTTCTCTTTTCAAAACATGTTGAATGGCTATTTTGTACTTGTAAAAGTTTACTTGTAACATACCACGTGAGATAAATCACCCAGTAAACGAGATTACTTGCCTCCAACCAAATTCATAATTTAGTCCAGTATTATTTTACATTGAAGTTTAAAATCTTAATTTCATTTTATATTTGTTAATTTTGTTCGTTGGCTAGGAGAGTAAGTGTGATTCCCCCATTTTTATGCCTCGTGTCTGTGTTCCCGCAGCAAATTCCGCCTGTCCTATTACCCTCACCGTATTGACAACTTCAAAGAGATCCTGACGGGAGCCTTCCACGGGAAGTGTGAGCACAGTGTCTACGGCGACTTCAAGACCTACACCCCCGGCCAGAGCCAGGCCCCCTGCTATTTCATCCACGTGGTCAAGAAGACCGCTTAGGGACCCCACAACTTTCCCACGATTTTGTATCTCAACCCTCATTATTTCTCTCTACACTTTGTGTCCTGTCTCTTCTGCTGACCCTTCTGTTCAAACTGCCTCTTCTCCCTTTCTGAACCAAAACAAACCTGAGCCCAAATGCCCATATTCATGCTATTCGATCCCTTGGTCTTTCAGGGGCTTTTAACTCTCAGGCAACGCAGGATACGAGACACTCAACAGCCATCTTGAGTGATGTGGAAGCATCTACCAACCATGCTTGGTAGTATTTTGTCAGCCGGTGATTGTCGAGCAAATAACTGCCGGTCTCACCGTAATTTACAATTAATTAACATAAACACATTTAGCATCTCTTGGCTTCCACACATAGCCTACAAGCCACTGATGCAGACCTTTTGGAACATCTACATTTGATCACAACTCTAATAAATACATTTAATATAGCCTACACCATCACAATAAATCCATTATTTATTTTAGACCAGTCTTAAGAAACATATGAAGAAAATGTAGTCTTTTTCAGAAGAACAGAATAGCATACTCTGAGTTGTCCTTGTTAGACTCTGATCTGGCTGCGCCAAATGGCTGTGGGCTACACTAGTTCATTTAGCAGATAAGTTTCTTAGAATTCTGTGGCATTATTTTATATTATGAAGAAAACATTTGAACGTGGCTGAATAAAATAGAAAGTATATTTTCTCTAAACCGTTACCGAGAGAGTGCACACATGCCGCTATTCTGTGTTGAGCGGTTAACAAAGAAACAGGTACTCCTAAATGCTTAATTTAGTTATTTATGCAACTTTAGTTGTGATATGTTTAGATTTTAGGCTGCATGAAGAGACTAATGAGTTTTTTTTAAAGTCTCATGAAATCCAAGTGCTCTGCGTTGTTTCTTATGCAGGCTGCACACTTCATCAGTCTCTTATTCACAATTTGACAAGCACTTGAGAATATTCTCACCGGGCCTCGAATTTCCTAACGGCATCCCCCTTGTGTGACCGTAATGCCATTTTAACGAACAGCAAAAGCACTAGCCTAACGAACAGCAAAAGCACTAGCCTAAGTAGATCTCCCATAGGACAAAAGTTGATCTATTATATTGGTCAACTTGTCCTTCTGTGCGAGAAATAAATATTCCAAACATACTCTGGGACAGTTGTGGGGTGTGATAGATCACAAATTAATACAACCACTCGCAGCAAAAAAACTTTAAAAGCAATGAGGCTGACGCAACAGATCTGAACATTAATCTTAAAATCTTGTTAGGCTACTTCACATTTGTAAGTGTAGCAATTCTCCCACTGCAGTAGGCTATAGGTGTGAATCTTCCAAAATGCAAACCATAAGCAGGAAAAAACTTCTCAAATGTGACCGCAAATGTGATTTATGCATGTAATGCATTATATAAAGGTGTATTTTTATGGTGAAAATGATCTTCACCAAACTCACGTACGTACTGCCTATGTATGCCAACTGCCTATGTATGCCAGTTAGATTTAATGTGCTTAATTTTAAGATGTTATTTGGCCACTTTAGTTATGATACAAACCTTTTTGATTAGGTTTGTAGCATGAAGTAATTTAAAAAAAGGATGTGCTCTTTCTTGCTTTACTGCACACATTCACAAGTGATAGGCTAATATTTTCACCCATCAGACTGTTCTTCATTTAATCCTGTCTTTACATATACTAAATAATGTGTGTGAAATGAGTTGATTTAGAATGTACCATTATCATGCCCCTGTCACGGGGCAGGGGGAAAAAATACATGTCATCTATGAACTTAAATGGCGAGTGGAGGACGCTTTTCTCGTGGTTCATTTTCATGCCAGCCAGGTAGGATATACTCCTGTTGTAAAGTGAAGCAATGTGCTTAATATTGGGAATATTGAGAAATAAATATTAGGCAGAGCCTCTAGAAAGCTGATGAGATCCTCTTTTTAGGCAATTGCGTAGCCTAAAGAAATGTTGTGCAACATGAGCCCATGAAGTGTTTGATTAGATTTTCGAACTCATTTGCATTGATGTCAGAGTGATTAGAGGGACAATGGAGTGCTTATTACCAGGCAGTTTAGTAGGCTACTAACCATCAGCAGCACTCTTGAGTTTGGAGAAGCCTAGTTACCATGACTAAAGGGTCACATGGAATTTGACTGCGGTCAGAGGCAGGTGTGGCGGTAATACGGTCACCTGTAACAGCCCTACTTGGGAGCTATCGCTCAAAGGCGTGAGCCTTCGGTGTATAGCGAATGCATCTGGGTCCCATTGTTAAAGTTGCACTCATTGTACGTCCCTCATTGCAAAAGCTTAGAGCACCATCTCTGTCACACTTTTCTCCCCTAATGATTACAACGATCATCCTTTCACGTTCTGTATTCAGACTTCAGTCATTTGGCATTGCCCCACACACTCTGAGGTCAGAAGACCGTTGCATGAGTGAAGGCATGGTGGGCATTGTTAGGTTTTGCAATGCTGTGCTCACCTGAAATCGACTTTTACTTCATTTTCTGTGGGACTGGGGAATGACTTGCACGATAAACCTAGTGAAGTAACAAGTCTCTACTGGAACTGAATTAACAATAGCTTTTTTTCACAGATTTTGTTTTCATCTGAGTTATTTGCATATGTTTGGAAATCCCACTTTGTCCACAAATTCCTCGTCGAAATTAGACTGCTTTTCCCACCTCTGATTTTTGCCCCAGGAATTTGGAGTGTACTGTGAAAAGGTTCAACCCAGGTTCAATCAAAAAGGCCTCTCTTTGTGTCTCAGATATTCATTTTAAAACTTTAATCGGCTTGTTCTTCAGCCAAAAACAGTTTGTACTTTTGGTGGGGTATTTTGAGGAATGCGCTTAGACTCCTACACAAGGAAAGTGTTGTAGACACAGCACTGTGAGCTGATAAACCAAAATAAGGATCTATGTCCCCCTCTGCTGGTTGAGTATAATACAAATAATTTAAAGAGGAACTTCATTCAATGTTCCAATGGGCATTGAAGATGTACAATACTAAAAACAGTATAACTATTGGCCAATTACTTTAACTTTTGTATAGACTTATTTTGATCCAAGTTTTATTCCACGTTAGTCGCCTTTGAAAAATCCAGGGATTATTCAAATGGTATGATTGACTGATTTGGCCATAAGTGACCCTTGCAAGGTACTGAAATGTTTTTTTTCCACTGACAAATCTTTCAGCTTGCTCTACTCGCAAAGAAATGCTTTACTTCATGAATATATTTTCATGATCCAAAGATTTGATTGTTCTAATGACAGCACACTTGCTTAATTTTTATTAATATTTCACTCTCAACTCTGAATATGGTTCATCTTAACTTTCCTCAAAGAAGATTAGACATTATTCATAAAAATTGGTCATAACAAACCAAAATGGGACATTTCAAATGTCATGCATCACAATTGCTGTTTTTTTGTAGTTTTTTTTTTAGCTTGTGAATAAAATGAAAGTGTAATTGTAAATATGTAACATCATTATGTTGAATATTAAACATAACATTTTATTGAATTGTCCAACCCTTTTGGCCAAATTTTAATTGTTCTGAATTTGGCAGCATTTTGTCATTTTAAGACAGCGATTTAACAATTCAATTTGTAAAATGTGTACGTTTTGGTAGTGATAATTATTATTTTTAAATAATGAGCTGCAGGACAACAATGGAACATTCTATTTGGTTATGGTATTGGTAAATTATGAAATGTTTTGTCGCCTAATCACAACCTCATGGTTATCATGCAGATTTTAAACGATCTAATAGGCAATGGCTAAAGCATTAGTAAAATGCAGAAGGCAAGGTGAAGCAAAGAGCACATGGGGTTGATTTTGAGTTTCGTCGTTGAGTTTAAATGCTGAGAAGTTAGTAAGGTTTAAGTGGTTAGAATGAATATATTTTTAGGCTTTGATTGTATTTGTGACTGTATAAATACAAAAATATCTTCCCATTTACATTTAAGTCATTTAGCAGACGCTCTTATCCAGAGCGACTTACAAATTGGTGAATTCACCTTCTGCCATCCAGTGGAACAGCCACTTTACAATAGTGCATCTAAATCATTAAGGGGGGGGGGGGGGGTGAGAAGGATTACTTGCAGAGAAGTTTTCTTTAAACAGTCTTACTCTGTCAAGCCTTAGTACAACAAAATGCTTAATGTTTTTTTCCTTATGTGATTATTGGAATTGTTTTATTGGACTGGAATACAGAAGCTTTTAAGGAATAAAGTGTCCTTATATATTTATTGTGTGTGTAAAAGTGCTTGAATAATTGATGGCAGTTTATCATTGATACAAAAATCGCAAAGTGGACCGATTTTTATGGTTAGTCCTGGGCCTGATTTCCCACATGATGGTTTTTACTATGAATCATATCCATGCAACGCTAACATAATTGATTTAACATGATGATTTGACATTCAGAATATAAATGCCCTCTTTAAGCCTAGCACTATTCTGTTTAGTTGTACCCTTGCCAATCATGACCCAAAAATTGCATTTGATACTCCTTTGTTTATGTTCATGGACTGTCAGTCCTGGCCTCCATAGCAGTCTATGAATTTTGACAGAGGCTATGACGATGTAGCTTATTCTGTTACGAACTAGCATGGCCGCTATTGGGCTGAATTGTGGCTTCTACACAGATAGTGACTATATGTTTATCTGTTTTAGTGCAACAATTGTTATTTTATTGTCTGTCAACAATCACTTTTATAAAAAGTTTTTTTTTTAAATCAACATTTTAATAGGTTCTGGGGAAACGGAGCTTTGGTCCTCCAGTCTCTCCAAGCATATCCCACTGGGAACAGTATGTAATTTCAACATGGACAATTGAGTAATATTTATTTGAGACATTGATAAATGAGATTACAACATATTCACCCACTCACAAAGCCAGGCAAATGTGTCATCACTATGCTTTCAACATCTAAAAGCACAACCAAATTCCAATGGAAAAACAATGTCTGAATTTTTGTTAAGTGGTCACCTAAAGTTCAAAATGGGAATACACTGGCAGATATTTGGTTTATTTATACAATTTAATATATTTTCACTGTGCATTCTCATATCACAACCTTATGACCTGGATTGCAGTTGAGATTACAATGTAATTTGAGATTCTGGGCAGATTTATATCAATTGTGAAGATCTCCACAGACCTGCTATCTTAAGCATGCCCACTTTCTAAGATTACATTTTATAGTTCCACATCCATGGCCAACTTGATTACTGTAACTCGTTTTAAGAATTGTCATTCTGCCCCCTGAACAAGGCAGTTAACCCACTGTTCCCCGGTAGGCTGTCATTGTAAATAAGAATTTGTTCTGAACTGACTTCCCTAATTAAAGGTTAAAACATTTTATTTTAAGGTTGAAGAATAAAACATTACCTTGGTTTGTAAGAGGCTATTTACTCGAGTTACAAAAGTAATATTGAATTGCGTTTAGTTGATAATGCAACCAAATATCAACATTTTTAAAGATATCTACTGCTTGGAGCCACTGGCTAAATGTTTTTTTTTTTTTTTTTGCTTTCATTTTTGGTTGTTGGAGACGTAAAACCAACAGCAGCATTTGTTAACCTAAGTGGAGCTTTCAATTATTCTTACTATAGTGCGTTGGTAATAGTCAGTGACAAATAAAGCGAAGCAGGGCTGGGCTTGGTTAAAACCCTGGATGGAACACCAAAGGGATAACTGTAGCTAGACCAATTCTCCAGTAGGAGGGGCTGCCCAGCCTATTGTTATTTGTGATAGTGGATATAATGTTGAAGATCTGATGTTTCAAAGGTAGAAATTCAATATTTTATACAAGGGTTGTCTTTATTGGAAATGGATTACCTTTGATCATGTGGTAGAAATATCATCCTCAAAACAACAGTTCATGTTGATTACATTTGTCACATGCTTCATAAGCAACAGGTGTAGACTAGCCTTTTCCTGCGTGGTGGAATGTAAAAATATTGTTAAGGACCATAACCTAAAATGTAAATAATTTGCTGTCAAACCATTTATGAAAACATACATTTTAAAAGCTGAGAAACAGACATACAAATTATGTATGTCAAATTATGACATACAATAGCACCACATCAGATTGTAATCAGTCAAACATATATACATATTGAGTGTTCCTTATTTTGTAAGGATTGATAATCTCAAGTCAGAATAGAAATCCCTTTAACTGTGAATGAGTTACACGTTTTAGTGACCAGTGGTATTTTTCTAAAATTCTCTTGAAATTTCTGTGATTAGCCTAGTGGTTAGAGCGTTGGACTAGTAACCGGAAGTTTGTGAGTTCAAACCCCCGAGCTGACAAGGTACAAATCTGTCGTTCTGCCCTTGAACAGGCAGTTAACCCACTGTTCCCAGGCCGTCATTGAAAATAAGAATTTGTTCTTAACTGACTTGCCTGGTTAAATAAAGGTAAAATTAAAAAAACAAAAAACAACTCCGTAGTTTGGTAAGAAATAGTGCATGTAGTTGATGACTGCGCTGCTGCCTTTGCTGGATGACATGCCTTCATAAATCAAGTAGTTGACTTGTGGTATTCCTTCACAACAGACACCAAACTAGCAACACTTGCGAGGAGTTAAAAAGTAGATGGGACCTTGCTGCATAGGGTCAGAATGTCGGGGCTCCTGAGTGGCTCCCACTTAGTATTTTTTGCACTGCACAGGAATGCCTTTATCCAGATGGTGTGACAAAACCATTTCCTAACAGACCTAACCGTCTTTGTTACTTTTAACATAGTACGTCCAGCAGGCAGAGAGGCAAGTATCATTCACCCGCCAGCTCAGGGACCACCTACACTATTGTTTAATCATCTTTAATGTTAATTTGTTTTAGCTGTTAGTCATAATTCCTTAAGTGTAAATATATATTTGTGTTTACCACAGTACACCTTTATGTATGTGTTACCAAAGGTTCATCACTTCAAGCAAAGTATTACAGGACACTATATAAAGTCTCAATAAAAAAAGGTTTTTAACATTCTGCTGATTCATGAAGGTTTTGATGATCCACAGGTTACTGTAGGGTGTGAGAGGTATTTAACCCATGTGTGGTGTTCGGGTCTGTGGGACCCATTTTCAGTGTGTACTAAAATAAAAAAATATACAATGAATAATCTTTTCAAACTGACTCATTGGCATTAGCTCATTTTCTGTAAAAGAACACATATTCATTGAGTGCACACAGTGCACTGGTGTTCTGGTCCACTGGACCTGAGGGTAATAAAAGTGTGTGTGTAGGTACAGTGGGGCAAAAAAGTATTTAGTCAGCCACCAATTGTGCAAGTTCTCCCACTTAAAAAGATGAGAGGCCTGTAATTTTCATCATAGGTACACATCAACTATGACAGACAAAATGAGAAAAAAAGTCCAGAAAATCACTTTGTAGGATTTTTAATGAATTTATTTGCAAATTATGGTGGAAAATAAGTATTTGGTCACCTACAAACAAACAAGATATCTGGCTCTCACAGACCTGTAACAACTTCTTTAAGAGGCTCCTCTGTCGTCCACTCGTTACCTGTATTAATGGCACCTGTTTGAACTTGTTATCAGTATAAAAGACACCTGTCCACAACCTCAAACAGTCACACTCCTAACTCCACTATGACCAAGACCAAAGAGCTGTCAAAGGACACCAGAAACAAAATTGTAGACCTGCACCAGGCTGGGAAGACTGAATCTGCAATAGGTAAGCAGCTTGGTTTGAAGAAATCAACTGTGGGAGCAATTATTAGGAAATGGAAGACATACAAGACCACTGATAATATCCCTCGATCTGGGGCTCCATGCAAGATCTCACCCCGTGGGGTCAAAATGATCACAAGAACGGTGAGGAACGGTGAATGACCTGCAGAGAGCTGGGACCAAAGTAACTATGCCTACCATCAGTAACACACTACGCCGCCAGGGACTCAAATCCTGCAGTGCCAGATGTGTCCCCCTGCCTAAGCCAGTACATGTCCAGGCCCGTCTGAAGCATTTGGATGATCCAGAAGAAGATTGGGAGAATGTCATATGGTCAGATGAAACCAAAACATAACTTTTTGGTAAAAACTCAACTCGTGTTTGGAGGACAAAGAAGTTGCATCCAAAGAACACCATACCTACTGTGAAGCATGGGGATGGAAACATCATGCTTTGGGGCTGTTTTTCTGCAAAGGGACCAGGATGACTGACCCGTGTAAAGGAAAGAATGAATGGGGCCATGTATTGTGAGATTTTGAGTGAAAACTTCCTTCCATCAGCAAGGGCATTGAAGATGAAACGTGGCTGGGTCTTTCAGCATGACAATGATCCCAAACACACTGCCCGGGCAATGAAGGAGTGGCTTCATAAGAAGCATTTCAAGGTCCTGGAGTGGTCTAGCCAGTCTCCAGATATCAACCCCAAAGAAAATCTTTGGAGGGAGTTGAAAGTCTGTGTTGCCCAGCAACAGCCCCAAAACATCACTGCTCTAGAGGAGATCTGCATGGAGGAATGGGCCAAAATACCAGCAACAGTGTGTGAAAACCTTGTGAAGACTTACAGAAAACATTTGACCTCTGTCATTGCCAACAAAGGGTATATAACAAAGTATGGAGATAAACTTTTGTTATTGACCAAATACTTATTTTCCACCATAATTTGCAAATAAATTCATTACAAATCCTACAATGTGATTTTCTGGATTTTTCTTTCTCATTTGGTCTGTCATAGTTGAAGGGTACCTATGATGAAAATTACAGGCCTCTCTCATCTTTTTAAGTGGGAGATCTTGCACAATTGGTGGCTGACTAAATACTTTTTTGCCCCATTGTATGTACAGTGCATTCGGAAAGTATTCAGATCTCTTTTCCACATTTTACTTTACAGCCTTATTCTAAAATTGTTAAAACTATATATTTTTTTTTCATCAATCTCCACACAAATTTTCCGGTCACAATTTACCAATTTGTTTACGTGCTGCTGTTTGTTTTGTTGCTAACCTTACTTTGCTACCTGACAACTTTACGTTTTTTACTTTTTAATTATGTTTATATTTTTAGTTTTTCCCTCACTCAACTTTTTTCATTCAACTTTTTCACTCCGGATGCTTTATCTGGACATGGTTCGTCAGGACGTCCAACAGCCAAAGCTAAGTAGTAACATAAACATGATGCCTTCTAATTGCAGTTGCTGTACTTATAATATACAGGAGAACGATCACCTTTCGGCGAGGCCAGCTATGCTGCAAGCCCAGCTTCAGATGCAATCATTAGGCAAGGGTCATTTCAGTGTAGGAAAGGATGAATCAGCGTCTGTGCCACCAGTAAGTACAGATAGTAGTATAAATCCCCTCGCACGGTCCCCGCAGCCAGACAACTTTCTCATGGCTTCTGGAGGGAAATTCTGTAGGAATGCTCAACCGGTGTTGCTCATTCAGCCGACAGAAACTTTCAACCGGTTCTCCCCATTATTAACCTCTAGCATCGAGCAATCCCGTATCCGGGAGCGTAATCATAGCCTCAAGCTCATTACCATAACGCAACGTTTCCTATTCATGAAAATCGCAAATGAAATGAAATAAATATATTGAAACACAAGCTTAGCCTTTTGTTAGCAACACTGTCATCTCAGATTTTCAAAATATGCTTTAACCAAAGCTACACAAGCATTTGTGTAGGAGTATTGATAGCCTAGCATAGCATTAAGCCTAGCATTCAGCAGGCAACATTTTCACAAAAACAAGAAAAGCATTCAAATAAAATAATTTACCTTTGAAGAACTTCGGATGTTTTCAATGAAGAGACTCTCAGTTAGAAAGCAAATGTTAATTTTTTCCAAAAAGATTATTTGTGTAAGAGAAATAGCTCCATTTTGTTCATCACGTTTGACTAAGAAAAAAAATGAAAATGCAGTCACTTACAACGACAAACTTTTTTCCAAATTAGCTCCATAATATCGACAGAAACATGGCAAACGTTGTTTAGAATCAATCCTCAAGGTGTTTTTCACATATCTATTCAATAATCTATCAGTGGTGGCAGCTGGCTTCTCATCAGAAGAAAACTGAAAAATACTGCAGCTGGAGATTACGCAATAATTGTGACGGAGGACACCAAGCGACCACCTGGTAAATGTAGTCTCTTATGGTCAATCTTCCAATGATATGCCTATAAATACGTCACAATGCTGCAGACACCTTGGGGAAAACGTGGAAAAGGTAAGATGACTCCTAGCTCCTCCACAGCCATATAAGGAGTAATTGCCATGAGGCGGTTTTAAAAAATGCAGCACTTCCTGATTGTATTTTTATCAGTTTTTTTCTGTAACATCAGTTCTGTGGCACTCACAGACAATATCTTTGCAGTTTTGGAAATGTCAGAGTGTTTTCTTTCCAAAGCTGTCAATTATATGCATAGTCGAGCATCTTTTCGTGACAAAATATCTTGTTTAAAACGGGAGCGTTTTTCATCCAAAAATTAAAAGAGCGCCCCCTATATCGAAGAAGTTAAGCAGCGAGTCGGAGTTAGAGGCCGAGCCTTCTCTGGTCTCAACTTCTCCTGTTACGGGGTCTGAGACGCTGAAGCCTCCCACCATTAGCTCTGACAAATTGAAAACCCTAGTCATTGGCGACTCCATTACCCACAGTATTAGACTTAAAACGAATCATCCAGCGATCATACACTGTTTACCAGGGGGCAGGGCTACCGACGTTTGGGCTAATCTGAAGATGGTGCTGGCAAAGCTAAAACTGGCGAGTGTAGAGAGTATAGGGATATTGCCATACACGTCGGCACCAACAATGTTAGGATGAAACAGTCAAAGGTCACCAAGAGCAACAAGCGTGTAAATCAGCAAGATAGATGTGTCGGCATCAAGTAGTTGTCTCTGGCCCTCATCCAGTTAGGGGGAGTAATGAGCTCTACAGTCTCACAACACAATCGCTGGTTGAAAACTGTTTTCTGCCCCTCCCAAACGATAGAATTTGTAGATAATTGGCCGTCTTTCTGGGACTCACTCACAAACAGGACCAAGCCTGGCCTGTTGAGGAGTGACGGACTCCATCCTAGCTGGAGTGGTGCTCTCATCTTATCTACGAACATAGACAGGGCTCTAACTAAAAAATAAAATAAAATGTATTTGTCACATACACATGGTTAGCAGATGTTAATGCGAGTGTAGCGAAATGCTTGTGCTTCTAGTTCCGACAATGCAGTAATAACCAACGAGTAATCTAACCTAACAATTTCACAACAACTACCTTATACACACAAGTGTAAAGGAATGAATACGAACATGTACATAAAAATATATGTGAATGAGTGATGGTAAAGAACGGCATAGGCAAGATGCAGTAGATGGTATAGAGTATAGTATATACAGTGCCTTGCGAAAGTATTCGGCCCCCTTGAACTTTGCGACCTTTTGCCACATTTCAGGCTTCAAACATAAAGATATAAAACTGTATTTTTTTGTGAAGAATCAACAAGTGGGACACAATCATGAAGTGGAACGACATTTATTGGATATTTCAAGCTTTTTTAACAAATCAAAAACTGAAAAATTGGGCGTGCAAAATTATTCATTCCACTTCACGATTGTGTCCCACTTGTTGTTGATTCTTCACAAAAAAATACAGTTTTATATCTTTATGTTTGAAGCCTGAAATGTGGCAAAAGGTCACAAAGTTCAAGGGGGCCGAATACTTTCGCAAGGCACTGTACATATGAGATGAGTAATGTAGGGTATGTAAACATAAAAGTGGCATTGTTTAAAGTGGCGAGTGATACATATATTACATCAAGATGGCAAGATGCAGTGGATGGTATAGAGTACAGTATATACATATCAGATAAGTAATGTAGGGTATGTAAACAATATATGAAGTGACATTGTTTAAAGTAGCTAGTGATACATTTTTCATCAATTTTTACATTATTAAAGTGGCTCGAGTTGAGTCAGTATATAGGCAGCATCACTCAATGTTAGTGGTGGCAGTTTAACAGTCTGATGGCCTTAAGATAGAAACTGTTTTTCAGTCTCTCAGGCCTCTGCTTTGATGCACCTGTACTGACCTCGCCTTCTGGATGATAGTGGGGTGAAAAGGCAGTGGCTCGGGTGGTTGTTTTCCTTGATGATCTTTATGGCCTTCCTGTGACATCGGGTGGTGTAGGAGTCCTTCGGGGCAGGTAGTTTGCCCCCGGTGATGCATTTTGCAGACCGGACCACCTTCTGCAGAGCCTTACGGTTGTGGGCGGAGCAGTTGCCGTACCAGGCGGTGATACAGCCCGACAGGAAGCTCTCGATTGTGCATCTGTAAAAGTTTGTGAGTGCTTTTGGTGACAAGCCAAATTTCTTCAGCCTCCTGAGGTTAAAGAGGCGCAGCTTCACCACGCTGTCTGTGTGGGTGGACCAATTCAGTTTCTCCGTGATGTGTACACCGAGGAACTTAAAACTTACTACCCTCTCCACTACTGTCCAGTCGATGTGGAAAGGGGGGTGCAATGTCGTCTGCAATCTTGATGATTGAGTTGGAGGCGTGCATGGCCACGCACTCGTGGGTGAACAGGGAGTACAGGAGAGGGCTCAGAATGCACCCTTGTGGGGCCCCAGTGTTGAGGATGCTGAGCTGTTATCGATGAACAGCATTCTCACATGGGTATTCCTCTTGTCCAGATGGGTTAGGGCAGTGTGCAGTGTGGTTGTGATTGCGTCGTCTGTGGACCTATCGGGGCGGTAAGCAAATTGGAGTGGGTCTAGGGTGTTGGGTAGGGTGGAGGTGATATGGTCCTTGACTAGTCTCTTAAAGCACTTCATGATGACGGAAGGGAGTGCTGCAGGGGCGGAGGTCGTTTAGCTCAGTTACCTTAGCTTTCTTGGGAACAGGAACAATGGTGGCCCTCTTAAAGCATGTGGGAACAGCAGACTGGGATGATTGAATATGTCCATAAACACACCAGCCAGCTGGTCTGCGCATGCTCTGAGGACGCGGCTGGGGATGCCGTCTGGCACATAACACATTTAAATGTTTTACTCATGTCGGCTAAGGTGAAGGAGAGTCCACAGATTTTGGTAGCGGGCCGTGTCAGTGGCACTGTATTGTCCTCAAAGCGAGCAAAGAAGTTGTTTAGTCTGTCTGGGAGCAAGACATCCTGGTCCACGACGGGGCTGGTTTTCCTTTTATAGTCCGTGATTGACTGTAGACCCTGCCACATATCTCTTGTGTCTGAGCCATGGAATTGCGGCTCTACGTTGTCTCTATACTGAGGCTTAGCTTGTTTGATTGCCTTGCAGAGGGAATAGCTACACTGTTTGTATTCGGTCATGTTCCCGGTCACCTTGCAATGATAAAAAGCAGTGGTTTGCGCTTTCAGTTTTGTGCGAATGCTGCAATCAATCCACGGTTTCTGGTTTGGGAATGTTTTAATAGTTGCTGTGGGTACGACATCGCCAATGCACTTGCTAATAAACTCGCTCACCGAATCAGCGTATTCATCAATGTTGTTGTTTGACTCAATGCGGAATATATCCCAGTCCACGTGATCGAAGCAATCTTGAAGCGTGGAATCAGATTGGCCGGAACAGCGTTGAACAGACCTGAGCGCAGGAGCTTCATGTTTTAGTTTCTGTCTACAGGCTGGAAGCAACAAACTGGAGTCATGGTCAGCCTTTTCCGAAAGGAAGGCGGGGGAGGGTTTTATATGCGTTGCGGAAGTTAGAATAACAATGATCCAGGGTTTTACCAGCCCTGGTTGCACAATCGATATGCTGATAGAATTTAGGAAGTCTTGTTTTCAGATTAGCCTTGTTAACAAAATCCCCGGCTACAATGAATGCAGCCTCAGGATATGTGGTTTCCAGTTTATATAGAGTCAAATGAAGTTCGTTCAGGGCCATCGATGTATCTCGTTGGAGGGGAATATATGCAGCTGTGATTATGATCGAAGAGAATTCTCTTGGTAGATAATGCGGTCGAAATTTGATTGTGAGGGATTCAAAGTCAGGTGAACAGAAAGAGTTGAGCTCCTGTACGTTTTGATCACACCATGTCTCGCTAATCATAAGGCATACCCCCCCCACCCTTCTTCTTACCAGAAATATGCTTGTTTCCATTGGCGCGATGCATGAAGAAACCAGCTGGCTGTACCGACTCCGATAGCGTGTCTCGAGTGAGCCATGTTTCCGTTAAGCAAAGAACGTTACAGTCTCTTATGTATCTCTGGAATGCTACACTTGCTCGGATTTCATCTACCTTGTTGTCAAGAGACTGGACATTGGCGAGTAGTATGCTCGGGAGTGGTGCGCGATGTGCCTGTTTCCGGATCCTGACCAGAAGAACGTCTCGTCTTCCCCTTTTACGGCGTCGTTGTTTTGGGTTCGCAGGCTGGGATCCGATCGATTGTCCTGGGTGGTGGGCAAAAGAGGGGATCCGCTTCGGGAAAGTCGTATTCCTGATCGTAATGATGGTGAGTTGACGTTGCTCTTATATCCAATAGTTCTTTCCGACTGTATGTAATAAAACCTAAGATTACCTGGGGTAACAATGTAAGAAATAACACGTAAAAAAACGGCATAGTTTCCTAGGAACGTGAAGCGAGGCGGCAATCTCTGTCGGCTCCGGAAGTAGCTCCACAATGAAATAGGAGCCTCTAAGCTCCACAATGAAATAGGGTGCAGGCCAGGCAGCAGGCTGTTAGCCAGCCTGCCAGCTTAGTGGAATCTGCCACAAGCACAGTCTGTGTCGTCAATTCAGCTATCTCCATTGAGACCGTGTCTGTGCCTCGACCTAGGTTGGGCAAAAATAAACATGGCGGTGTTCGCCTTAGCAATCTCACTAGAAAAAAAGACCTCCATTCCTGTCATTATTGAAAGAGATACCTCACATCTCAAAATAGGGCTACTTAATGTTAGATCCCTCACTTCCAAGGCAGTTATAGTCAATGAACTAATCACTATCATAATCTTGTTGTGATTGGCCTGACTGAAACATGGCTTAAGCCTGATGAATTTACTGTGTTAAATGAGGCCCCACCTCCTGGTTACACTAGTGACAATATCCCCCGCACATCCTGCAAAGGCGGAGGTGTTGCTAACATTTACGATAGCAAATTTCAAATTACAAAAAAACCCAGACGTTTTCGTCTTTTGAGCTACTAGTCATGAAATCTATGCAGCCTACTTAATCACTTTTCATAACGACTGTTTACAGGCCTCCTGGGCCATATACAGCGTTCCTCACTGAGTTCCCTGAATTCCTATCGGACCTTGTAGTCATAGCAGATAATATTCTCATTTTTAGTGAGCCATCAGCGACTCAGTGGGTTTTGTCCAACATGTTTCCGGACCTACTCACTGACACAGTCATACTCTGGACCTAGTTTTGTCCCATGGAATAAATGTTGTGGATCTTAATGTTTTTCCTCGTAATACTGGACTATCGACCACCATTTTATTACGTTTGCAATCGCAACAAATAATCTGGTCAGACCCCAACCAAGGATCACCAAAAGCCGTGCTATAAATTCTCAGACAATCCAAAGATTCCTAGATGCCCTTCCAGACTCCCTCCACCTACCCAAGGACATCAGAGTACAAAAACCCGTTAACCACCTAACTGAGGAACTCAATTTTACCTTGCGCAATACTCTAGATGCAGTCGTACCCTTAAAAACAAAAAACATTTGTCATAAGAAACTAGCTCCCTGGTATACAGAAATTACCCGAGTTCCGAAGCAAGCTTCAGAGACTGCAGTTTTTTAATACTGTATCTCTTGACACATTGATGAAAATAATCATGGCCTCTAAACCTTCAAGATGCATACTGGACCCTATTCCAACTAAACTACTGAAAGAGCTGTTTCCTGTGCTTTTATTTTATTTTTATTTCACCTTTATTTAACCAGGTAGGTAAGTTGAGAACAAGTTCTCATTTACAATTGTGACCTGGCCAAGATAAAGCAAAGCAGTTCGAGACATACAACAACACAGAGTTACACATGGAGTAAAACAAACATACAGTCAATAATACATCAGAAACAAGTCTATATATGATGTGAGCAAATGAGGTGAGATAAGGGAGGTAAAAGCAAAAAAAGGCAATGGTGGAAAAGTAATTACAATATTGCAAGTGAAACACTGGAATGATAGATTTGCAGTGGAAGAATGTGCAAAGTAGAAATAAAAATAATGGGGTGCAAAGGAGCAAAATAAATAAATAAATAAAATAAATACAGTAGGGAAAGAGGTAGTTGTTTGGGCTAAATTATAGTTGGGCTATGTACAGGTGCAGTAATTTGTGAGCTGCTCTAACAGCTGGTTCTTAAAGCTAATGAGGGAGATAAGTGTTTCCAGTGTCAGAGATTTTTGTAGTTCATTCCAGTCATTGGCAGCAGAGAACTGGGAGCAGAGGCGGCCAAAGAAAGAATTGGTTTTGGGGGATGACCAGAGAGATATACCTGCTGGAGCGCATGCTACAGGTCGGTGACGCTATGGTGACCAGCGAGCTGAGTTAAGGGGGGCTTTACCTAGCAGGGTCTTGCAGATGACCTGGATCCAGTGGGTTTGGCGACGAGTATGAAGCGAGGGCCAGCCAACGAGAGCATACAGGTCGCAATGGTGGGTAGTGTATGGGGCTTTGGTGACAAAATGGATGGCACTGTGATAGACTGAATCCAATTTGTTGAGTAGGGTATTGGAGGCTATTTTGTAAATGACATCGCCGAAGTCGAGGATTCGTAGGATGGTCAGTTTTACAAGGGTATGTTTGGCAGCATGAGTGAAGGATGCTTTGTTGCGAAATAGGAAGCCAATTCTAGATTTAACTTTGGATTGGAGATGTTTGATGTGGGTCTGGAAGGAGAGTTTACAGTCTAACCAGACACCTAGGTATTTGTAGTTAGGTATTTGTACATATTCTAATTCAGAGCCGTCCAGAGTAGTGATGTTGGACAGGCGGGCAGGTGCAGGCAGCGATCGGTTGAAGAGCATGCATTTAGTTTTACTTGTATTTAAGAGCAATTGGAGGCCACAGAAGGAGAGTTGTATGGCATTGAAGCTTGCCTGGAGGGTTGTTAACACAGTGTCCAAAGAAGGGCCAAAAGTATACAGAATGGTGTCGTCTGCGTAGAGGTGGATCAGAGACTCACCAGCAGCAAGAGCGACATTATTGATGTATACAGAGAAGAGAGTCGTTCCAAGAATTGAACCCTGTGGCACCCCCATAGAGACTGCCAGAGGTCCGGACAACAGACCCTCCGATTTGACACACTGAACTCTATCAGAGAAGTAGTTGGTGAACTAGGCAAGGCAGTCATTTGAGAAACCAAAGCTGTCGAGTCTGCCAATGGGGATGTGGTGATTGACAGAGTCGATAGCCTTGGCCAGATCAATGAATATGGCTGCACAGTAATGTTTCTTATTGATGGCGGTTAAGACATCGTTTAGGACCTTGAACGTGGCTGAGGTGCACCCATGACCAACTCTGAAACCCGATTGCATGCAGAGAGGGTATGGTGAGATTCGAAATGGTCGGTAATCTGTTTGTTGATTTGGCTTTCAAAGACCTTAGAAGTGCTTGGCCCTCCTATGTTGAACGTATTTAACGGCTCTCTATCCACCGGATGTGTACCGAACTCACTAAAAGTGGCAGTAATAAAGCCTCTTTTGAAAAAGCCAAATCTTGACCCAGAAAATATTAAAAACTATCGGCCTATATCGAATTTCCCATCTCTAACAGCGTTTTGAAACAGCTGTTGCGCAGCAACTCACTGCCTTCCTGAAAACAAACAATATATACGAAACTCTTCAGTCTGGTTTTAGACCCCATCATAGCACTGAGACTGCACTTGTGAAGATGGTAAATTACATTTTAATGGCGTCAGACCGAGGCTCTGCATCTGTCCCCGTGCTCCTAGACCTTAGTGCTGCTTTTGAAACCATCGATCACCACATTCTTTTGGAGAGATTGGAAACCCAAATTGGTCTACACGGACAAGTTCTGGCGTGGTTTAGATCTTATCTGTCGGAAAGATATCAGTTTGTATCTGTGAATGGTTTGTACTCTGACAAATCAACTGTAAATTTCGGTGTTCCTCAAGGCTCCGTTTTAGGACCACTATTGTTTTCACTATATATTTTACCTCTTGGTGATGTCATTCGGAAATATAATGTTAACTTTCACTGCTATGCGGATGACACACAGCTGTATATTTCAATGAAACTTGGTGAAGCCCCAAAATTGCCCTCCCTGGAAACCTGTGTTTCAGACATAAGGAAGTGGATGGTGGCAAATGTTCTGCTTTTAAACTCTGACAAAACAGAGATGCTTGTTCTTGTGCCAAAAAACAAAAAGATCTTCTGTTGAATCTGACAATTATTCTTTATGGTTGTACAGTTGTCTCAAATAAAACTGTGAAGGACCTCGGTGTTACTCTGCACTCTGATCTCTCTTTTGACGAACATATCAAGACTGTTTCAAGGACAGATTTTTTTCCATCTATGTAACATTGCGAAAATCAGAAACTTTCTGGCCAAAAATGATGCAGAAAAATGAATCCATGCTTTTGTCACTTCTAGGTTAGACTACTGCAATGCTCTACTTTCCGGCTAAGCGGTAAATAAACCTATGTTAATGCTAAACACAGCTGCTAGAATCTTGACCAGAACCAAAACATTTGATCATATTACTCCAGTGCTAGCCTCTCTACCCTGGCTTCCTGTTAAGGCAAGGGCTGATTTCAAGGTTTTACTGCTAACCTACAAAGCATTACATGGGCTTGCTCCGATTTGGTCCTGCCGTACATACCTGCATGTACGCTACAGTCACAAGACGCAGGCCTCCTTACTGCTCTGAGAATTTCTAAGCAAACAGCTGGAGGCAGTGCTTTCTCCTATAAAGCTCCATTTCTATGGAAACGTCTGCCTATCCATATGAGAGACACGGACTCGGTCTCAACCTTTAAGTCTTTATTGAAGACTCATCTCTTCAGTAGGTCCTATGATTGAGTGTAGTCTGGCCCAGGAGTGTGAAGGTGAACGGAAAGGCACTGGAGCAACGAACCGCCCTTGCTGTCTCTGCCTGGCCGGTTCCCCTCTCTCCACTGGGATTCTCTGCCTCAAACCCTATTACAGGGGTTGAGTCACTGCCTTACTGGTGCTCTTCCATGCCGTCCCTAGGAGGGGTGCGTCACTTGAGTGGGTTGAGTCACTGATGTGATCTTCCTGTCCAAGTTGCCCCCCCGTGGCGGAGATCTTCATGGGCTATACTCAGCCTTGTCTCAGGATAGTAAGTTGGTGATTGAAGATATCCTTCTAGTGGTGTGGGGGCTGTGCTTTGGCAAAATGGGTTGGGTTATATCCTGCCTGTTTGGCCATGTCCGGGTGTATCATTGGACGGGACCACAGTGCCTCCCGACCTCTCCTGTCTCAACCTCCAGTATTTATGCTGCAATAGTTTGTGTCGGGGGGCTAGGGTCTGTCTGTTATATCTGGAGTATTTATCCTGTCTATCCGGTGTCCTGTGTGAATTTAAGTATGCTCTCTCTAATTCTCTCTCTCTTTTTCTCTTTCTTTCTTTCTTTCTTTCTTTCTTTCTTTCTTTCTTTCTTTCTCTCTCTCTCTCTCTCTCTCTCTCTCTCTCTCTCTCTCTCTCTCTCTCTCTCTCTCTCTCTCTCTCTCTCTCTCTTTCTTTCTTTCTTTCTTTCTTTCTTTCTTTCTTTCTTTCTTTCTTTCTTTCTTTCTTTCTTTCTTTCTTTCTTTCTTTCTTTCTTTCTTTCTTTCTTTCTTTCTTTCTTTCTTTCTTTCTCTTCAGAGGACCTGAGCCACAGAACCATGCCTCAGGACTACCTGGCCTGATGACTCCTTGCTGTCCCATGTCCACCTGGTTGTTCTGCTGCTCCAGTTTCAACTGTTCTGCCTGCGGCTATGGAACCCTGACCTGTTCACAGAATGTGCTACCTGTCCCCGATCTGCTGATTTCAACTCTTTAGAGACAGCAGTAGTGGTAGAGATACTCTGAACAATTAGCTATGAAAAGCCAACTGACATTTACTCCTGAGGTGCTGACCTGTTGCACACTCTACAACCACTGTGATTATTATTGTTTGACCCTGCTGGTCATCTATGAACATTTGAACATCTTGGCCATGTTCTGTTATAATCTCCACCCGGCGCAGCCAGAAGAGGACTGGCCACCCCTCATAGTCTGGTTCCTCTAGGTTTCGTCTTAGGTTCTGGCTTTTCATGGGAGTTTTTCCTAGCCACTACGACACCTACATTGCTTGCTGTTTGGGGTTTTAGGCTGGGTTCCGGTACAGCACTTTGTGACATCGGCTGATGTAAGAAGGGCTTTATAAATAAATTTGATTGATTGATGGCAGTGGCAAGATGCATCCAGACGAGTAGCAATCACCCAGCATAGAAACAGATGCATCAACAGAAGTCCCAGAGGCACCACAGCTATCATAGAGGCCATCAGACTCAATAATTTTAGGCACAAGCGAAGAGTCCCTCAGCTGAAACTTTGTCAGAGAGAACCAGAATGCAACCCTCCTCTGTTGGGACAAAAGCGCATAATTCCGAACCAAATCCAGAACTAGACCAAGAAACTGAATGCGTTGAGCCGGAGTCAAACAAATGTGAATCCCTATGAATCCCAGACACTGAATATGGGAAACCAGAATGCAGTGTTGATTGTCACCTGTTCCCTTAACTCCGCTACAGATAGGTCGATACTCTGATCCCCTGGCACCGCACCGCACCAGTGCCAAATCCACCTCCACCACCATAGAAAAGGAGCGGGAGAAAGGGGAGGCCCAAAAGGCAGGACCAGAAATTCGTAGGCCACACCCTCAAACTTAAACTTGAGAAACTTTCTGTGAGGAGGATGTATAGCCACATGAAAATACGCATCCTTCAGATCTATGGGCGGGAACCAATCGCTGGGACGCACCTACTGCAATAGCCAGCGAAGTGTGGGCATTTTGACCTTGCAAACATTGAGTTGCTTGTTTACAACATGCAAGTCCAGGATGGGACATAAACGCTCCATCGCTCTTGGGTACTAAGAAGTACCGGCTGTACCAACTGCTCTGTAATTCTGACACGGAAACCACCCAAATAGCCTGTTTTTTGGGTGGTTTCAAGACAGGCGCTAGGACCTCGTGGACCATTGATGTAATGATGCTACAAAAGGAGTAAGCACAGCGAACTGCAAACCCTGCCTTCTTGTCACCGTCTTTATAACCCATGGTGAAACTGCTCATGCCCGCCATTGAACAGAGCACACTGCCAATGTCCCATATGTGACCCGTTTCAGGAAACAAGGTGTATGACGCAGGTCATGAATTCACAGGAGAGCTATTTGAATGTTTTTTTAATCAAATTGCGTTTATTGGCAGAAATGCCTTCTAGAACATGTGAAATTTCATGATAATAATAAAAGTGTATGCCATCTGTAAATACAAATCATGGACGACGGACCTGGTGCCTTGAAAGGATCCGTTACCGAGAGGGTAAGCCACAGAAAAAGACAAAAACCTTCCCACTAGCCAGAAAAATATTAAATAGAAGTAACAAATAATTAAAGAGTAGCAGTAAAATAACAATAGCGAGGCTATAGACAGGTGGTACCGGTACAGAGTCAATGTGCGGGGGCATAGGATTGTCAAGGTAATTAAGGTAATATGTCCATGTAGGATGAGTTATTAAAGTGACTATGCATAGATAATAACAGAGAGTAGCAGCAGCATAAAAGAGGGAGAGGGGGCTAAACAAATAGTCTGGGTAGCCATTTGATTAGATGTTCAGGAGTGTTACGGGTTGGGGGTAGAAGCTGTTTAGAAGCCTCTTGGAACTAGACTTGGAGCTCCGCTATCGCTTGCTGTGCAATAGCAGAGAGAACAATCTATGACTAGGGTGGCTGGAGTCTTTGACTTGTGGTCGGAGGCCGAGCAGTTGCCATAACAGGCAGTGATGCTCTCGACTATTCAGCTGTAGAACCTTTTGAGGATATGAGGACACATGCCAAATCTTTTCAGTCTCCTGAGGGGGAATAGGTTTTGTCGTGCTCTCTTCACAACTGTCTTGGTGTGCTTGGACCATGTTAGTTTGTTGGTGATGTGGACGCCAAGGAACTTCAAGCTCTCAACCTGCTCCACTACAGCCCAGTCGATGAGATTGGAGGCGTGCTTGTTCCTCCTTTTCCTGTAGTCCACAATCATCTCCTTTGTCTTGATCATGTTGAGAGGTTGAGAGGTTGTTGTCCTTGCACCACACAGTCAAGTCTCTGACCTCCTCCCTATAGGCTGTCTCGTCGTTGTCGGTGATCAGGCCTAACACTGTTGTATCATCGGCACACTTAACGATGGTGTTGGTGTCTTGCATGGCCGTGCAGTCATGAGTGAACAGGGAGTGCAGTAGGGGACTGAGCACCCCTGAGGGGCCCTGTGTTGAGGATCAGCTTGGCGGATGTGTTGTTACCTACCCTTACCATCTGGGGGCGGCCCGTCAGGAAGTCCAGGATCCAGTTGCAGAGGGAGGTGTTTAGTCTAGTGTGTGGAGTAAAGGTGGTCTAGAATTTTTCCCTCTGGTTGCACATTTAACATGCTGACATACAGTGCCTTGCGAAAGTATTCGGCCCCCTTGAACTTTGCGACCTTTTGCCACATTTCAGGCTTCAAACATAAAGATATAAAACTGCATTTTTTGTGAAGAATCAATAACAAGTGGGACACAATCATGAAGTGGAACGACATTTATTGGATATTTCAAACTTTTTTAACAAATCAAAAACTGAAAAATTGGGCGTGCAAAATTATTCAGCCCCCTTAAGTTAATACTTTGTAGCGCCACCTTTTGCTGCGATTACAGCTGTAAGTCGCTTGGGGTATGTCTCTATCAGTTTTGCACATCGAGAGACTGAAATCTTTTCCCATTCCTCCTTGCAAAACAGCTCGAGTTCAGTGAGGTTGGATGGAGAGCATTTGTGAACAGCAGTTTTCAGTTCTTTCCACAGATTCTCGATTGGATTCAGATAAAATAACACCTTATGGAACAGCTGTGAAGCAACACAAACATTGGCACAAACATGGGCACACACACACACACACACACACACACACAATAACATACGCACTATACATACACATGTATTTAGTGGTGGAGTAGGGGCCTAAGGGCACAAAGTGTGTTGTGTAATCTGTGAATGTATTGTAATATTTTAAAATTGTACAAACTGCCTTAATTTTGCTGGACCCCGGGAAGAGTAGCTGCTGCTTTGACAGCAGCTAATGTGGATCCATACTTAATAGAAATACAAAATACTGCATCTGATCTGGCAGACTTACGAATCACAAATACTTAATTTGTAAATTATGTCTGAGTGTTGGAGTGTGCCTTGGCTATCCGTCAATAAAAAATAAAAATAAAAGCTTGTGCCGTCTGGTTTAATATGAGGAATTTGAAATTGTTTATACTTTTACTCAAGTATGACAATTTAGCACTTTTTCCACCACTGGATGTGGCTGGGGGTTATAGCATTTCTTTCACATGAGCCATCAATTTAGACAAGTATGTCTGGGTAAGATTAATCTAATATTTATAAAATCATTTTATCTGGACACTTTCTGTTTACCTGGGATTTTTTCCTTATTGTAGTTTGCTACCAGTTTTAGTCTTAATCTTTACTACACTACTCACTGTTTAGCATATGACCTCACATGTGCATCCTTAAAGAGATGGGTGGGGCTGGTTTAAGAGGGTGTGAATAATGCTGAATGGGTGTAGACAAAGGAGAGCTCTCCAGTAGGTACTAAAAATATTCAAAGGCCCTTTTCTCAAAAGTGAGTTTACAAGTTTATCAACTTTCAAAGCAGAACTACTTTCCCATTGTTCCTCAAAAATGCAGTGTGGTTAATAATATACCATGTTGTAGCTCTGAGTCTCTACTTTTATTTAATGTAAAAAAAATTATAATCAAATTTTGCTACATAAGACCGATTTGAGCCACTCAGTCACATATTATCTCCTGAAGGGGCAGAGCTCCACCCTGAGGACTGGGATCATTAGTTCATTTTGTCATGCTTGTTTTCATATCCACCACTCTTGACAACCGTGTGTCTGAAATTGGGGACGGAACTGTATTTAATATGCCCACAACTGGACAATACTGCACTCTCGATACCCCTGAACACTGAGGAACCTTGGGTAGAAACTCTGTGTTTTCGCATTACTGCTGTTCTGATTCCCGGCCCACAACTTTTACTTCGGCAACTAGTAATGTGCCCCCCCCATTGGCCAAGCCACTTGGGAGCACTGTTGCCCCATTAACTGCTTGGGGTGGAGGGCGTCCTGTTTTTATTTCTCCACGAAATAGGCTGAGCCAAACAACTTTGTTGGGGAAACTGGCTCATCAATATACATCCGTCTGTCACTCTCAGGAATCTGGGCCAACGTCAACCAGAGGTGGTGCTGAGCCACCACCGTCGCCCCCATGCTTTTCCCCACAGCCAGGATAGTACAGCGGGACAGACACAGCACAAAATCTGCCGTAGCACGGATTTTGTCGAGAAGCTCTTAAACCAGCTTTCCTGCCTCTATAGTCTTATTCAGCTCCTGCAGCAAACATGATACATATGCAACATTGTTTTAACGCCGGGAGAGTGATGGGTGTGGAGTCAGACACAGAGAGCAGAAGGTAGAAGGGAGAAAACGCTTTAATGTCCTCAATCATAGAAACAGGTACAAACATGGGTGAAGCCCAAAACACAGGCGCAACAAACCCAAAACCATTGTTACGAAAATACAGGACAGCGAAAACCCAAAAGTCAACACCACTAACGTAAAATAACCACAAGCCCGCACAAACACCAGCGGGCTAAACAAACTTAAATAACACCCATCCTAAAACCCCAACAAGGAACAGGTGAAAACAATTAGACAAAAA